>NW_027210757.1:452500-921482 GCF_029030835.1 Brachyistius frenatus
TTTCTCAGCAGTCTTCCATCATTTTTATCATCATCTGCAGAAACTCTGTTCAGTTTGCACAAAGGAAACAGCGCCCTCTTCTGATCTAGTTCCTCATAGCGTGTAACTGTATGCATTCTGATAAATAGTAGGATAATATATATATATATATATATAATTCCAATATTCTTTATTTAAATAATCCTTTTTATTATCATTAACATCAAAGTGATTCTTGTCCAATTCATTAATACCGTTTGCTTGTTAATATAACTTTTTTTACATTTGTGAAAAATGTAAGAACATTTTTTTACTCTTTTAAAGATTCTTTAAAGAAAAATGTTCTTCTAAAAAATGAGAGAAATGAGAAAATGTGTTTTTTTTCATTTTTTTTTTTTCATTTTTTCATTCTGTTTAATTCAGCAGATTAATGGACTGTTTGGATTCAGGCCAGTTGTTTTAACAGCTTAAAATTTAGGTGACAAACACGTGAACATTTGATGTCCAGAAGCAACATTAACATCCCTTCATCTGTTAACATCGCGTCAAGTTTGACCAGAGATGCAGTTGACAATTAAAAAAAAAAAAAAATTTCTTTGATGATATCTGCATCATATTCTTTGAGATGTTTTGCATATGTGAGTTCCTATCTGAGAATTGTAAATTTACAGACAGATTTTCTTTTTCGTGTCTTTCATCCGGGCAATTTTCTGTCATCCGCCGGCTCCGTTCAGGGTTGTAGTATTTTCTCACTCCTTAACATTAACAAGAATTAATGAACCATGTATAGAAGGAAAACATATATATAAGAGGGAGCCAGAGGGTGCTGCTGAGCAGGTTTTTAATGCAACACTCACTGAAAATGATGTCCCACGTTATTTATTGATAATGTCTAAAGTCCTGATCCCTGCAGGTCATACTCGGCAATGAAAGAAAACTTTTAGAGTTCACAATTTTCTTTATAAAACCGCCATCTGTGATAGTCAGCATAAAAATGTATCAGTATTTACAGGTTCGATTTTTAAATGACAAAAATGCAAAATTCAGGATGCAGTGAATTGGTTTGAAAGAAAATATCGTCGCACCACTTGTCAAATGTAGCTGTGATTGAGCTGCGTGTGAGAATCCAAAGATGTCGGAAAATGTGGTCCTGGATCAGTCGCAGCAGTAGCACACAAGAAATACTGCCAATGTCAGTTGAGGTGTTTAACCTTTGACCCTACGAAGTTGTGGACTTGATCCCAGCAGGTGGATTTGTGTGTGTGTGTGTGTGTGTGTGTGTGTGTGTGTGTGTGTGTGTGTGTGTGTGTGTGTGTGTGTGTGTGTGTGTGTGAGAGAGAAAACCTGAGCCGAGAGGATGTCCTGACCTTTTTCTAACGTTAAGTGATGGGTGGTGGGTCGGGAGCTGTCAGCCCTGTGAAGTTGGCGTCCGACCAGCAGGTGGCAGCAGTGCACCGCTCCGCGCTGCGGCCCGACTATCCCGTGTGAAGGATGTGGGCTGTGTTTGACTTGCCAGCTCTCCGGCATTATCTAATCCCAGTTTGATTCCATTACACATGGCAGAGGAGGGAAATAAGGCTGACTCACGGCGCTGCGGCTCTCCCAGTCGAAGATTTAAAGTGTTTGCCGAGAAACGGGGAGGAGATAGGTCTCCTGTAAATCTTTACTTAGCGGCTCATTACAATCAGCAGTGGCTTTTCAATATGACCTCTTTAGAATGATAGCAGGTGGGCCATTCATTAATATAGGGTTGTGACTGCTTTGCACAGAAACCTGTTAGTGGTAGAAAAGCTTGGGCTATTTTTTTCTTTTGTTAATCAGTTTGTTCAACTTTTGTTCACTTTGTGTGTTTTTTTTTTTTTTTTGTCTCTCCAGTGAATTATGTGTCCTTGCTTTTTATCGCCTCACGTAAATGTTACAAGGCTTCGGCTGATGTAATCTCGGCCCGGTTTCGGGGGTTTTAACGTGAAGTCTTGCGCTCGCTGTGTGGAGAATAACAACAGCATGTATGTGAAGGGAAAAGACGGGAGGAATGAACAGAAACGTCCCAAAAAAAACGGCGGAACGAATCGCATGTTTCTTTCCCTGAGTACAGGACGACAAATGAAGCAGCAGAGGACAAAAATTTAAAAAGAAAGGTCAAAACCATCAATCTCAATCAAATATTGTCAGACCATGGGTGCTGAAAGCCAATATTTTTTATATACTGTGAGATAACATCAGATCTGGATCCGGGTATTCGTCTGAACTGTAGTCTTTGCATTGTTAAAAGAAAACAACAACAACAACAACAAAAAGACGCTTTAGCAAAATTGTATTAATCTCAGGGCAGTAAAACATCTATTCAGAGGTTTAAAGTATCTCAATATAGTTTTTCATTTAGTCTCATTAGCTTTTTTCTGGAGCTCTACCAAAAACAGGCTGTTCTGTGTCTGTCTCTTTAACTATGAACGACCCTCTCCTCTGATTGGCTGATTTTTTTTTCTTTTCCTTATTAACCCAACCAAAGGCTTTCACACAACAGCGGGACTGCGCAGGGTTTTCTTCTGGTTAAAAGGTAGTATGGTGGGCCGTCCTAAAGGGCAGACTTGAGTGCGAGTTTGTGACATCACAAACTCACAGAAGTCCAAACGTCACAGTTGCTGAATAGAGACCGTCTGCTTTTCTCTGTAGACTGAGTGTTTTGACACATTTGTAGTATTTATGTGGCACCTATCCATATTGTAATAAAAAAAAAAAAATACATGGAAATCTGCATTTATACAATAGGGGACCATTAAACGGATAAATGAAGTATATGTACTGATAGGAACCTCTAATTTCAGGGATGGAGGGATAGTGAGGACTTGATATCCGTCTTTAAATAAGACTAATATTGGAATTTTATGTAATAACTTATCTTTCATGATTGGCATCGTTCTCTATCTGACAATAAAAATCACCGTGATCATGAATTATGTCCCTCTGGTCCTCAGAACAATTCAAAACTATTGCTAAAAAACAAATGTGGTATGAATTCACCGCGGTCTATCGTGTTTAATTTGTTCTCCACTTGCACTACTATCACAGTCGATCTAATGAGTTGCTAACTCACTGCACACATTGCTGAAGCTTTGTAGTTATCTTTTCTATTCAAATATACAAATCAGGAATCATGATTGCTGAGTTATGCTGGGCAGAGGATGAAACTTATGTGTCAACCATATGAATATAATACACAATATACTATTCTTTAACTACATAATAAATGTATTTAAAGAAAACAGGATTTAAAAGTAACATTTTTATAAGAATGTGAAATGACAATATGAAAGGAATTGAATCGATTGCTTTGTGCATTGCTTGCTTAGTCCATCTAATGGTTTTATGGTTAATAGATTGGGGTGAATAAACAATATTGGAAGCACAACTTCACCTCATTTTAAACCCATCTTAAGGTAGCTGTGCATTTAGTAAAAAAAAATAATAATAATTGTGATTTTCTTTCTTTAGCCTCTCTGATGGTTTAAAGTCAAAGATACAAAGGGTGAACATTTCATATCTAAAGATATTTATTTTATTCAAATTATTTGCTTATCTTTTTGTGTGATTTTGGCATAACATTTCTTAGAAGGCACCGATTGACAATATACAGCAACTATTATATGTAAATAGGCTGCACTGTATAGACACATGCATTATGCATGTGCTCCCGCAGAAGAAATTATTCACATTCATATTTTTTTTTTATCATCATATCTTCCCCCAGTAACAATTTGAACTCGGAAATTGCCAACTGGAATCATTCCATTACTTTGCATCATTATCAACCACTTAAACAGCATTTCACCAAGAAGGCCACAAATTGCTTTCAAATAAATAAATAAATTTAAAAAAAAATTAAAAGTCTGTGCCAACAAGTGCAAGTGCAGGAAACTGGTTCTCAGCCAATTACGATGTGACGGTCAGAGAAAAGAAGCAACCTCATGAGTGGAAGTGGCATTACTCCTCCTCCGCTCCCTTCACTGGTTACCAGTAGCCACCCGCATCCGTTCCAAAACATTGGTACTTGCGTGCCGCGCTGCGAACAGATCGGGTCCAGTCTACATCCAGGACAATGGTCCAACCTTACATCCCAGCCCGCTCCCTCCGCTCTGCTTCTACCAATCGGCTAGTGGCTCCCTCACTGCGAGCTAAACACTCGACGAAATCACGACCTTTTGCTGTCCCGGCTCCTAAATGGTGGAATGAGCTCCCCAACGACATCAGGACAGCAGAAACTCTGTACATCTTCCGCCGCAAACTAAAAACACACCTCTTCAGACTTCACCTTGAACAGTAGAACTTTAGTAGCGCTTAAAATGGCACTTACTGATAGCACTTTGTAGTTTGGCTTTCTTGAAGAAAATTGTATTTTCTTGATTCCTGTTGTTCTGGTTTTGTACCCTCACGGTTGAAATGCACTTATTGTAAGTCGCTTTGGATAAAAGCGTCAGCTAAATGAAATGTAATGCGATGCATCAGCTGACCAGCTGGACGATCAATACTCACCTGTTTGTTGACCGTTTTTATACAGACAACGCAGTTCAAAGTGCGTTAAAAGATAAATAAATCTAAATTAAACCAAAGTCGGTGACAAAATGAGGGAAAAAGAAACGGTCAAAAAATAATAAACGAGCAAAAAAGTCCAGCAAAAATACAAACAAAACTCAATATTGCATTCTTTCCCTGGCTGTCAGAGTGAGGTCACCAAATACTTTCCATCCTGAAAAAACAGTGATGGCAAGAAAGCGCTGTATGATTGGAAACAGATACGCAGATCTCCGTGCTGCAGCCCCCTTGATTAACTTCAGTGTTGTCAGACAGTACGTTAATCTTCGGTCTTCGTGGCTCTTTCGCGGGCCAGAATCCGAGCAGCTGCACACGGAGAGGCGCCCAATGTCCCGTCCTCCGACACGACGCTCTACGTCACTAATCCCATTTTAATAACACCGTACATGCGCTTTAAGGAACAGCAGCGCAGCCGCTGGCTGGGGCCTGTGAGTAATCACTGTTAACGCTCACATTTAGTATTATAGGCTAAAACGTGTGTGTGTGTGTGTGTGTGTGTGTGTGTGTGTGTGTGTGTGTGTGTGTGTGTGTGTGTGTGTGTGTGTGTGTTTGAAAGGTTGTCAAGCCGTGATAACCGCGTTCACCGAGTGAAATATCACCCATGAATAATTGCTTCCGCTGCCCATTTTCCCCTTCTGAGTAATATTTAAGTGACGTTTGGAAGTTGGTAGCGAGATCGCTTCCTGGAATCAGTTCTGTGGCACCCGAGTGCAGCGAAATGTGTCTCTCTCTGGTTGAGCTGTTGACAGAGGAAGCATATTGTACGTGTTAATCATTCGAACATCACAACATCACGGTGTCGGAGGTGTGGGCTTACAGAATGAGGATGGCAATCCTCCAGTCCCAGAACAGCTTCTTGTATGACGATAATAACGAAAAGTTCTCTTTTTTTTTTATCAGTATGGCAACCACAATGTGCCGAGCCACAGTCGACGCAGGACAATGTGAGAATTATTTTTGCACAATTCAAGTAGTCGATAAGGGAAATAAGAGCTTAAACAGAAAGAGGATACTTGTTCCACATTTTGTTTTTAAGAGACGCAGTGATTATTCACGAGTTTATGGCGATGCATGATGTCCTGAAGGGTTTTTATTTAGGATATGCAGGAATTCAAAGCTCACCTTACTGCCTGTATTGTCATGAATAAGAACAAAGAGGCTGCAAGCAGAACAGGCCAGTGCTGAAAGATCACGTTTTTGAGTGTGTTTGAGTTTATGGATACTGAACATTGCATTGATTCTATGTTTTTTGTTTTTTTCAGGATCAGCTGTTGGATGAAATCATCACTGGTAAGTGTTTTCATATTCATTATTTGTGGTCGCATATATAGCTCGTCACAGATGCTGAAATTTTCTTTTTTCCAAAACAGTGCTGTTTTCTGCTATTTCTTTTATAGGCCGCCATGTCTGCTTGGTTATCGTCGTAACCGCAGGTCACACACGTCTCGCGCACTTTTTGTAGTTCGTGGTCGTATTTGGGTTGATGTCGCTTTGTTTGCGGGCTATTTGAACTGTGTGGCTGTATCGGGCCTCAAACTATATTCATTTGCTTTCCGTCGTTGATTTACCTGCCACGCTAATTTAGTCTGTTGTACCTTTTTATGTTTTATCTGACTGATGTTTGAGCACGTTATTGGTAACGTCCATGACACTGACCATAATTCTGAAATTGCACATCAGCGGTTTTTGGTGCTTACATTTGAGCAAGTTGCTGGTTAATTATATATCCATGCCAGTGTCAATGGTGCAGAAATAACACTCCACATTATAATTCACATCTCTCTCCGATTTGCCCTTATCTGTCTTTATAAATTTCATCTTGCATCACCGTACAGCCTATAAATGGCTCTATATGGTCCTCGCACCACCTGCAATGAGCCACTGACTCTGTGCCCTGTATAATCACAATATAAAAAGGAAATTTATGGATGTAATAAAGTCGCAGGTATTTTACTTATAGGGTTTAATTTCGCTGAATGGTGCCCCTCTGGACAGGCCAGGATCTGCTACTTTTTATTATTATTCTTTCAGAGAGTTTTATTCCTTTATTAGACGCCGACAGAAGAGAGATTACAGGAAACTGGTAGAGAAAGTAACGGTGATGAAGTGCAACAAAGTTTCTGTTTATTATAAAGAAAGAAAATTATCACTGAAGTGAGACTACTTTGTACCGCCACACAATCCACAGTAATTATGAAAAATATCATTTGCAAGAGTTTTAACATAAATGTTTTGTGATACAGTACCGTGTGGGAGGCAAATGCTGCTACTTGTTATATAAAACTAACATCTCTTGGAAATCTTGTTTTGGAGGCGGCTGTGGCTCAGTTGTAAGGCGGGTTGCCCGATAATTATAAGGTTGGCAGTTTGATTTCTTGGTTTCTGATGTCCTCTTGCCAACGTGTCCTTGGGTAAGACCCTGGTGTGTGTGTGTGTGTGTGTGTGTGTGTGTGTGTGTGTGTGTGTGTGTGTGTGTGTGTGTGTGTGTGTGTGTGTGTGTGTGTGTGTGTGTGTGTGTGTGTGTGGGTTTATGGGAGGAAAACTGTACCGCTATGAGAGTGTAGACCATTTACTACTTACCATTTGTTTTTGCTGACCTCCACTGGGTTAACCTTTCGGTTTGCTCCAGTGATGCAGAAGTGCACTCCAGGGCGTGTTCGGGACATCGCATACGGACGTGCTTACAAGTGCAACAGACCACACTTCTACCCACACCGAAGCGGAGAGGTGGAGCAGGCTTTTAATTAGAAAAGGGCAGCGAAACACTGCCTTTTGACCTCATGTTAAGTTAACGTTTAATTTCTAATTTTACAAAGACAAACATACTTCTAACCACTTCTTAAACTTCTAACCAGCCATGAAATATGTGAAAGTCATGCGGACAAGAGCAACAACTCACAGGATTTTATATTTCACAACGTTCCCAAGAAACCTAAGTGATGAAAAGACAACGGTAAATTGGTGTCAAGAGTAATATGCCTAAATTACTTCTATAATAAGCCGAAAGTGAATTGAACGTCCTGAGCTATTGAAATGCACTCTTGGCGATGGTTCACGACATCCTTTGCAGCAAACTGAAATCGGTTTTGCCAAATAATAACATCACGGATCCGACTTTGACCCCGTAAATGTAAAAGCAGCGATTTTTAGCCACGGGGCTTTAAGACTTTTTAAATCCCTTTAATAAAGCCAAACCCCAAAGGAAGCAGTCGTTAGAGATCCAATATGTGTAATTAGAAGCTATATATTTTTTTCTATTTAATGGATACCGTCAAAGCTTAATGCCACAAGCCGCCGCACTTCCTGAAGAATTTACTTTTTAAAACGGTGTTGTCATCGAGCCGGCGGATCTCAGCCGGACCCCGACACCTCCGTCGTTTGTCAAGCCGTATTGATCGCGCGTCCGTCCGTCCATCTGAAGAGACGAGAACTGTCGCCACCTTCGCCGTGACCTCTCTGCCGGGAGGCGAGGTGTCGACCTGTCACTTCGCTTGTCATTATGTCTGGGGAGGGGAGGGAGGGGAGGGGAGGGGGGGACTGCCACAAGTCGGCCGGTCTGACCAGCTCTGCGGAGGTTCAAAGGCTTCGGGGCAATAAGTCATTTCAGTCCACCAAATGGATTTCTATAATAGAATTTTCAAGGGCAGCCGAATAGTGAATAAAGCCCGCCTGCTGTACGAATGTTTGATGTGAGCTGATCGCGACTCAGCAAGATGAAGACTTCTAGGCTGGCCGGGTTTTTAATGAAAGCTGCTGAAATGAGCGGGTGTCTTTAAAATACAAATCGTACAACGTGTGCTCAGCGAATGCCAAGTAAGTGAGGAACATGTTCTTACCTGCAAATACAATGGAGGAGCAAAGTGGAAGGTGTTATCTGTGGGTGTTGAATTGTCAGTTGCAAAAAAAAAAAAAAAAAAAAATGAACAGCGCCATTTGTAATTATCTGGTTCTCGAGTAAAAAAAAAAATTAAAAAAAAAAGTCAAATGTACAAGCCTGTGAACATAGAATTTAAAGGATAGAAATTGGTATTAAAAAACAGCCAACTAATTGCTTAGAATTATGTTGCACCACCAATATTGAGTTAAACCCTCCCAAAAAACATTCATTCAAATCAGTTAAATCAGATTTAATTTCCATACCGAAAAGAAGATACAAAAAAAAAACATGAACGTAAAATGTAAAAATGTACATTTACACCTATAATGTCAAATGAAAGGAAGTTTGGGGATGGCCTGTGTTCTCGCCGTTTTAGCAACGCCTCTTTGCGACTTCCTGCATTTGCAGCATTCGACTATATTTCAGACAATCGCGTGGTTCTTCCTTTGTGAAAAACAGTTTGGATAGATCCTTTCCTTCTTCAACATGACAGCGTCCCCGCTTTAATGACATGTTGTTGTCTGACTTGACTGGTCTGAGCCAGAGCCCTGACCTTTTGGGTGGAACTGAAATGCCACCTCGGAACCAGACCTTTACTCTCCAAACGTCACCGCTAGACCTCGGAAATACTAATCCATGTGGCGGGATGGGAGAGAATCCGCAGCCGGTTTCAACATGTGGTGAGAAAAAGCCTTAAACCAGAGGAGCAGAAGCTGTTACGGCAGCAGATTAATGACCATGTTTGTTCCGACAATCGCATGTGGGAGGAACGTTGAGGCGTCCGCGTACCGATCTGACTGAGAACCAGAGGACGCTATGCCCCGCCCACATTTAATGGCAACCACTCAAACCAGACGAGCCCCCGAACATGGCTCTCTTTATGGCCTAATATCTAATTCAACATGGAATTTTTTTTTTTAATTACCACCATAGCACTGATCAGAAGAAGCCAATTCAGCGAATGACACCATAATGACTTGCGGGGGAAAAAATTTGACTTTGTATTTCATGAGACAAGTTGATGCTTTTTGAATGGGAGTCAATTGGAGGTTTTTCTTTAGCCAGCCCCTGGTGGTCATCAGTGGTGTTGCAAATTAAGGAATTTTTCATACCCTACATCCAATTTTATATACAGTCTATGTTTACCTACTTAGGGCTAAATTGAAAAAAAAAAAGAAAGAAAGAAAAGGCAGCTGGTCGACTGAGCAGATCCTTAACTACACAAATATACAACATTTACTAGATCTTCATGTGACAAAAACTTTTCAGGAAATTTTAGGAAACCAACCAATAACATTACACATCCGTATTATTAAAACTTGTATTTACTTCTGGCAGAAGTGAAAAAGATTCAATCCTGTTCTAACTGAATGTTTTGCGCTATTTTTGTTACCTTTTCCATCGCTCTGTAGCAGTTTATATATCGTACAGATTTCGGTACACAACGTAGTTTTGAGGGCGAATATTCGATTAAAAACCGAATACTTCCGAGCGAATTTCGATGAGCAGTTTTGCTTGAAATGCCCTACAGCTAAACGCTAAGTATACGCTAGCTTGTCTTTTGCTTGCACCTCACGTCCCCACTGACGGCAAAACCTACAGAAATCTAAATGCAGATCTTTCTCTTCACGTCATTCCTAAACTGCAGCTCCAGCCCGTGAAACGTGCTCTTTGGTAAGATTATTAATTAGACGAGAAAATAGGCGTCTTTCATTTATCCCAGAGAATCCCATTGTTAAGAGTGAAGGCTGCTCCCTGACTCAGGGAATAATCTGTCTGGTGCTGCTCAGTACCTTGAGTTATTTTAATTACCTTAATGCACATCAGGAGGAAGACAAAGCCTTGACTGTGCACTCTCTCCGGGTGTATTTTTTCCTGAGGAGGAACAGAGACATTATAAATATAGACTTATTCGGCTGCAACGGCTCGACCGGTGCTCAGTAAATATGTCAGCTCCGGCATTAAATACATCCGGCTCACACTTACAATTAAGTCTGTTGATTTTTAACGGCTTTAAGACCACAAATCAGAAAAGTGCCCCCCCCCACCCACCCCCACCCTTCCCCTTTTGCCTTGACAGACGTAAAGTGCATTCATATCAAGCCGCACACACTGCCGACTTAATCCTTGACCGAAAGGAAGTGACACGAGCGACTTTGACACGAGTCTTTATATCACTTTCAAAGAAAGAGACACTTTGCCAGGCACATCATCACATGTCAGCCCGAATCACTTCCCTCTCACTCCATTTGCTGCCGCGTGTCCCGGATCAGCTCTCCATCTTGACACTTGCTAATGTCCCCCCCGCCATCCTCTCCGAGGCTGCTCTCCCTCCGCTGCGGTGGTGGTGGTGAATTTTTTTACCCCCCTCCGGTCCCCGAGGCGTAATGGCAGCTCTCCAGCTTGTGTCAGCCGCTGAAGTTAAGGCCTTCTGGCTGCTGTAGTGCCGATGTCGGCCCGAGTTAGCCGGGTCCTCGCGGAGCAGCGGAGGGCTTGTCTCGGCCGATCAGCGGCTACACAAGGTGCCGCGCACCGCGTATTTAACGGCGCGCCGCGCCATCTGATCGGTGTTGCTCCATCGGACGCCGCTTAGGCTCGTTCTGCTGCAGCATCTGCACGACCGTGTGTGCAAGTGCAACGTCTGACACTCATCCTTTATCTTCTACTTGTGTATCAGTCACAGGTGGAATCAGAAATCGAAGGATTACTTATCTAGAATTTACTTAACGTTAATTACCAAGAATATTTGGATTGCATTTCTCCCATGTAATGAAAGTCAACTTTATATTTAAAGGTTTAGACAACATTTTGTGATTCATAATCATCATTTGATGCAATAGAAAAAATTGAAAATAGGAATATTTTTTGTTCTCAGTCAGTATATCACCAGTTGAATTAATTGAAATAAAGGCCATTTTTCAGGTCAGCACAATACAGTCAGCATATACTTCTTTATTCGCCCCGCTTAAATCGTATTTGTTTGATTTAATTTCACTCCATAGTTTCATTACCCTCTTCTGTAGTGGGTCTTTGCCCCCCGCTGTGAGCTCCACCTCTGAGTTATAAGCCACCATGAAAAGTATGTTCAGAGCAAAACTGGTAGCTTTTTGGCAGTTTGAAACTTAGTAATAATACTCTGTATGGTGTCCTGATATACAAAATAATGGTCCTACGCTGGGACTCCACAGTGTGTTATTGTGCCCGGTTGGATGGCCGTGATGCCCGATATATGTTATTCTTTGTGACAACATGTGCTAAGATTGAATTTGACTTTCAGATGTGGTTGTAGTGCAAAAAAAACAACAACTGGTGAATTTGTCCAATTTCCTGACCATATGTCCAAATGTGCTGCAGCGGAACGTGCCAGTTTTTTTGCATTTCAACGTCCTGCCATCAGTGAATGTGTTTACGTGGCCCTGATTATCCTAGTTATAAGCAGGTTTTGGAATTATCTCATTAAAACATTATCTCTCAATGTCAGAAACTTGGATACATACCCTTATCCTGATTTTCAGAAACCAAATTATGCTGTAGTACTCTGAAAGAATCCAGACGCCGTTGCATGTATACATCTTATCCTGGTTTCTTGAGTAGCTGTGCAGGCACGAAACTTCATCCAAGTGACGCAACAGAAACACAAACAATGGTGGCAACAAGAGCGTCTTCCTTCTGGAGCGATAAAGAAATTTGAGTTTTGTGTTTCGGTTTATATGGAAGAAAGCATCAAAATGCTGACCTACTCAAGTCTGTAGTAGTAGTATAGAGGAGGACATGTTTAATATGTCCCGTCGCTGTCCTCTACCGTTGCGGGCAATAAAGGGGATAAACTAAATCCATAACGAGATGTTGGTACCTAATAATGCAAAGCCCCGCTGTAAGTAGAAGTGGTTTAATTTTCAATATCCACCGTCAAATCAGATTTAGCATTTTAAAACACAAGGCGTCAAACAGCATGCAGTAAAGTGTGCATAGGTGACTGAGGGCATTTTGTGTCCTGGATTTTAACACAAAAAAACCAACTACAAAATGAGTTGCTAAAGTTTTAGTTTTACACTGCAGTGTTTTTTTTTTTTTTTAGTTGAAGGATGATATGTATGAGATGTTCTGAGGGTTTGACAGTTTTTAATAAGTCTGAGAAATAACTGCAACAGTGTCATCAGAGTTATCTCAGGCTGGACTGCACTTCAAAGTGGTGGCACGGATTCTGAAAGATCGGGGTGGGTTTTTTTTCAGGCACTTGGGGTTTAATGAAAGATGCTGTTGAGTTATGTTATTAGAATTAAACTAATCAGTGTTGTTGTTGATGTGTGCAAGGGAAGGATTGTCAGGATATAAAACAAAAATCAGTGGAGTATTTTCGAGCATTACGATGGAATACAGGTTATTGAAATTAACATTGATTTGGATGTTGTGTTTGTGTATTTGCAGGCATTTGCCATATTGTACTAGTCTAGTTCCTCCTGCCTTTTGCTCGTAGCTTTGGTTTTCTCTCTATTTATAGTCTGGAAACCCTTTTTCGCAAGAGGTTCGCTTAGCCACTTTCAAGCCCGACCAATCAGCGACCAGTAGGAGTGGCTGAGTGACGTCACCCGTTGGTTTGTGAACGTCCGTTATGAAGCCTTAAGTTTGGATTTTGGTCGACGATGCACTAAAGTCAAACTATTGCGCATCTGCTCCACAATTTCTACCTTGTGGCCAGGGAGGGGGGGGGGTTTGGTAAGTGATGGTATTTGCAGTTAATGATCTCACGGCAGTCAGTTGCTCTGGTTTAACCTGCAGTCATAAAGTGGGAGAAAGTAAAGTCCGTCCATTTTTTTTTTTAACTGCTCTTATTTACCAAAGAAATACTAAATCTCCCAGACGGTGCGAGCTCCGATGGGCAGGCTCCCTCTCGCTGTGTTTTATGTGCTCCCTGTAACCAACTATGTTAATGAGCTGTATTAGTATGCTTAGTCAGATTTGCTGGAGGAGTTCAAAGACAAAAGAAACCCCTCAATCCATCAGCATGCATTTGGAAACTACTGCTCGGCAGCCCTCCCCGGCGAAAGGCACCCGAGTTCAGCCTGGGATTGTTTATGAATGTTTTATATCACTTTGTAATACAATGAATATTTTGTGAAGTGGACCCGTGTGGTCAGGATAAAGGGTCTGCTGCACTGTCAATTAACAGAGGGAAGATGTTGCGGGGGCCGACTTCCCGGTCTTCAACTTAAAAAATGTAAATGAGGTATCTTGAAATTTCTAAACATTAACAGTCGAGAAAAGTTTTAGTCTTTTAAATCCTCCGAGATAGAGAGCAGTTTCTCAAACCAGGCCACCCTGTCAGTGGGACTATTTCACTGTTTGTAGCCTCTGTCAATATTTATCGTATACTGAGCCTGGCCGTATACTGTGAAGCCATAGCGACATGGCTGCAGCTCAGAAATGTACCACATCTAATGCAGCGTCATGTCCCTAATCCAGTTTAGTGCCTCGGTGTCAGTCTTCGCAGGCCCTCGCTCTTTTATGTTGTTGTTGTTGTTGAAAGGCCGCTCTTTGTTGTGCTCCTCTTTTGATTGGACCAAAATGGAGTAACACAACACACTTTTCTGCTATTGACAATGCATCGAGACGTAATCCCACGCAAAGCTGTCGGTCATAATTGCTTCCCACAACTACTGTACACATCCTCGTATCCGTGCGTTGTAAACAGAGCCCTGCGCGCGCCGCCTCTTGCGGGATTGGACCTCTGCCACGCCGTAATGGAAAAGGAGAGTCAAAGACAAGTCCGGCCGTCTGCAAGGTCTTTGTTCCCGCTATTGTCAGCAAACGGCTGCCGACGATCCGGGGGCCACATGCAGCAATCGTTTCTGTCTCTCAAGGGCACGACATTGTGGCAGTTCCTTTGAATGATGATGAGTATTTTTTATTTTCTTTTGTACTTCAAACTTTTGGCACACTGAGTTTCAACAGGGTGGCACGAGACGGCCTCACAGAGAGATATTGTTCCCAGGTGGAAGAAAGAATGTTTTTTTTTTGTGGATTTTAGGTTTTTTTCTGCCGCAAGAAAAACATTGATTTGTAAGTAATTATGGTCCACAGAAAATCCTCTCATTACATCGAGTACAATTAAAAATAGGAAAAGAGTGTAAATGATGAGCTTATTATGAAAAATAATCTTAAGGTCAATGGTTTCTAAACTTTTTTGTTTGCTTGTGACCCTTTAGTTGAAGGTCACATATGTCTGTAATTTGCAGCCACTTAACGAAAAAGTTAAGTTTATTCTCAAATGATTTCTTTCAGATATTTTCTACTTACCTAAGGAAGTAAAATGATCTGCACTGTTTATTTGTTCAGTACAGTCAGCTTGTACACGTTACAGCCATGCAGCCTCTTCATGAGCAAATCATGAGCTGACGTGTCAAAAAAAAAAAAACATCGTCGAGAAAGAAAATCAAATTTGAGGCAGAAATTGGCTTCATTTGCTGGATTCACTTCTGTTAAGAGGTTTGAAAGACGTCCAGTATGTTTACAGCTGCAACATCTGTTAACAGCTCTTGTTGCCCGAAAGCTGGAGAAAAGCTGGAGCCTGTATAAGTGACATGAAGCAGATTTTCTCATTTAATATGGTAAACTACTCAACTTCTATTTGAACTGTAGCTTAACAATTGGGGGCTGAGAAAATATGTACCAAACTTCACATGAAGTGGTCTCCAATTTTTTTTTTATTACTTCTAAGTCAAAGCCACATGTGAGATTTCAACAAGAACTTTTAATAAATCAGAGTGTGATTAAAACCAAAATGCAAAGATGGTTTCCTTCACAGCTGCAAAAAACATGTCAATGATAAACGATATCAAATGAATGGCCTACATTGATTAAAAATTGCTCTACCTCGGAGAATGCTTCTCCAACAACAACAACAATAACTGACTGATATGTATATATATTTTTTCTCTTTCTCACCCTCCTACAGCCTCTGGCTTGGTGTGTCTTATCTTTAGCTTTTCTTCTTCCTCTTTTAGTGATATGTGAAATATATAGTTTATTCTCCATGGTCGAGGTAAGGCTGTGTAAATTGGGAATTGAGAACCCAAAGCTGCTATCGTTAGCCCCCCACCCCCCGGGCCGATTCACCTCCAACCGTCTCCACAGGGCTGCATGGAGAGCGTGAGAGAGGAGATTGTTAGCTTTACGAGATAAAGGAGTTATTTTTTACCACGACATTAAACTATATCAATATAAATAGGATTTTCTCATTTTATAACATGTTTTAAAAAATATCGACGTACCTTAAAAAGTCAATACACCGCCTTGTGCAGGATAACAGCAACTATTTGACATGCTATTTTCTTTCTTTTACCTCTTTATTTTGTATTTTTGAACAGACTTATGTTTATAGATTTGGTCAAAGCACTTCAAGCGATAGAGCCACCTTGACTTGAATTACGATGAAGCAATATATTCTTGTCCCCTTCAACTGTTCTTTGTGGTGACAAATGTTATTAACATGTCAATCAGTGATGGCAGCTCCGTGGCAGACCGCCTGCCCCCATGGAGTTAAACTATTCATTTATTCCGACTTGTCTCGCAATCCAGTTCCTGCCAATTACATGGCGGGCGTCCATCTCCAGGAGAACAGCATTTTAAAGTGCTTTGTTTTAAGGTGCAGCAGCAGTAGGAGCGTTCTTTGGTATCCTTTGGCCCACCGGGGGGGGGGGGGGGGGGGGGGGAGGATATTCAGAGCGAAGCATCCTGCACACCCTCTCTGTTCTCTCTCACACAAATAAATACACCGTGAACAACAACGCGACCTCGTGCCTCATCCTCGTCTGTCCAGTAATTTCCAGAATGGGTTCTTATCCAGAGCTCCACACTGTTGGTGACCGAATGCTTTTCAGCGAGATTTTCACTTGCCAAAACTTTCCTTGGAATGGATGTGTTTGGGGTGGCGGGTGTCTTTGTGCTCACTAATTAGAAGCAGCTTGGTCCAGCAATGCCTTTGTGCTCAGTGGATCCATGCAGAATAACCTCCTCTCCACCTCCCATCATGGCACACAACACTGTAAGAAGTTAAAGGTCTGGCGATGGGTGTGTGTGTGTGTGTGTGTGGGGGGGGGTATTTGTTGTTGAGCTCGCGGCTAATGTTGCGTTTGTCTTCAATGAGAGTTTTAGGGGGAGGGCGGGGGGTGTTTTATAATGTGAAGGGACATTTATTTTCACTTTTTCCATTGTTAAAAATAACAACATTGCTCTGTGCAAAAACAGTCCGGATCACAAAAAACTTCCACCAATTTGGTCAGGTTGAATTTAAATGCTGCTGCACACCATGCTGGTCGAACAGGAAGAGTGAGAAACACTTGTTCTGCATCATTCTGATGGTTGGACCTTGTGTTGATTGGCAGATGTGCTAATTAAATGTCTTTCAAACATTGAAACAAATGAGCCTCGCTTTTCTGTTTATTAACAATGGAAGTAAGTAACGGTGTAATTTTGTTGAGATGTAGCTGCCAGCGATAGTGGCTCTCTGCACTGGTTAGTGGTTTAGTGACTTTTTTTTTTTGCTGCTCTCAAAATCTCCTAATACATGTGACCTAGAATTAGCGATAAGATGCAAATAGTTATTCCCACTTGGCTGCTCTCATTCAGGCTCGGTAATATGATGTAAACACGGTCACTTTAAGCAAATAGCATCAAATCTCTGGCCAAACCCGACATTTTTTGCAGCGGAGAAAACAATAACCTTTTAACTGTATGAAGAGCTGTCACTGACCCATGAAGCCCATCAGTTTACAGAGGATGTTGCTGGTAAATGGTAGCATTGTCATGGTCTTGCTATCTGCAGCAGGTATGCAGCGATCTTAATTATTGATGTTAGTGTTGCTTTTTTTGCCCCTAAAAAAAAAAGGGCCTTCTCTGAGCATTTGTTGTCGACATGCATTTGAGTTCTGGAATGTGCGATCTGTGGACTTTAGTGACGAAGACTGTCCATATGGTGAATTTGAAAGAATACTTTTACAGAGCGTTTTTTTTTTTTTAATGCATTCGAATATCAAATCTTAATCAACTCATTAAAATCGAATCTAGCGTGCACCGACTCGGTTCCCGAAGCCCGAAGGAACATATTGAGCCGACAGGATAACAATTAATTGTGCATCCGTGTACACTGCGAATTCAAAGTCATCTGATTAAGTTTTGGTGCGAGGGGGCTGCAATCACCGGAATCTGGGAAAAACAAAACACAAAAGACCTTGCAGGTTCAGGGCCAGATTCTGGAGACACATATTTCACTAACCGACAACAGCGCCTTGGACAAAATCTTGAGCGCAGAGAGGCTTTTGGATGCATGAAGCTGTGACGGAATTTGTCTGGATCCCTCTTGTCCACGCATTACTGACCAACTTGAGCCAACAAAAGAGGTGGAGGGAGAAGAGGAGGGGAGGGGTGGGGTGGGGTAGGGAGGGTGGGGGGGGGGGTAAAGCTAGAAGGAAAGAAGTGGAGTGAGAGAGCGTACTGCAAAAACAGCGTCGCCGTGGGTTTAATTGGAAGCGGTTTGGCATTTCTGTGAAAAAAACAAAACAACGGGGGAAACAGGAAATACAATTACACCCACAGAGAAATGTGTCAAACAGGTTGCGAGCTCTCTCGCCACGCAGTCTCACTCCTCTGTAATGAACAGTTCCTGCAGCCAAAGGCACCGAGGGTGGCTTGTTTCACAAAAGGTGTGCAAGTGAAGTCTGTGCGGCGTGAGGCTTTGAGAGAGAGAGACAGCGCTGCTCCGCGGGCTTAGTGAGGGCGAGATAAACAGCGAAAAGAAAAAAAAGAAAAAGAAAGCCATGCTATCTTTGACAACGCACCTCACCATCTGGGCCCGCCGCGCGGAAGAGGCGACATTGGGACGGACGCCGAGGCTGACAACAAATCCAAGTCTCGGGCTGCGGGGTCATTCCCGGTGCTAATGGCACCTTTTAATTAACGTAAACATGTCATTTGGCAGGTGATGAGATATTAATAGGCGGTCAGAAGGGACGCACATTAAACAAATATGGCTGTCGGATCGTAGAAAGATCCTCGGTAACCTCGCAGCGTACTCCGTATAATTGTCTCTTATCTTTAAATGGCGCGTTTCATACTGGGATAATGAGCAACTGCCACTCAGATGAGTTTAGTACAAATGTCACGGTTGGGAGATGATAGCGGTGCTAATGGGACCTTCCTCTCAACACTTGCTTGTTGTTTTTGGCTTTTTTTATTTTTATTTTATTTTTATATCATGTTCCGGATGTAAACATCAGCTCATTGTGCACATTTAAAGCATTTGTCCAAATGTATGTTTTTACTTAGCATGCAGAGCACTAACTAAAGTGTAAAACTCTGTTATTTCGACTACATTTGCTGTTGAACATTTACCTGAATATGAGCGTAGACCTCTGGTTAACCTCGAAACTCCTTGGAGCAGCCTTTTAGCCAATCAGCAGTGACCACCAATTCCCCATATGTTGTGCCCTGAAACTCCTACCCGGGCCGGTACTTGGGCACACCCCCGCCGCTCACTGATTGGTTCTACCTCCAGAGCGACTGAGCAAAGGATGGTTATAGTCTGAAGAAGCTGCGAGTAACAGTCAGGCGGAAGCAGGCTCGGTGACGGACGAGTAAATCTCGAACTTTACCTTCAGGCTCAGCTCGCACATCACCGCTGTTACTGTGTCTTGCATCAAACCCATCTGCCCTCCCCCCCCCCTCCTCCCCCATCATCCTCCCACCAAGCTACTTAAAGGCCTTGACAGGCACCAGTGACTCACTCCCGACCCACACCCTTTCGTTGGCGCTGTCACACATTTTAAATCCAACTGTGATCGATTACACTTTTACTCGCCAGCTCACCTTCCAAGTTTTGAAAGGTTCAAATTATCATCGGGCTTTCTCCACCTGATACAGTTCGATCCTAACTTAAAAATCCTGTCACTGCTGGAGAGAGGCCACATGTGGAAGGTGTTACAGACTTCGGCTTTCATGTTGAAATAAATACAAAAAAATGAAGAACATTTTTTTTTTTTTACAGTGCAAGTCGGCCTCTGGTGAAACGGCTCAAATGTGCTTTTATCATCGTCATCATTTTCATTTCATTCAGAACTTCATCGTGTCTACTTAAAACAGACCCAAAATATGAATGTTTCCTGCGAAATCATCGAATCACAGTGAGTTAAAGTTTGGCCGGTGTCAGTCGGTACAATTTGGCAACCTTGCGATTTATTTCCTCTTCATACTTCAGTCATTGTCTCAACAAGTCATCGCATTCAATTGTACTTTGATTTATTATCAGTGACCCGGTCAGTTCACGCAGATGCGATAGAGAAACCTTTTCCACATTTTGCAATCAGTCCTCGAGTGCTTCGACCTCCCGTCATCCCACTCAGGAAAGAGCTGCTTTTCTTTTAACTGCAGCTTCGTGTCCGGAGGGCAACAGCTGACAAGGTTGACTCGGTCTGCGATTACATGTAATCACCGCTCGCCTAGATTTACAGATTTCACCCCCGAGGTCGCGCTCTTCCTCTCTCGCTGTGTGTGACACTCGGGAAAACATCTGGAACCGCCACGGGCTAAGAGACGCTCCAAACAAGGAATCATCGGCAGTTTAATGAGTGTATCACGCTTTCTGAGCTGGGAGTTTGATCAAAGACCGGTTTACTCGACTTTGTCTGCTCCCTCCCCCTCCCCCCCCACCCTCCTACCCTCCCGCAGGCTTTTCATCCCATCCCATCCCATCCCATCCCATCCCATCACAAGGACAAGGAGAAGCCTTGGTAGGGTAGCAACCCGAGTCGGAGTGATTAAAGCAGCAAGGAAAAGACACAACATGCCACCGCTGCCAGGTGAACAAGCGAAAAAAGTGTCTACAAATTGCTTTCGGCAAAGTATTGGGAAGTATCGGGTTTCAATCAAAGCCGCAACCGGCGGTGATGTCACCCGTTGGTTTGTGAACGGCCGTTTATATGAAGCCTCGAGTTCGGATTTTGGCCGTCGCCATCTTGCTAGTTCGGAGCCGTTTGGAGCAGGAAGTGACCGTATTTGGACGAGCTGGGGGAGGAAGCGAGCGGTGACTCGGTCTGATTGGGAAGCCAACAATACTACGTCCCGCCCACCGATAGCTGTAACCTGACTGCATCACAGGCCTGTCAATCAAACAGACGCACGGCTTTTTGAAGCTTATTTTCCAATTAATGACGGGATTCAGATGTACCTCCAAAAAAACGAATAAGAAGGAGCGACTTTAGCGAGCAAAACCAATATCACTTGTGGAATTTTGGACTTTGTATTTTAGGACAGAAGTTGAATGGGAGTCTGTGGAGCCTCCAGTGGCACTCGGTGGTATTGCAGCTTCGGGAACTTCCGCATCGACCTCATTTTTCAGACTTGGAAGCTATTGGTTAAAATCGTTTTCAGGTTATATAAGAATCCATGAGTAAAAAAAAAGCCTCTAAGCTTCAGCACTGCATCTTGTAAACTTCATCCTGTTGAACTTGAAAGGGTTTGAAATGATCAAAGGTTGGGTTGTATTTTCTCTATCAGTCCCTATGTTACATCACATTAACAGCAAATATATTAATGTAGATAATTAAACTAAATCAATGCCCACGCTTTCTTCTTGAGCCCTTATTCACAGTTCAAAAGGATGTATCTGAAGCTAATGATGAAAGTTCAGGAGGAGATATTCTCATATAATCTATTTTCCATATGCACTCTCATGAACCTCTCTCCTTTTTTTTTTTTTTTTTTTTTTCCAGCGTCTGGAAGTTTTCTCACGTCCCGTCAATGCAATTATCCCGTCTTTACACTCCAGGTTTGGGTGTAGCAACTATCGCGCACTCGCCACATGTTCACTTGTCTTTCAAAGGCCACCGCCTCCTTTTCTCCTCCCCAATGACATCAGACATCACATCCCCGCTGTCCTCTCTGGAAATATGAAAAACAAACCAGCTGCGGTGCTTCGGCACAACCTTGAACTGTGACGACGACTTTCCTGCTGCGCCGTCGCCGAGCCAAATATGTTGCTCAATCACACAATACATAATGCTGCTTTCTGTCTCTGCAGCAGAGGTAATATGAGAATCTCAAACTGGACAGCTGTAATGTAAACGGACAGGACGTGCAGAGGTTGACCTTTTCAGGTTTTTGTAATTGCAGGAGTTTTTTTTTTTTTATTGTTGTTTTGCCTCTGTTAAAAAGTGTTGTGCTCTTTATGCATTGCACTTCACTAAAGATCATCTGCCACTCAGGCGAGGCGTTGTATTGGATCGTCTGTTTATTGCAAACGGCCGCTGCAGCTCCTGATAGCAGTAACACACTTTACTTTCTCGTGCGTGACCAGGCAGCTTGTGTAGAACTTTTAGGTAAATCAGTGTTTTAGGGAGCGACTGGCAGTATCAGTAGTCATGTGAAGTATTAGGGAACGTTGCTGTTCTTATATCGTTATTAGTGCGGCACTACAGAAATGAAAGGCCGTGTTTATTCTGTCTTCAGTGACCATTTTGGGATATTTCAGATTGAGCTTGTCAAACTGGTATTATTCCTCTACTGCGCACAAGCGGACGAGCATTGGTGCAACTGTGGTTTTTTTTGTTGGTTTTTTTATACTTTGCTGTACTGTACAAATGAGAGGCATAACCTACCGGATGTATCCACTAGAAATTAGTTAGGTTTATCAAACCACAGTGTAAATATAGAAGAAAATCAGGAATTAAATTTGAAAGAATGTGGATTTATCAAGATAAATGTTGTGCTGGGTAAGAGCCTTGAAGAGGACTCTGCTTGAAAGAAAGAAAAGACTTCTTGACTTGTCGAGGTCCTCAACACGTAGAAATGTAAGTGTTCACTTGGGAGCCTTTATGGCTTACAGTTGCAGAATAATAACTCCAGCTCGTACCAAACCTTTACAGTCAACCACTGTCAAAAACTAGGATGTCTTTTTCAGTATTTGCATATAAACATGTGGAGTTTAGCATCTTAGCATGCTAATGTTTACATATTATCATTTGAAGGCATTACAGGATGGAAATACAGACCACTTCATGGGCCCGTTGTTGGCTCTACATCAAACGTGAGAGCACCATCCAAATCAGGGGAATTGACTTTCTTGAATGTCAAATTTCATAGAAATCAAACCGCAGTTGTTTTTCTCAGTTTGTTTTGTACTTTTTAGCATATTGACAAATAAATATTTAAAGTCTGCACAGACTGCTGATTCAAAAAGGTTGGAAACACTGGAGAGTTAATACGGAATCTGAACTCCTCCTTGTTGAAGTAAAAATGTTCCATGAAAGGGAAAATCTTTAAAGCCGCCGTGAGTCGCTTTTTTTTCAGTCCAGAAACCTGCTGTAAGCTTTAGAAACAGACGCTGGTCCATCTCTCGGGGATTCAGGAAGAATTGACCTGTGAACCGTAAAAATGCAACACAGGAAGAAAGAGACCCGTGCTGCCGGAATTGCATCGGGCTGTGCTTCGGGGCTTTTATTGATTCTGTTGCATCAAATGAACATTATGCGATTGTGTAAGACTAACGCTTCATCAACCTTCATGAAACTTCAAAATAACACCGCCCACGAGAGAGAATTTCTTTGTTCTGCAGATCTTTAAAGGGCTTTTACCTGAATTCACCCGCACCTTTAATTTATAATTCATATTTATAATTAAGTGGAAAGCTATTTTCTCTTTTGGATACTTTAGGTTTTGAATATGCAATTTAGATTTTCTTCACAAAGGCTTTTCTAGATGTCGTTTTAACTTTTTAATCCAAAAAGACATTGAATTTAAAAGCATCAGCTGCGTTGCTGGTCCTTCCACTGCTCTGCCATTTGAGAGGTGTTGACATCATTGACTGCTCTCCCTCGTGGATGTCTGATATGAATGTCAATCCAGTGACGCCGGGGAAATAATGCACGGCACCGCCCGCCTGTCGGGGGACGAGGTGGTCTAACGATTTCACGACGACGGTGGTAAGGTTACGGTTTCAACACCTCAATATATGCAGTTCATGCAAGCGCTTCCAAATAAGTCTTGTGATATTAACCATTAATAAAGCGGTTGGTTTAAAACTTTAAAAGTCCTTCAGCTTTATTAGAAATTTGATCAGCAGTTAGGAGATCCTACAATTTTGGACCAAAAGATGTAGTAACTGAGAAAATGTAAAACTGTGTTGCCTCGCCGCAAACTTCACAGCGTTAAATAAAGTTGAAAATTTGGACGTATAATTTAGTTGGAAGAATCTGCATACACGGGAGGGTAAATATTCATCACGTGCCCTGCAACAAAGACCCGTGTAGTGCGCTTCAGAGCAAGCATTTACCCGCCACCTGCTCGGTGCAGCTGCTCAGTAGCCAACAGGAGACGGGCTGATTGTACTGCGAAAGCTCCTGGGTGTGAATACATGCAAGTCACTGAAGGAGAAAACAGGGCGCCGCTACAAGCAGCCTGTAGACGAGGCCCAAGTGGAAGAGACGCGGAAAAGGATGCATGAACAGAAGGAAAGATACAAAAAAAAAAAAAAATTATATATGCATGGATCTGTTGAAAACAAAACAAAAACACACATCCCCCCCCCCCCCCCGCTCCTTCCCCTCCACCCCCCCAGTGTCCTGTTCCATCACCTTCTGGTTAGCTTTCTGACAGATGTGGCATTTTTGGCGATCAATTAACGGCTGTCGATCTGCAGGCAGAGCACCTCGGTCTCCATTCAGTGTGTTGATGGTGGGACCACAGAGGTCTATAATCTCCCCCTGCGACACCGAGGCGACGGCAGCTTGTAAATCATCTTCTGTTGTGAAGCTCCAGATTTTAAAATGCACGCTACAAGCTCTGGTTGTACTCGTGCATGTTGAACGCTCATTGTTTCTAGACCTCAATGATGAAAAAAGTGACGTCACCCGTTGCGTTTGTGAACGGCCGTTATGAAGCCTCAAGTCTCGATTTTGGCCGGCGCGG
Organism: Brachyistius frenatus; assembly: GCF_029030835.1. NCBI lineage: Eukaryota > Metazoa > Chordata > Actinopteri > Embiotocidae > Brachyistius > Brachyistius frenatus. The sequence continues at coordinate 476,904 of NW_027210757.1, forward strand.
TTTAGAGCAGGAACCGTAGCCTGACTGCGCCACGGGCCTGTCAATCAAACGGACACGCCCCCAAAAACACGACTTGGTTTTAATGAAATTAATAAGGGGACCCCTAACGGCACTCGGTGGTATCGCAGCGTAAAGCACTTTCGCATCAGTCTCATTTTTCAGAACCGGAAGCTACGTCCACTTTAATACACAGTCTGTGGAAAAAAAAACATAAATATAACTGTAGAGTGGGATAAAAAAAAAAAGGTAAAAAAACCAACAACTTTCATCTGGATTACATGTCTTTATCCGCAGTGGTTTCTGCTGCGAGACGGCATTGCCATATTTTGTGATAAACTTGATTCTGCTGCAGTTGAGACTGACCATAAAAGCTTCAGCTATTTGAAAATCAGGAAAAAAAAATTGAAATTAAACACATGGGAGTGGATTTCTTTAGCAAATTCTCCACTTAAATTCAATTTCACGCACCTATTTGTGATATATTTTACCCTCTAATTTCCACCCACCTTTTAATAATCCACATAAACGCTGATAAATCCCCAAATATTTCATGAATTAACCATCAAGTCTGTAAAAAGGTTTTCTTTGCATGCTCAAAAACACTACCTGCACCTTTTATTTAAAAAAAAAAAAAGAAAAGGTGTCTCGTCCTCTTTTTGTCTCTCTCCGCCCGCATCACTTTTTCCATCTGTCTTCATCTTCAGAGAATTTAATTTCGGTGTTTCTGCCCCTCCCCCGTCGCCTCCCCATCTCTCCCCGGCTCGCGGGGAAGTGTGTCTCAGGTCTTGGAGAGCAGCTTCCACTTAAGCACGATAAGAGGACTTGAATGCGGTGCCACAAGCCAACCCGCTGTCAGCCGTGGCTGCAGGGCTGCCGAAGGGACGTCAGCTCCGCCTGACAAGTAAATAAGCCACTTGGGAACTTCTGGAGTGGCTCCCTCGAGAGACCGAGGGCGAGGGAAACAAAGAGAAGAGGCCACGGGAGCAAGCTTAATGGAAACACCATAGTCTGCCAGCCTGGAGACCCCACAACCTCCTTGAAAAAAAAAAAACCCCTATCATCAGCTCATTACCTGAAAGAAGTGGAGGACTGCAAGGATCAGAATTCATGTCCTTAAAACAAGGAGGATTTCCTATTAAGGAAAAGACACAATTTAACAGAAAGGCGGTGCTCCTTGTCCACACATTTCCCCGTTAAGATCTCACCTGAGCGTTTCACGTGACTCTCATTTCTCTCTCCCAGTCGGTTGCAAGCGAACTTGCGGGCGTACTCCCTCGCTAGCAGCCAATGCAGTCGGAAGTTAGCGCGAGCTTCGCGTCCGAGACTGAAAAAGGAAGCCATTGCGAAAGTGCCTTAAGCTGCAATACCACCGAGTGCCACTAGAGGTTGGCTCCAAAAGCCTGCAGCTCCATAGACTCCCATTCAAATCAATACATTTTTCTCCACGAGTTTTTTTCGGTTTTCCGAGCTAAAGTCACTCCTTATTAGTTTTCTGGCCGTCCATCTGCAAGTCTCCCCGTCATTAATTACAAAATAAGCTTTAAAAAAGCCATGTTTTGGGGAGCGTGTCTTTTTGATTGACAGGCCTGTGGTGCAGTCAGGTTACGGCTACGGGCGGGCGGGACGCGGCATCAACTAACAATGCACTTGGTACTATGACTGTACTTAACTTCCATTCACACAAAAATGTGCCCGGTGATCTTCTGCAGTGCAGCAGGAAGACTGAAAGATGTCGGGCTGATATTAATGTTGGAAAGACAGACAAGAGTCGGACAATTACGCTACCGGTTTTCTTTCTCCCCATGAATCAGTGCTAACAGGATTTTCTGCCACAACTCTAAATCGCATCGTGTTCCCTCAGATTTAACAAGTCTCCTTTCACCGTCAGTGAATGTTTCTTCATTTACCTTCCCGATAAATCCATTCGTCAGATGCAATTTGGCGGATTTATTATCCAGTTCTGTTGAAGCCGAACGGCAAACTGCTCAATGACGGAAGTTGGTTTGGAAACATATGCACGAACACGAGCGCACACACATCCTGTTGTACACTACATCTGTGCTGGTCGGTCCATGGAGAATCCCCAATGTGACAGCTGTTGGCACATTTTGTTTTTGGTCCAAATCAGGATAAACACTCTTTTCCCATGAACCATTTTCTAGACCTTGCCAGCACACACACACACACACACACACACACACACACACACACACACACACACACACACACACACACACACACACACACACACACACACACACACACACACACACCTTCATTCACATGAGCGGTACGTAACATCCGTTCATATGTCCACACACATTCTGGCTGAGCTGTTATCTTTAGACTGAATGTGTTGATTTAACTCGCCGTTGGAAAAATAATAGCTAAAGAAAACCAGAAGCCCTCAAACTAAAGAGCACTGAGTGTTAGATGTCACGTGTCCCACTGTTTAACCTTTAATTACAATTCCTATTAACACGCGATTTTATGTCTTTACTCTGTTTAACCTTGGTTCAGTGAATTTCGGACTTATTTTCATGCTTCTAGATAAAAAAAAACAACAACTTGATATTAAGAGAAGTATTTCATGCGAACAATTCATTTCGACATTTGTAATAAGCTGCCATTTTATTTTATCTTTAGTTTGTGTATTATATGGGACACAACCTTCACTGCCTTTTAAAGAAATAACTCTTCCTAAAGCCTTTGGTTTGGTGATGTAAACATCAAACCAGACGCGTCTGTGATGTGTCTTTGTAAAACGGTGACAGATGAACTTCTGACCTCGTGTGAGCTTCGGGCTGAACACAAAAAGACTCCAAACAGATTCATAATAAGTCTGAGAAGAAGGTTGTGGAATGTTTTTGACGAACTACTCAAATGAAAAGTACATTTCCTTAATTTCCTTACACGGATGGTGTTTTTTTTTTTTCCCCTCCTTTTGTCGGACAAAAACGTGACTATTTGACTATTTTGCTGATTGCCACACAGCAACACGTTTACAAATTGCTAAGCAGCCTCGCAGTGAAGTATTGATTAACTCTGGTCGCACTGTACCGAGAGATATTTCTATTACTTTCCTCTAAAGTACAAACAGTCCAGTGATTAGTACTGCTGGACTGCATTTGATGGTGTACCTACAGTATTAAACTGGCAGCTGAGTGTCGGACACAACAGTGATACGGAGTTCCTAAACAACTTTATCTTTGGGGTTCTGGCAGGCACACAGGAAGTGATTCTGCAGGTGCAGTATCAGAATTGAGAACACAAAATGTGCGCAGACGTGGAGTGTATATTTTTAGTTGTTTTACTTTCCCCTTGGTTTCTGTTCAGAGATTAAAATAGTATTTAAATGGCATTCGACCTTGATATAGATAAACCGTTCTCTCACCGTGAAATTTTAAAACACAACGTGACCCAATGTCACGCAACAAAAATTAAGTCCTCACTTTATTCTGTTTCTACATTAAATAGATGATCCAAGTGAAATCGTTAGCTTCAAACTGTTCATTAGAAAAGATAAAACCTTCATTTAGAGGAGATCAATGAGAACACTGTGGTCCTCACGGCTTTACATTTAGATTACGATCTAACTTTTTGATTAAACGTGTTACAGTGACATGAGTCACCGCCGATGCAAAGGAGGCTTCGTTCTAACCACTTCTTTTCTTCCTAATTGGGTTTGTAATTATATTTATGAATTACTGCAGCTGTCAAGTGAATCCCATATCTTTCCTTCCACTGAATGCCACATTATGTACATTATAGGTCACCCTACATTAGCCTGCCTTGAAGCTTTTGCTGAAATGAAGCCCGCCTCGGCCACAAATTACACTTACAGGAAGAATTCATCCGACCTTTTCCAAGATTAGCAAAAGGAATTAAGAAAAAGATTCAAATTCATTAATTAAATGACATTATCAGACGGCGACCTCGCAGAGAGGAGGTGGAACAGGACTTTGACGATTGAATTAAACATTAAAACGACACTAAACTTCGTTTATGTCTTGCCTTATGTTTGTATCTATAAATGTTTTGGAGATGTGACACCAAATACGGCATAACAGTGGCACAATAAATCAGGAATCAATGTAACTCTGTAGCATAACTTGCATAGAAAAATCAACTTTAGCTAAAGTTGACTAACGTAAGGAAAAATTTGCTGCATTTAATAACAGACACCTTTTAGAAACTATGTTTATAAAACTAATCAGACTCCTGTCAGCTTGTTTACAAAACTAATCAGCAATTGTAAGTCTATTATAGGGTGACCTATAATGTACATAATGTGGCATTGAGTGGAAGGAAAGATATGGGATACACTTGACAGCTACAGTAATTCACAAATATAATTACAAACCCAATTAGGAAGAAAATCCAGTTTATAGCCTCCACAAATTTACTGGGAGAATATTTGAGTGACATATTGACATATTTTCTAGAAGACAAAGTTGGATTATCAGCTGCTACAAAAGTAAAAACTAACAATCTTCGAAAGATTTCCCGGTTAAAACCGTAAATCTTTTTTCACCTTTAATTTTACGTTTGCGTACAACTATGTTTAATGTCTTTGTCCCTAACAAGTACAAACAACGTCTGCGCACACATCACGGCGTACTGCCACTTCTACAGATCTCTCTGAATTGACCTCTGTTACACTCTTCTGTTCAATTTCATACTGACACATATAAAAAAAAAAAAAAAATATTTGAAGAATTTTTGACATTTGCAAGATGGTTCGCTGCCTTCAGTGTTTTATAGTGACTAATGTCGTAGCAATGAGTTGGCTTGAGGCACAGCATTTGAAAGAAAATATCAGACACAGGCGAACATTGTATGAGGGGTTGAGTCTGTTTCGGGGCGGTGATGGGAGCAGTGACACACTGGGGCCCAGTTATCAGAGGTTACAAGGGACATGACACCATGTTGTAGGAGCGAAGCTTTCTTCAGGGAGGAGCTGATAACGTTGTAAACCTTCTCTCTGTTGTCGTTCCTCCGACTTAGTGGCCTTTCCTCTGTAATAAACGCCCCGTAAACAGCGCTGTTATGGATCCAGTATGCTCTGGTGTTTTTACACAGTGTCTTGCTTTATGACTGGACATAAAACATTATAATGTCCCTAAATGTGCATCCTAGCTTATCGAAATGTGATTTAAAAAGTTTATTACCGTCCTAATTTGCATGGAGTGAAATTAGTTTTTCTGAACAACCCTTTAAACAAATTCCAAGAAGCTCCCAGACTTAAAAAAAAAATTGGGCTCATTTTTCATTTGAACATTGAGCTATGAGTGGGTTGGATCAAACATCCCTGTTGTGGTTAAAGCTTCGCTAATTAATATGTTCTTTGTATTAACATTGGAGCAGATGAAATGTGAAAGAGAATCGTTCCATGTCTTTGCAATTCCTCTCTTCCCCACAAAGCTTTTCAACATTTTTAAACTCAGTTTTTTTTATTTTTTGTTTTGGTCACTCTCATCAACCCCCTTCCGGCTGTGTTTTTGCTCTGATAAACCCACTGTCTGATATACATGGTGGAGAATTTTAGAGTAAGCCAAAATGGAGATAAAAGGAAAGTCAGTGTTGGATTTCATTTAAAAAAAAAAACCAAAAAAACCCCATAACTCTAAATGAATGCTAACCTGCACATTCCACTGAATGTGGCGGAAGCGAAGCGTTTTGTCTGCTCGTTTGATTTGGTCATGTGTCCTTGATTTCTGCGGTTTTGTGTTCATCGTTGTCATTTCCTACTTTGTTTCCGCAGCCTACAGAGAAAGTTAGAACGGCTTGCTGCTTCATAAGGTGGTGAAATCTCACTGTTGCGGTTTCTGCTGGTCCAAAAATGTCTCAACACTGCTTGAACAGTTAAATTTGCACCGCTTGACTACATTGCATGTTTTAGGAGAAAGTATTAAGTCTGGGTGGTAGACGGTTTACAAAACTCCTTGATTCGGAAAAAAAAAAAAAACATCACGTTAAACCTTTCCACTTTTCTTCAAATCAAAGAAAAAGACAAGCGTTGAATTCGAGCGCACCTCCACCTTTCAAAATCGCTGAAAAACAGAAGCCGCCTCGGTGTAGTCATTAGCACCTCCTCTCTACCCTCAGAGGATGACATTTCAAGTTTTTAAGAATTGACGAATTCTTACATCAACCTTTCCTATCAAGACCAGAGAAAGGATTTAGGGAGGCTTTAAGCAGTCTCCTTACAGGTTGAGAAGAGACCTTGATCTGGACACACTTGTGAGCTCGGCATTTTAAGGCACAGAGATTCTTTTGTGAGTGCGCTAATTTCAAATCTGCTACGAGATACAGAGCGGTGTTGCGAGAACACACTTCGAGCCGCGTCAAATGCCATCAGCTGTAATAACGACAACTCCAGCGCGTCCTGGTTGTGGCATGCTGCCATTTCACTCCATTGTGCTGCAACATGTATTTTTTTCAAATCAGTTTTATTCGCACGGCGGCAAATCACAACACAAGTCATCTCGGGGCACTCGACACAGTGAGCCGAGACTTTATTATCGAGAGAGACCTTGAGCAGGCAGTTGGTGACAGCGGCGAGAAAAATCTTTTTAACAGGAAGAAATCTCAGACAGAAGTAGACTCGGAGGTGGGCGGCCGTCTGGCACCGCTGGTTGAGGTGAGAGGAAAACTGAGAGAGAGAGAGAGAAGATGGCCATATAGAGAAACAACAAAAGGATAAACCCTCGGCAGGTCGGTGGGGCCGGTAACCACAGGGCAGAAACATGCAGCGCCGCAGTTATGAGATGTCTGCAGAAAAGCTATAGGAAGAGAAAGGTCGTATGAACGAGGACAATCTATTATCGAGAAAGGACACAAAGGTAGTGATATGCAGTTGTGGCATATGAATGCATGGGGAGTTCAAGAAAGAGACGCACTCGTTGCATCATGAAAGGTCCAGCAGCAAAAGCAGCATAACTACAATGTTGTTCAAGGTCACCTGAGGCGGCCGTAACTATAAGCTGTATCAAAAACGGAAAGGTTTTAAGCCTCTTCTGAAAGTAGAGACGTGGTCTGCTTCCCACACCGAAACCTAGATATTGGGTTTCATTTTGTGTAGTAGAAAATAAAGGTCAACACGGCCTTCATGTCATTAAAACATGCTTGAAGTACGACTAGCTCGTTTGTTTTATCTGTCTTTATAGATATATAATGTATGAATATACAATATAGCTGGGTGTCATCTGCATAGGAAGGGCATTTTAAGCAGTGTCTTCTATTAGCATCGCCGAAGGGAAGAAGACATAAAGTGAAAATGCATCGAACCCTGTGGAACTCCATGACTAAGTTTTGTGTACGAGAGTCATCGTTGACGTAAACAAATTGGAAACTGTCTGACAAACTAAATCAGAAAAACACCCCAATATTAATTCTGGAAGCAGAAATGCTACCCGGGTCTCCTCAACCACTACCACAGGTTTAGGAATAGTGCAGGTGCTTCGAGTACGTCGAGACAACCAACGCTACGCTGGAGACAATCAAACTCCGTTTCAGAAATTCTTCGCTCCAACACTGAATACAAGTAAAAATAGTTCATGTTGCATGGAATATTTTCTCTGGTGTCTGTTGTTCACTTTAGTTTGAGTCTCTTGTCTTTGGAGCAGCAGGCGGCTGGGTGGAAACGGACTACAAAGCATTACCAATCGGCTGCTGGCCAACAGCCTCCGGCGCCCACTTCTCTCTCTCCTCTCCCCTTCCCCCGCCGCCCATAATTGCAGGGCGCTCGCACCCTTCAACCAAAATGGCTTCCGCCCACAGTGATGCTGTTCGATTACACGAGAGGGTTCAGTCGTATAATCGTGGAAATAATCAGGAAACGGGAGGAGGGAAAAAAGGAAAACGGGGCAGCGAAAAACTGTTTTGGAAGGACAATAACGCGGGTAGGTGGATGGATGGATCGATCATCCGAACATACGCACACTCGCTGCAGTCAGACCATGTTCTATGGCAGACAAAGACAAATTTGAAGAGCTCGGGGTGAAGCTGGCCGGGCCCCCCCCTGCTGTGGCACCCCACGTACATGTCCAGAGCGAACTGGCGCAGGGTGCTAACAAGTCAAGCTTCCCCTTTCATCTGGGCCTTGGGCTTGGGAGGCGGCGGGGAGGGGGGGGGGGAGGGGAGGGGAGTGGGAGGGGGGTGAGCGAGCGGTATAGGGCAGACTGCCTCGCATCCGCTGATAGTCATGAAATATGTATAGACACCGTGACTCAGCCGGGCCATAATTGATCAGGGAGACGCCATTAACCGCGGCACGTCCCAGTTTTTGGCTGCACCTGTGAACTCCCCCCTCCCCCCCCCCCACCACCACCATCACCCAACCCACCCACTCGGTTCACCATCCCCCCCACCTCCATCATCCTTCCTGAGTTACGACGATCAGACAGAGAGAGAGAGAGGGAAGGAAGAGGGAGATGGATGAAGGAGACACGCCCAGGAGCTCAGTCACAGCCAAAGTCATTAGTTCCTGTCAGCGTTAGCGTTCCGTCATTAGCATATCGTTGGGGCTGATTTCATGCAGCCGAGGCTTCCACTTCAGCAAATATTTCGCAGGAGAGTAAATATTCAGTATCATGTGTGTTAAAAGACGATCAACAGTCTACCACTGCAGCTGCACTTTTCTTTCTGGATGGATTTGCTGTTTAAGCATGTTTTTTTTTTTTTATTTTTTTTAGCTCACACGTGTTCAGTAACCTCAATCACACTCCACAGTTTGTTTTGGTGTACATGTCGGCGGTCGGCTGACATTTTCCACCCCGGAGTGACTGCACTGGACTGTTGGCTGTTGTTGGGAAACGCAGACAATTAGAGACAGATTTAAAATGAGGGATTTGTAGATGAAACTTAATAGACAAAAAAACCCAAAAAACAACTGGAAATCTGCAGCTAAAAATGAAGCAACAAAAACCAATAAAGACCAATAAACTTGCTTCCCAATGATTTGTCCCCCTTCGGACAGAATGATATACAGCACTGACATTTCGATGTTCAGTTATAGATTTATCACACTGTGTTTCCGCTAAATGACGGAGACAACCTCCTCGTACAAAAACGGTAAAAGTTCTCGGGAAAGATCAGGCGAAGTAGAAATCAATGATCAGTGGAGCTCACGGATCAGTTCCTCCTTTCAGACTTCAGGTCTGCGAGATGCAAAAAACTATTATCGTCCTTCGGGAAATTCAATTTGCAAAGCCAGAAGAGAAAATTGTGCCTATCCAAAAAAACTAAAAACAAAACAGCCTGGACAGCAGACTGTCTCAAAACTGGAAAGTATAAGAGATATTATTTTACTATAATACGTGCTGCCATGTTCCAGAAATGGTCTAAAGCTCAAGATAGACGGTAACGTCACTCGTACATTTGTCACTTTGAGGTCAGTTTTTCACTTATTTTTCTCATAGATCTGTCTTAAGTTTCTGCAACACAAAAACACAGAACTAAAAGACTGTTTTTCTCCTGAAACAAGAAACGGGATGAACTTAGTTTGTCTTCGATTTTTCTTGTCTTAGCTGAAGTCGCTGTATTCCTTTGTTAAAACATTCTTACATGGGGAATGCATAGTTCACCTTTTCTTTAAGAATTTAGCTTCAGATAAATCCCAAACCTCGGTGGAAGGACGCAAGAAAAAAAAAAGGAACAATGGTCTGTCGATCATTTCTATTATTTCTTTGTTGCCTGTTTGTTACCCGGACTGTGTGATTGTGTGCGTGTTGCAGCGACAGTGATGGGGGATGGTAACTAAAGGAAAAGCAGTGCAACACGTTTGGAGAGCCGCTTAGAGGTTATTGATTGGTTTAGAAATTATTAAACCCCCGGAGTCAAAATTGGCTGCTGCTGTGTTGTCGGACAACACATTTTTTTTTTAAAAGCTCTGTGTATTATTAATGACCCATGAAAATAAGATTCACAACGATTATTAGTGTCACAATTATTTGAAAAATCTATGGAGAAAATAGGAGTTTTATGTTCCCTATTTTTTTTTCTTGTGAAAGAATTTTGTGTATTCGCACAAAAACCACAGAACAAAAGTCTTTGGAGGAAAACTTTTTCATGCAATCTACATAATTGAATGGAAAAGTGCCCTTCAACACAATAGGTAGTTTAATCGTGCATCATGAATGATGAGGCATGATCAAATATAGGGAAATCAGTCAGAAATCAGATGCTACAAATCACTAATTCGTGCACAAATGTTATTAATTTGAGGGCAAATTACTAGTTTATGTGCACAAATTTTGATCGAAAGGCTCGTAAATATAACTTATTATAAATGTTACCTCTCGTATACCTGCTGGGCTTTCTAGTGCTCTCCAGCCAGCTGTGGTTTGTCAGAGGATTTGTGCCTGTGCTGCAAAGCCCTTTATATCTTTGACTTCCTAATTAATCAGTTACGGCATCAATCAATAAGTTAGTCCCTGCTCTAACTGCACCTCCGCGTCGGGCCGTCTGCTCTGTGACATTGTCGCAGTTGGTCGTGTGGTGAGCAAAGCGATTCCTCTGATTTTTTTTTTTCCCCCCGGGCGAGGCGTTCAGATGTTGCTGCACACTCCATCGTCCTGTCTGATTGCAAACTGATTACAGGCTTTCAGATCGCTCTCTTTTTGTTTATTAGTATTCCGGAGATTAGAGGCTGACGCCAAGTGCATCCGTTCCTCTCACTTCAGCTCCCGAGCCGTGAAATGAAACGTATTGAAAGTTTGATGGCTGCATACAAATCGTGACTTTTCGATGACAAATGTTGGGAAGTTAATAGAGATCAGCTCACTGCAACAAAGTTTCATCCACGTGCGGGCAGATGATTATTATGTGGCACAAAATCCATCAGCTCAAGGAAAACATATTTAAAGAACAATTGGTTGTCTTTTCTTATTATATGTGAAGCTGCATTGAAGTATAGAAAGCTGAACACATTTGTAATGTCGAAGACAGAAGGTGACCTCTTAAAATGAGGATGTAACTGGTGTTTAAATAAACCAAAATGTGCTGCACAAAGAAACAAAATATCATTAATTTAAATCAACCAAATCTCCCCATAATAAATCTGCAACACAACACAAGATATTGAAAAGAACATTAGAAAAGCAAAACACTGAAAACACAGAGCAACAGCAGCATAACAACAGCTAGAGTAACCTCGAATGTTGCGTTTGCCTCCCGGCTAGGACATCACTTCCATTCAGGCAAGTCTAATTAGCATTCTCATATTCAATACTGAATTTTCAGAGTACTGGAGGCTTCAATTTTCCACCTCACACTTGGATAAATTTGAGTATTGGACCAGGGTTAGCTTCTAAAATTGATTTGCGATGTCACAAGTCATGCTTATAGCCCCTCCCCTTAAAATCGGAATTTTAATGAGCACAGAGAAACTTTGCACTTTCAGCTGATGAATGTGAAAACAGCCTTCGAGTCTCACTCAAACCTTCAACTGGAGGAACGAGAAGAAAAAAACATATTTTTGAGTTGAGGGGAACTTTAATGTTGAATGTTTTTTTTTTTCATGTGGTCTGAATTCTCCTCGTTGAATATTTTAGTCGTCGATTTCAAGTGGTGCAATTTCAGAAGCGGGAACTCACTAAATCGGAGAATTTTTAATATAATTTTTCAAATACTGGGCACTTGAATTATCCCTTTAAATTCATGACCCAGAATAAAATGCACACACTGGAAGTAAGACTTTTCGGAGTTGCACTGAAGAGAGATTTTATAACTTTAGATAGTGTTTTTTTTTTTTTAAAGTAAAGTATTTCAGGGTTTTTAAATTCAGTTGCATTTAAATTTCAACATTAAGCATTCAGTAGTGATTAGGAGCATCACTTAGAACTCAGCTACAGATTGAATATGTATCACTGCTCTTTAAAAATATATTCCCACTTCGAAGGAAGAGGATACAGGCAGCCAAACTTCTGACACAGTCGGTGGGGGGGTGGGGGTGGGGGAAGTGGGGGGGGGGGTTGATGTGGGGGGTTTGATGTGTCCCGTAATGACTTCCTGAGGCAGCACAAGGCCGGCTGGATGTCACCGTTGTCTCAAAAGGATGCTGTATAACCTCCTCATCTCTGTGTACAGTGTGACCCATATTCTCTTGCACCAGTTACTGCCAATCTCCCCCCCCCCCACACACACACACACATGTGGGAGGGGGGGGGTGCAGAAGGCAAAGGTGCAATGACTCAAACAAGGACACATATTGTGAGAGACATGAAGCTCCTGCACAGGTCACTGAGTTGAATGAATGAGGTGATCCCGTGGACGGCAAAGTGATTCAAACGGACTCTTTAGGCTTCAGTGAGGCTGCGAGTGAATGAATGAATCGGTGAGTGGATCATTTTCTCTGTTTGAGAGTTAGTCCATTATTTTAAAAAGAGAAGCCGAACCAATGTTCAGAAAAATAATAAAGAAAAACAGAAAATATACTGGTTGAGCAAGATGTTAAAGAAGCCTTTCTGGCATTTGTCAATAACCCCCCCAAAAAAAAAAAAAAAACCAAAAAACAACAACAACACTTCTTTAGTGCCAAAAAATAAATACAAATTGGAGTTTTATAGAAAACAAACAACACATAGGGACGTTGTACAGACTGAAATTTCAGTTGCATTTTTTAGGCTTTTTTTTTTTTTCTTCTCTGCATCCATTGTCTAGTTTTGACATTTCGTTGACCCACGTCTCATTAAGGATTCTCTTGCCTTTCACCATTCTTTGCCCTCCGTGCAGTGCTGAGCAGTAAATTGCTGCCGGGGCGTTGATGTGCAAGAAGTGCCGGCCACCTTAATGGGGAGGACATGAGTGGGTGGTCTGCGCTCGGCGGGTCTCTGCAGCCCCTTTACCTTTCTGTAATGACTCATTCAGCTCAGCTCGGTCATTCGGCTCTTTCTCGTTTTTTTTTTTTTTTTTGCATTGTATGTGTAAAGATGTTGCATGATTGCTTTTAGTCTCTTTTCTATACCTTTTTCATCATGACCTGAAAAGTCGTTATTCATTATGAGCCAAGAATGCTTTTTGTTCAGACAGGTCCTGATAGCTTTTTGTTTAAAGTAATATCTGATTTTTGAAGATGGAGGATATGATTTTTCTAATTATCGGTCTTTAATTTGAGAACTCTTCCTCGCTGTAACGGGACTAAAACTTTCTTCTTCTGGCTTCTGGGTGTGTTTTTTTTTTTTTTTTTTTTCAATTTCCAACCAGTCCTTGGATGGCTGTTGTTGTCTCTCCGATTGTGTGAGGTTTACCTATTGACTTTATATAAAAGACTGCGATACCACCGAGTGCCACTAGAGGTCGGCTCCAAAAAGCCTCCGGCTACATAGACTCCCATTCAATTGATCTCATTAAGTTCTAAGTCAGTAATTATTTTCCACAAGTTCTTACCGTGTTGTTAGCGTAAGTGCCTCCTTCTTTGCGGTCCATCTGAAAATAATCCCATCATTAATTAGTTATTAAGCATAAAAATTAAAAATAAACATGTTTTGGGGGGGCGTGTCCGTTTGATTGACAGGCCTGTGGTGCAGTCAGGTTACAGCTATCGGTGGGCGGGACGTAGTATCGTCGGGTTTCCGATCAGATCGAGTCAGATCCACCCCTCGCTCCTCCCCCTCTCGTCCAAATATGGCCACTTCCTGCTCCAAACCCCGCCGAGCTAGCACGATGGCGCCGACCGTAAAGTTTAACTCGAGGCTTCATACCGGCAGTTGACAAACCAACGGGTGACATCACTGTTGTTTGCTGCTTGGGTGTAGCTCGTACTCTTTATCTTACGTAATTTATCCCACACAGAATATAACGGAGCTTGTAGCCAAAGGACACTGGCAGGTCTGCAACAAAGCTTGTTCGTCAGTGTCTTCCAAGATGACCCGCATGTCTGAAGTGAGTCTACTTGACAGTTTACTTTTCCAAAATTCCCCCACCCAAGGGTTACTATGCCAAGCCTTTGTCATCAGACATGAATCTTTAAAATCTGGTCTCAGTATATCTTTTGATTTGAATTTGTCTTTTAAAAAGGAGGCTAAAACACGGGTAAATCTTGTCTTTTTAATTCTGCAGTGAATATTAGTAATATTTCCAACTAAACAGTATTTGCTGCATTAAATACCCACGTTTATGGTAAAACATGTCGGTGCAGTATATCGGCATTTTTGATCGATTTTGGACTTCACGTGAGCTTGATGGCACACAGGAATACGATGTATCCGGCACTTTAAGGACAGATAATATTTGCTGGCAGGATCAATTCACTGTTGGTTTTATTGATTTATATGACCATGAAAATAATATAAAATGTGAGCAGACTTCAGCTTTAAACAGTGAAGTGCAGTGGTCAGAGTTGGAGTTAGGGAGACCTCTGTGGTTAGAAACAGCTGACGGTTGATCGAAGGCAGGCCACTGAACTGAGCTGCTCAGTGTCAGAGTGACACACTTGGTCGACCCATCCAGCCGCCTTAACCTCCTCCCGAATTCAAAATATGTTACACGCCTTCTGCTTTTGGAGAGTAAAACTGTCGACAAGGCTTTTGCGAAATATTACAAAATATTTTCTGTGACTATACTTCCCAATTTTCAGCTCGTCCTCATTTGATACTACGACACCTTTTAGTCCCTCATGTCATCTGACGCCCCAACTGCTTTAAGTGCATTTCAACTAATTTCAACGCTTGCAGTTTAACCATAGAGTGTATATAAAAGTGGACGTAGCTTCCGGCTCCGAAAAATGAAGCTGATGCAGAAGTGCTTTAAGCTGCGATACCACCGAGCGCCACTAGAGGTCGGCTCCAAAATCACAATCAGTCTGATACCCTGTATGTTATACCTGACACTGTTGTTCTCTGCAAAACACTGGTTTCTCACTACTGATGAAAATAGCAACAGCTCCTTTAAGTGCAACGTGTAATTATACAGCAATTTTGTTGGATATTCTGGTTGTTTACTGCACAGTGTGTTTGAAGGCTACAAGAAACACGGGTTTAGAGAGGCTTTGCACAAAAAAAAAAGAACAAAAAAAACAACTGCCGAGGAGTCATGTTTGGTTGAGTTTAAAAAGCTGCTGTTGATGCAAACTAATCATGGCTGATTTGCACTGTAGAGTGTGTCGGTCTCCTCGTTTAAATTAGGTTGTAAGTAAAGTTTATTTAGTGTAGCACCTTTCTCAGAGCAAAAATCACAAGATACTTCACAAAAATAAAGTAAAAAAAAAAAAAAAAAGAAAAAAAAAAGAGAATGTTGGTTAAAAAACAAAAGAAGGAATGAAAACAGCAAGAAAAAAACAATAAAACAAAATAAACACTATGGGGCCAGTTTGAGTAAATGAGCTTTCAGCTTCAGCTGTATACTGTTTTTAACATAAGTTAGATTAATGCTGTATGGCAGTAATTTTTTACAAAAATCCATTTGGAAGAAAACAGTTTTTCCATATAGAAGAGATGTACTGCAGATTTTGATATTTAATAACCGATTAAATTACTTTGTGGATGGGAGACTTTCTTTCTTTTTTTTTTTAAAGACTGCACATTCATCTCCATAACTTGCATAATATCTCGAGTGCCAAAAAAACGGAGTTTAATAAAGTGAACACTGCCAGCAACTTCAGCTTGCAGTTTATTGAGGAATTACTCCTCAAGCAGTTTGATAACGTGACGCTGGGATTTAATTCTAGGTTTGTTTTGCTCTCGAGAAAAAGCTCTGGGTTGAGCTAAAAAATAAGAAGTAATGAATAAGAAACAAAATTATGTCTGTCAGTTATTTGCGCTGCAGTTTCAACCCGCGTGAGTTAGCGATGGGCATTTTGAGCAAAACTGCTGTTCGAAATCCGATCGTAACTATCCAATATTGGCCCCGCCCCCACCACACGACCTCACGACCTCACGCACACACACACACACACACACACACACACACACACACACAAATATAAAGAGATAGGCCGTTTGCTGCCTTTTTGAAGCTTATTTTGTAATTAATGATGGGACCGCCAGAAAACTCATAAGAAGGAGCAACTTTAGCTCGCAAAACCGAGACGACTCATGGAGAAATTTTATTGACTGAGAATTTTAGGAGACTAGTTGAATGGGAGTCAATGGAGCTGGAGCCTTTTTGGTGCCGACCTCTAGTGGCACCCGGTGGTATCGCAGTTTAAGGCACTTCCGCATTGGCCTCATTTTTTTTTGAGCCGGAAGCTACGTCCACTTTTATATACAGTCTATGAGCTTTACCTGCAAAGCTCCGGGTCCCTGAAAGCAGCGTCTTCTTCTTCCCCCTAAGTTGTTTAATGGCGGCTGGCAGGCAGCTTTTAGGCGCATTACCGCCACCTTCTGACGGGAATAACACATCACAACCAGGGCCGGCAAAAAAACAGGGGAAATAAGGAAGAACGACGGTCGCCCGTACTAATCGATTTAGTAGATATATACCGAATATTTGAAATCCGCGCCCCATCCCTACTGTGAGGGGGCATTCGAGTAGCCGCTCAGGCTGTCCATTCGGAGCCTTTTCTTCCATTTTAAGGACGAAGCTCTCGACTGTTAATGATACAGAGGTTTAACATCTGACGGTCTCATCCGCCGAGCCTCTTTTGCTGCACATCGTCGGCATAAACAGATAGGAAATGAAGGGCAGGATCTTGGCTGTACTTTTCATTTATATGTTAATCTGTGTGCGGACCTTGGTCGGGATTTGAGCGATTCCAGCATACGGTTCGGTAATGTATTCGGCCGGCCGTATTCTGACAGCGGTGGAAAGCCTATACATCCTCGTGGTGTCGTAGCAATCTATCACTCGTGAGGTTTGGCAGCACGTGGACCCCTCTCAACTCTGCAACTGTTCCTCCATTTATTTAGAAGACTACTAGTTGGATATCAAGCTGAATATAGAGCAGGCAGGCACGCCGAGATTAACTTTGCTCATAAATCTAGAAGACAAAGTAGGAATTTGACCGCGTATGATCGACCGTACTTTCTCTGCAGCTCGCAGACTGTTAGTGGCAAATGTTTGGGAGGAAAGGAGGAAACGAGAGATTTTTCACAGGCCGCTAAAGCAAACAGATGCCTGTTGAAAACCTTGGAAAGAGACAGATGATGGATGGAAGCGATTGTGCGAAAGAGGAGAAATAATGGATTTGGGGTTGTGCTGAACTCTCTGAAAATATTGCATATTTAAAAAAATATATAAAAAAAAAAAAAAAGGTTTCAACACTGAACTAATGATCTCGTACTTCAGACTCAAATGTCAGTTGCATATATGTCACTATTTTTTATGCGTCTTTTAACCCTCGTGTTGTCCTCGGGTCAAAATGACCCGCAGCTGTGTTCAACCAAGTTCTATTTTATTTTCATATTTTTTGGGGATCATTGGTGACGAGGAGGCTGCGAGGGTTTCTTTAAAGAATGACGACCAATGATCCCCAAAAAATATGAAAATAAAATAGAACTTGGTTGAACACAGCTGCGGGTCATTTTGACCCGAGGACAACAGGAGGGTTAAGGCTGTTCTCAGACCAGCAGGGCTTTGAGTTTTATGGTGACACCAGTATGACTGAAATACTTACAATGTTATGATATAAATCAGGGGTCACCGACACGAAGCTCATTACCCAGTTCAGAGTAGCTTGCTGAAGGGTTTTAACAATATGCAGTGACTTACTGGGATGCCCAGGTTTGACGGCCGCTCAGGTACATTTGGCCATTTAATTCAGCATTTTTTTTTATTCTTTTATTTATTTTTTTAAATAAAAGAAATATCCAGAAATGCGTACAGAAAAAAAACATCCCCATGCTGTTGAATTTAGGCGGTTCTGTGATACAAAATGTGTGTTGAGTATCAATTGTTATTGCTCACATTAAAAGCCACTTATTCAGCAGGTTTGGATGGAGCTCAGCTATGTGAACAAATGTCCCCAAACATGAGTAGCTCTCGGGACCCTTTCATTTTGTCGAAGTATTTCTCAGCATGTTTACCATTATTACCGCCTTAAGGGTGTTAGCTCGCTGGCATTTGCGAATTAGCCCCAAACACAAAGCACATCTGCGACTAACGGGGACGTTTCGGTGGTACTTAGGTCCGATTTAAGCTGCTAGGAAACATCGGAGAATCACTGGAGCGATGACAATTCAGCAGTGTTGAGATATTTCAGTGTAAACTACCTTCTGGTGGAAGGCGGACAAGTGAGATGATCCCTTAAGTCAGTATGATGCATCACCTGGCGTCCCTGAACATCTCAGGGAAAGTCTGACATTCTTCATGAAGTCAGCGGATGAGGAAAGTCATCATGATTTATCCTCCTGGGAGCCCGAATACAGATGTTTGAGTCTGCACCAAAAGTTGATGCACTGACTGACCTAAGAAAAACAAACCCGTCTGTACATTTTGACTGTAATTTGCAGCGTGTTGAAGACGCATCGCTTCTTAAACTTTCCTTTAAATCTCACATATACGGCGCAACTGAAACGAGCTCGTGCATCGGCAGCCGTAAATTAGTCCTTCCCGTATTTTTGCGGCTCTTCAGATCCGTCCGTCCCGCTCCCGTAGCGGCTCTACTTGGTCATCCGTCGACGGATTCTCCCTCGGCGGACTGCCGCGGCTCCTAATGAGGTCAGACTGCCGCCTGCTCGGCCTCCCTGATCAGCAGCATGTGTGTCACTCTGTGAGGGCGTACGGGGAGGGGGAGGAGGGGGGGGGGGAGGGGGGGGAGGCCGGGATAAAGCAAACTAGAAAGCCTGAGTGTGTGTAGAAGATGAGGAAAGAAAGTGTGTATAAAGTATGTGTGTGTGTGTGTGGGGGGGGGTGTTCTCTCTGTAATGACCTGGAATAGGGTTGGTGTGCTAACGAGCAGAAGCTGAGAGAGTGACGGAGAAATGTGTGTGTGTGTGTGTGTGTGTGGTGGGGGGGGGGGGAGTTCAGGGTTGCCAGGTCAGGCCAAATTCACTTTTTTTTTTAAGGGAGTCCTGATTTGAAATGTCACGCACCGGTTGTGCTGAATAGCGGCTACTTTCAAGGTCTGGTGTCTCACACACACACACACACACACACACACACACACACACACACACACACACACACACACACACACACACACACACACACACACACACACACAAAAGCTCAGGCCACTCATTTGAATGGCCAGTGAGTGAATGTCTGAGGGGGCGGGGGGAGGGGGGGGGGGGCAAAGGAGCCCAGCAGGACCCATTACCAATACTGTAGCAACTGTGCAGCAACTTTTTTGAGTCTGGGTTGTGTAACCGAATGTGTGTCTGAGGTAAACGGGAGGCTACAGGGCCAAAGGTTTTACGGAAAGCTGCTCATTACAAACCCGAAATAGAATAAAGGGAACATTTTGCTATTTTTACATCCTTAAGTGGACCAAAAAAAAAGATGTGGCATTTTCAGCTAATATTACCACCCACGATACGGTATAACTGCGTTAGCATTTGAAGGTGTATGTGAACTACTATTGCACCAAGTTTAGCATCAATTTTTATTTTAAATTTTTTTTTTTTATCACATTAACCTCTATCAGAGCCAATGGGCTTGTAGCCACTCTGGCATTCATTAGGATTTTTTTTTTGAGTCTGGCAACCGGATAAATGTGAGCCTCCTTTCAGCTTTTTTTTGTTTTGGTCTCCACCAACTGCAGCGCTTACAGGTCGCGAGCCCCTTTTGGAGTATATATGACTATATGGTTCACCATATTTCACATTATATATTCAGTACTTTTTTTTTTTTTAGATATCTCAATGAAAGTGTTGGAAAGATGATAAACTGGCGAGTATTACATTTCCCAGAGAAATGGTGCTAGCATCACTAATCCTGTCGGTTGCAGCATTCGGAGCCAAAAACAGGAGCGTCTTTTCTGGCAAACGTATACTGGTGCCCCCCCCCCCCCCACCTTCCTTTAATCTTACCGCATCATTGTCGCAGGCTATTAGATACACAAAGTTGGGATTTGTCATCCCAGGAGGTGCCAGCAAAAAATAAAAAAATAAAAATCGGATCCCTCAATTTTCACCTCCGTTCGGCCGAGCGCGTCGTGGAAAAAAAAAACCCACCAGCATCGAGCAAAGTCCTGGAGACTGTGGATTAACATCTGCAGCAGAAGTCAAATCAGGTCAAATCTGTTAAGCACTCCTGACAAAACAAATTTAAATACTGGCAGGAGCCGAGGCGGAGCAAACAGATCGCAAAATCGAAGCCAAAGAGGGCAGATCTGTGCCAGTTTCACAGTTGAGCAACATCCATTTGTGATATCGTGTGACGTCGTCGTCGCCTCAGCCCGGCTCGTCGCTCCAATATTGCTCCGCGCGCCGGTGGAACCTAGAGAACGTCTTTTGTTTCATCTTCAGTGTTCTCCGTCTGTCCCCGTCTGTCCCCGGGCCCCGTTACACCCAACACTTTGATTTTTGGTCGACGAACGGTGTGTGTGTGTGTGTGTGTGTGTGTGTGTGTGTGTGTGTGTGTGTGTGTGTGTGTGTGTGTGTGTGTGTGTGTGTGTGTGTGTGCAGCAGCAGCAGCAGCAGCAGCAGCAGAAGAGGAGGGGTTTTTGTCCTGAAATGAACTCTTGCAGCAGCCGCTGAAGGAGAGAAGAAACAGAAGGGAGGGAGAGGGAAAAGGCAGGGGAGGGCGCAAAAGCAAAAAAAAAAAATACTGACAAAGAAAAAAGAAGAGCGACAGAGAAAGGCGGACATGACAAATAAGAGACAGAAGAGAAGTCTGAAAATGAGCCAAAGAGGGAGAGAAAAAAAAAAAAAAAAAAAAACGAGGGTTATGAGCCGTGGAGGAGCGCAACGATTAGAAAACCATAGAGACAAAGAGGTAGACGGGAAAACGACTAAAAATAAAATAAAATAGGGGATAAATTTTTTTTTTTTTAAAAAGGAGCAAGAGGCAAGAGAAAGGAAAAAAAAAAAAAAGAGAGGCAAATCTCAAAGAATAGGGGTGGAGGAGGGAGGGAGGGGGGGTATGGTAAAAGAAAAACCACTGACCAGGAAGGAGAGATGAATCAAAATGAGAAGATAGGTGGGGAGGGGGAGGGGGGGAGGGGGAGGCAAGATGGAGAGTGGAAAACAAAGAGAATGACAAGAAGAAATACAGAAACTAAAAGCAAGTAAGCAAGGCATGAAAACAAAGGGAAACAACAACAAAAAAACAACAACGAGGAAGCCGAGCCAAAGAAATAAAGAGAGAGTGCCAGGGAGGGATGGTGGAGGGAGGTGAGGTGGAGAGGGAGGGGAGGGGGGGGGGGGGGGAGAGAGAGAAAACCTTTGCCAACTCTGAAATGTCCTCAACTCCCGGCGATAATAGCTCTGCATAATAAGCCGATTTAGCAGCTCAGAACCAATAAAACACCCAGGTGGTGCTCACTTTTCTCAGCTTGACAGACAAACACCAGCGTTTCAAGGAACAAAAAGAAATCTGCTTCTCATTGTTCTGTCGGTGTTGCACTCAGCCACAGCAAAAGTAGGAGGTGGGGGGGGGGGGGTGTGTGTGTGTGTGTGTGTGTGTGGGGGGGGGGGGGGATCTGCAGGAGGATCACATGGCGTCAGTGATTATTCCAATCGCAGATGATTAAAGAAAATGAACACGGTGCTGCTGAGTTTATCGATCCGTCCGGGCACTCAAACACGCTTCACAGAAAACAGGTTGGAAACCAGCTTCTGAACAGATTTCAGTGCGTCTCGGTTCCCGAACTCGTTCTTAGTATCAACCAGATTCGTTCCTCTCGAGGTCCAATCGAGATTGGATATTCAGAATATCTGTTCTTGGTTACAGTTGGTTAAACTTGCAACGTTCGGACCAGAGTTCGCTCATAAAAATGGAACTTAAGGACCCTGAACATGAAATGAACTTGTGAACTTAGACGAGGAACCAACTAAACTTCAACTATTTTAATGTTTAAAAACTGATGCTGCTGTTATTTCAAATTCGAAAAGGTCACACTTGTCAATTATCAAACTAAACTTTACGTATATGTTTATGTGTATAATACATCACAAGAAAGGTTGAAAACGGAAATGTTTTTTTTTTTTTCAATTACCGGTGACTGATGCGATACCGTGAACGGGTACCGTGCATACAGGACCTTGAATCATTTTCAGTTCGAGTACATCTTTTACTTGTCAGCGTATAATGTCACTCAGGACGAAAGTGCTGCACTGGCTGATATTTCCATGCTGAAGACTTGAAAGAAAAACAGTTTACTGTACCTCACCAGACTCCTTCACTTCTAAAATTCCCTTTGACTCTGCCGAGCACTGCAGTTTTATTTGGGAAATTCCTTGGAAGTTTTTGAGCGTCAGTTTCCGGTTACTCTGTCTCCTAGAAACAGAAGTACAATCAGAACACTGCAGGACACTTGTTTCTTACAGTTCGCCTCCACCACTTAAACACTCCCACGAGCTAAATGTGGTCGTTTTCTAACTTTGCCTTCGGCTCCTACCGTTGTGTACACTACTTAATTCATAATTGTTTTTATCTCGTAATTGCATCTTCTTTCACCGATTTGTTATTTTCTACGCTCCTTCAGACAGCGACCGGTGAAGCCTGTAATACACCTGCCGGTCCGCCAGAGGGCAGCGTGGCAGCGTCACGGCCTCGCCTGGAAAACCAACGAAAAGCACGTGGTCGGGAACAATAACACGCAAACGCACAAAACAAAAACAAAAAAAAACACAGGTGACCTCCAGCGTCACTAAAACTCGCTGCCCTCTAGTGGACCGTCGGTCGTACTACACCCTTCCAGCCTCGACGCTGCACCGGAAAAGGAGATCGCGAGCTTCCAGTGAGTCTTTCAGTTTATATTTTCAGCTTTCAACTCCCGGCTGCTTCTTTGCAGATTCACACATCCATCGCCGTCAGACGTAAAGCCCCACAACACCAATAAGGATGAATGTGAAGGATTACACGCCTCATAGGCCGGGAAAGTTCTCCGACCCCCGGAGGTTTATGAAGCCTTCACAAAAGCGCCGGCTGTTCTTCGAAACTGGATTGTCTTCGCGCTGTAAACAATGCCATTTTTCTTACTTCCTCAAAAACCGCTGACATTTCGAGGATATGGGGTTTGCATCCGAGAGTGACCGTGATGGAGAGAGAGCGCGGCGCTGCGAAATACCCGGCTCTCCGGTTTACAGGCGGCCGCTTTTGTCTCCGCGCCGGAGTATCTCGGTCCGCGGAGCACCGGGCCTTTTATTACGGCGAGACTTATTGTCTTTGGCTTTCAGCCGTAATGATTAATGGCGCTCGGTGCGCCGGTGCGACCGCTCACCCCGAGCTCAAAGGATGCGGGAAACGTCTGGGTGTTTTGTCTCCGCCCCCCCCCCCCTCCCGGCCAGACGTTTTGACTTAAGATTTCCCCGTCAGGCGTGTTACTTATCCCGTTCGCTGTTTAGCGAAAGTGGAACACCTGTATGCATGCGGGGCCCACCGCGTCGGCTTTTCAAAGAAGAAAAAGGAGGTTTTTCCACAGAGAGACGACGATGAAAGCTTTTCATCTGTGCTGCTTGATGAGAGACTGCGGGGATTATGTAAACAGGCAACAAAGACGAATACAGTATGTCAGTAATCTCTCATTCTCCAGCTTTTGCCGGTCATGAGTTGCTGTATTGTTGTCGGGAGCGGAGGCTGCTTTCAGAGCTGCCTGTTTGTAGGCGCTGGCTTTTTTTTTTTTTTTTTTGTCCAAAATTTGAATTGAACTTTTCAGTCGATGCTGCATTGCGAGAGATAGAAGGGTATAATTTTTTTGTTTTTTTGTGTGAACTCTTTGAAATTCCTCCTTGTGTAAAACGTGCATTCATAAAAGTGCATTCACTGCTTTTGAGAGCTGTATATTGAATGTGTCCGTGCCCCTTTTTTTTTTTTTTTTTTTTGAAATGCTTAGTCCCTGAAAGGCCCATGAATGCCCCCACTCGCCCGCGTCGCCCCCGCCCACGTCCCCACCTGCTGCACTACACAAATCCAAACCTCCGCGGCCTTGTTCAACTCAAGTTGTGTTTGAACTGTTGCCAGTAGAGAGCATAAACTTCAACAGGCTGGCTGTCACAACATCATCTCAAACCAGCTTTGTGATTACTGCTTGTTGGCATTGTGGGAATCCAAAACTATATAGGAGCTATAACTAAGATTTATGCGGTGCCCCCCCCCTCCAAAAAAAAAAAAAAAAAAAAAAAAGCACAAAGTGATCATAATGTATCTGCTGGAGGATGATGGTGTTTTACATCAATACCAGTGGCTCAGTCAAACGCAGCTTGGGGGGGCCGTTGGAACTAAAAGGAAAGGTTACGACTGGAACTCCGGTTCTATGACTGATGTTGAGATCTATGTTGAGATTGTCATGAACACAGTTTTTAATGGATTAGACTTAAATTACCATTGATTGAGGCTTTTAGCAACCGGCCATTAAAGGGCGGGTAAACCTTTTTTTTTTTTTTTAACTGGTTTGTATTGCAGTAACTATATGCCATGTATTGTGTGTTGAGTGGTTGCTGTGATACGATGTTGTTAAAGCAATATTAGGCCCGCTAAATCAAGAAGGTTCTTGCCATAGTCGTGGTCCATTTAACGTGACATTCCTTCCACGTCAGCGTTTCCTATTGGCAGAAAGCCTTCGGAGGCAAGATAGGTAGCTAAACTATGTCAATAAATAGCAGTTACTGGACATAACTGCAGTTCTGAGTACGTTCATATTTTGCATCCCACCCAAGACATAGATGTCCGCTTGATCTGGCTAACTTCAAATGTTTCCTCATGTTCATTTCATTTCAGCCACGAAGGCTCTGAACAAAAGACTCGTGAAAATATTATTAACAGACTTTGCTTTTTAATCCGTCTGTTACCCGTGTTAATAAGTATAGTTCTTTAATGCACTCGGGTAACTAACTCCTATCTGTTGCAAAAGTATAATGTTATTTTGTTTGGATTACGGGTTCGCAGAAGTCTTTCCAAAGAACTATTGGTGTTCCTTCGACAACAAAAGATTTAAGTAACCGTTTGAAATAATGTGAATTGACTCAATCTGCAAAGGAAATCTCACGTAGTTCCAGGAAAAACCAAATATCAACAACTGTTCTGCATGTGGCAGTTTTTAGATAACTGTAAATGCTTGTAAAGAGTTTGAGTTCAACCTTTAATTGGAAGGAAATCAACGGGCATTTTCTTCCCTCGTACGTTATGCAGTGTCACCGTGAGGGCAGCTGCTTGGTGAAAGTTTGAAGGAGGGTTTTTCCGAAGAACCAAGATTGGCCAACAGAAGTCTCTCCTGGATAAAATTAGCATCTCTAAAGGAGCAGAACTTGTAGCTAAAAAAAAAAAACCAACAATATTCCACTGATAATGTAGCAGTAATCTCGCACAGCCAGACCGACCTCCACCGGGCTGTGCCAGCACCGGAGATTGGTCTGGCTGCTCCCATATGGCATTCTGGGGAGAATGTATTTCTTTGAACCAATCACAGTCCACTTGGGCGGGGCTAAACTTAAGTATGCAACAGAGATGAAAAAAAAAAAAAAAAAAAAAAAGCATTGAGGGCAACTTCTTTAGGTTGAATGTTTGGACGTGGGGAGGTGAGGCCTGTTGTTGGTATCACGGCAAAACGTGAAACTGTCACGCCTAGAGAGGCCAAAGCGTGGCTACCTCATGTTTCGCCGTAGCATATAGGCGTGTCTATTGTACGCTTCGCCGTGATACTGGGTTGGATCGCGGAGGGGGGGGGCGAGAGCGTCTGAAACAGTCGGGCAACGGCAGGTTTACGCCAACTTTTGAAGAACGTCTCTTCTGAATTGTCATGCTTTTTTTTTTTTCTCTTCCTGTTCCCAGTTTGAACAGCGCTCCTTGACTGTAGCAGCTCCAGTCAATCTAATTTGAAAGCCGGCGTGATGAAGAGCTCTGCGCGGCTGCACTAGTGTCATTATAAAAAAAAAAAAAAAAAAAAAAAAAGGATGGACAGATTTAAATACCCCTTTGTAAAAATTTCTCCGAGAGGCTGCCACTTGGCTGCCTCCGCACCCAATCACGGCTGGCACTGATCCCCAGAACTTGACTATTTATGCTTGTACCGACGCCAGTTTCCCAGAACAGCAATTAACATTTGGAGAATAAAAACATTCTGACAAGATCTGCTCTTAAAAAGTCTCACTCGGGCGCTCGATGAGAGCGAGTTAACGTGTCCAAATGCAGATTCGAGCTCATACAATCGGTCAAAGACTGTCAAACAAACTGTCAGGTGAGTCCATTACATAGAATTGAGGTGGTGTTTCCACTCTGCAATCAGATTATAATTAGGGAAGTAATCCATGAAGCAAAAAGTTGGCATTAAATTAATCTCTTTCCTACTGAAACAAGATTTTTTTTTCAGGCTTTGTTTTTGTTTTGTTGCCAAAGTCATATGATTGAGGATATTCAATTTAACTTTATTTATATAGCAATAAATCACAACACAAGTCATGCAAGGGTACTTTATACGAAAAAAGATTTTGAAAACGCACCTTTTTTTTTTTCTTCAGGTTTGTCCCACTAAACTGGCATTTTCAGCCATCACAAAGATTTTATCTTCAAAGTGGATATTTTTTGAAAATCTAAGTCTCGTACTAAAGTTGTAGAGCTCAGAGACTTGTCGACAAAAAAAAAAAAACCTAATGCAACACCGTCTTGGGATAACTTGGGATACTGTGATCGTTTAAAGCCCAACATATGTGATCAGAGAGGGAGTTGAAAGTAAGACGTCAGCTGCACAGCCCTGCCAGGCTTGCAAAATAAATCTGTTACGAGTCTTGCGAAGATCTTTCATCCCGGGACGAGCTGTGGGGAAAGAATCTGAATTACATTTTTTTATTTGACGAGCTGAAAAAAAAAATGGGCCGGTTTTCAGTGCATCCGAAACAACGAATCAGCTGATCGCTCGGTAGTTTCTGGCTGCCTTAGCCCTAATCACAGACATATTTTTGCTTTAAGTGTGTTTCTGGAATGAAAGCCGGCGAGCACGCTCGTGGCTCTCAGCCAATCGGGTTAAAAAAAAAGGAAAAAAAAAACCCTTCAGGAACAAGCTGGCCGCGACTGTCGCCGTGTTTGCGAATAACTTGTAGCGCGGTATCCAAAACAAGGACATGGGTGGAGGAGAAGAAGCAGATGTGGCCGCTGGCAGACGGTTCGCTGTCCGAGCTACGTGACATCAGCGCCATATGGTTTCCTCATTAACACCCTCCCTCCCTCTCTCCCTCTCTCTCTCTCCACACAGACAGAAAAGACTCAAAAAGCAGGTCCAAATGTTTTACTGCTCGATTGTGCATCTATTCCCTGAATGTTGGGCGACAGTAATTAGACCGAATTAGTCTCAGAAAACAACTTCGTCCAGACTTTACTCTTTGATCCGAAAGCTAAAATGCTGCTTGTTCGGTTAAATGTTGTTTTTTTTTTTGTGCAGTTTATTAAAATGCATTTTTTTTTAAAAAAATTTTTTTTTTTTATTGAAACGAGCATAATTCATCACTACAGGCCTTTTGCTGCAGCATTTGATCGTGAAACCATATCTAAGTTTGATCTTTTGCTCTTGCTTCCCACTCTCGAACTAAGTTGAACTGAGTGAACTGGAAAAGGGAAGAAGAGGGGTGTGTGTGTGTGTGTGTGTGTGGGGGGGGGGGGTGCGCTTGGCACACGTGTCTACTCCACTTCAGTTTGATCCATGTGTTGTGATGCCTGCAGTGTCCCGGTTTGGCCCTCAGCATGAAATGACCAACAGCAAAGTAGGTTGAACTGAGTGAAGGCTGCGGTTTTTAAAAAAAACAAAAAAACAACCAAAACACTGAAGTGAATTTTTTTTTTTTTTTTTTTTTTTTAAGAAAACAAGAAGAAACAGATATAAATGGATATCTGTGAGGACCAAAAAGAAATCTGTGTTAGTGCAGATTTTGTCGGTTTCTGGCAGTTTCACCGCCCCATCAATCACACATATTTCTTTTAATAGCCATTTTTGGTCTCCGTCTTCGGAAAGGACGCAGACGTCCCCGTTGCAAACGCGAGCTGACGGCCTGGAGTTTGGAGGATCTGGCACTTTGACCAGGAAAATATCTCTTCAGTATAATTTAACAGACATTAATTCAAATGTCCATCATAAGAAGGAACTTTGACGACTACAATATGAAGTTATCGCGCTCCTCAGTGAAAAAAAAAATGTATAAGATGTCTTTTTCAGCAGTAAAGCAAATATGTTTATTAAGCACTTTAATATACATCAGAAAAATTCCACTTCATATAATACAGGAATTTTTTTTTTTTTTTTTTTTTTTTTTTTAAATGAAAGTTGAATGTACATGGGAAGCTATTTACAATCCAATCACTGACAAATCAAACCAAAGAGATGACAGACGCAACACAGTCAAGACGAACGAAGAGAACTGCTTCATAAGACTATACAGTATGTTTTTTTTCTAGACCCGATCCTGCCTGCAATCCTTCCGCCGACCCGTCACCGGCACACCTTGGGAGCTACTGTAGTACTGAAGAGCTTGAGAGCTTTCACTGGGGCTTTTTTTTCTTTTTTTTTCCCATAAGTGTTTGTGCATGCGATAGCTTTCTACCCCCCCCCCTCCCTCCCTCCCCCGCCTCCCACCGATTCAGGGTTCTTGGCAAAAAATAGCTCACTGTTAACATTATGAAAAAGCCTGCACAAAATATGACACAGCCTTGTAAACGCTAACGCAGCTCTCCGCGCCGTTCATGAGAAACAGATGTTTCGGTTCCCTCGGTGTCACAGCCGGAGCACCTCCTCCTCCTCCTCCCTCTCCTCCTCCTCCTCCAACCGCTCCGTCTCCAGCGGGGGTTTAAGTCCCGTTGAACCGACACTCGGCTTCTCGCCGGGAGGAGGTGGGACAGAGTGTGCCGTTTCAACTTTGGCTTTCACAACTCTGCCTTTTCAAACAATATCGCAGCAACAGCTCAGAGTTGTCTTCAACGGCCGACCCCCCCCCCCTTTTTTTTTTTTTTTTTTTTTTTCCATGCCCCATGAAAAATCCAGCAGGAATAAGTGAAAACGAACCACATGACACTTAAGGAAACAAAGCTCGGATTTTTGTTTCTTGCACTGCAGAAGGTTATAACACTGCGGACATATGCGTGTTTTCTTTTTCTTTTTTTAAATCACCGCTTTCGCTTGAAAATTGCTGCGTTTTAGCACCGAACCTTTGCTTGATGTTACACGATGGGTGGTTTAAATATTCTTAATGCGCACACAAAAAACAGAACACACAACACAACAACTGAAAAATCCCATAGGGACAAAAATGAACTGGTTTTTTTGTTTTGTTTTTTTTTTACATTTTTTTGCATTAACTTCCCTCTTTCTGGATAGTTGTAATAATACACAAACGCACAAAGCCAACAAAATTGGGAGTCCAAAAATAAAAATAACTAACTGCAGGCAACTTCTGAACACAGCACCATGGTAGAATGAAATGCAACACAAAATGCAACGAAAGTGGCTTTTTTCCAAAAACAAAAATAAATACGCTCGTATATACCTGTGAAGTAAACTGCCATAGCTATTAACATATTACACACAACGTAGGTTTAGCACACTGATCGGAAGTCAACACAGATTATTTGGGGTCTCTAGAAAGAAAGACTATCAATGCGCTTGAATTCACACCATGGCATCAGTTACTGTTGTGTCCTCTGATTGGTGACAATGTACAGAGCGGTACATCGCTGTCAGTGTGCAAAAAAAAAAAAAAAAACGATAGAGAGAACAAACATAATATAAAATAATAATAATAATGAAAAAAAAAAAAGCATTGGTATGTTTCTCTCAAACAGTTACTTTGATAAAACATGGATGGGATACAAAGTGAATAGAACGAATGCGTGTCTGTCTTTTTTTTTTTTTTAAAAGTGCATACACTGTTTATTAAATAGCATTACATTAAATTAAAATGATAGTTGCATGAATAACATGAAGAAGGCTGTAACAGATGTAGGCACATCGAAGTATCAGTTCACGTAAGCCTTAGGCAGCGATCAACAATCTTCCCTAGGTATTATTATGAGGTCTCCCACCGATGGAAAAAAAAACAAAAAAATTGAGTATTTTTTTTTTTTTTTTTTTTAAATGCAGATGAAAACAGTTGCTTTGGCACATTTCCTCCAACGTCTGCATGACGAATGGCATTCAAGACATCTGAAACAGTACAGCAATGATTTTGGTTAATGTTTAGTTTTGGGTGGTGCTCATCCAGATTGAGGCATTCTTCATGCAGGTCCGATTAAACTCAACTCGTAATGGTTCTGTTGTTCTACAAACCCAGAATCAACTATGTGTCAAGTCATGTTGCCTCTCTGTATTAGTCACTGCAAAGGAAAAAGGCAAGACAGAAAGTGTGTGTCGTGTGCTGTCACGCTGGCCTTGATTTCAACTTCTAGACATACGCTTGATGCATTTCAACAAGAGCACACACTGAAGGATTATTTTGAAGTGTCTCTTACCAGCTATAATGGAGTCTCCTTTTTGTAGTTAAACCCGGGGTCTGATCCTTCAATCTGCAGTTTCAGGGCTTGTTTAAGGCTTAGCTCTGTTTCCCCTATGGGATAGTTCTCTAGCACATCCTGGTGCCCCCTGTTCTGCACAGTCCGAGGAACCGACACCCTACCCAAGAAAACTTGATTACCCTGTAGATGGTAGTTGGGGTTGGTCATGATACCGTTCCTCTTCTTCTCAGCGATGCTCTGCTGCTGGAGGAAGAACTGATCTTGGCATTGCCCCCTTTCCTGCTGAATTGAACCACCGATCATGATCTTACAGTGAGGATCCTTCACTGCGATGTTAGCTACTGATTTGTTGAGGGCGATTCTCTTGTCAAACTGGGTCATCTCGTACTCCAGAACCTGACCTTGGTTGGATCCGCTGTTCTTGGTTTTCTTCTTGTCTCCCAGTGCTCCTTTGCTATTCGACGTCCCATTTCCGGTCTTCGTTCCCTTTGTCGACTTCAGACCGGGTTTCAGCTGAGACCAGTCGAAGTCGTTGGATGGAGACGACGGCTGCTGACCGATGGACTTCGTCGTAGAGGAAGGGGACACGATAGACTGTCTGCTCCGGCTGCGAGGCAACGAGTGCTGCTGAATCTGCTCTGTGAACGTCAGCCCGTGAAAGCTGTCGATGGGCACGGTCTGCGCCGTGGCTGTAGACGACGTGGTTCTCAAGGACGAATTCTTCGAACTCTTGAGGGAGTTATTGGACAGGGAGGATTTCTGCCGATCTACAGTGGAATCGGGAGACTCTGACGGCGAGCTGAAAGCATGGACGGGCCCGTTGGGTAGACCGCGTCCAGACGACTGCACGTCTCCTGCCCCGGTGCTGCCAGAACTGCTTGACTTGATGGTGAGGGACTGCATTTTACCAGTCACCGCCAAAGGTTTTTTTTCTTCCATGGTGTGTACTGGGGAGGGGTTGCAGCCATTTAGGGTCGTGGCTCCATATTTGTCCAGAAGCTTTATGATCATCGAATGGCCGCCTTTTGCTGCCACTCTCATCGCTGTGCGTCCGAACTGGTCGGCGTGGTTGGGGTCGGCGCTGTTTTCGAGAAGTATTTGCACGACGTCGATGTGACCCTCCTGGGCGGCTATGCCGAGTCCTGTCGCTCCCTGGTTGCACGTATGATCCACGTGGGTGCCGTTCTCGATCAAAAACTGCACGACTTTTGTGTGGCCTTGCCACGCGGCAGACTGGAGGGCGGATCGCTTCTCATTGTCACAGGCGTTCACGTCAGCGTGATAGTTAATCAGCAGCCTCACCATTTCGACATGCCCTTGCCAGCAGGATACGTGGAGGGCCGTTCTGCCCTCGGTGTCGCAGGCTTCCACATTCGCTCCATTTTCAAGGAAATACTCTGTCATGGCCAGCTGGTTTTCAAGGGCCAATATGTAGAGTGTCGGGCGCCCGTCTGCATCTTTGTGATCTATGTCGGCGCCGTGGCTCAGCAGCAGTTCAACAATGTCCCTGTGACCTTCTAGTGCAGCTACCCTGAGAGCATTCCTGCCGTCGTATCCCCTCTCGTCAATGCATGACTTGTTTTCAAGAAGAATTTGCACACAGTCGTAATGTCCCTCTTGTGCAGCTAATATCAGCGGTATTCTACCATCGTTATCTACCTCCGTGCAACGAGCGCCTTGTTCGATGAGGGCGTCGCACACTTGCCGGTGGCCCTCGAACGAAGCCATGTGTAGCGGCGTCCAGCCTGCGTCGTCCCTGTGGTTCTCGTCCAGACCTCTGTCCAGCAGAGTTCGGACCACCTCCACGTTACCCTGAGCGGAGGCGATGCTCAGCACAGTCCTCCCCTCGCTGTCGATGCTGTCGACGGCGGCCCCCCAGAAAAGCAAAGTGTTGACAACGGATGCGTGGCCCATCGACGCGGCAGCCAGAAGAGGCGTGCGACCGTTGTTGTCCGTGTGATCCACGTCGGCTCCACCTTCCAAAAGCAGATCGACCACGTCCACGTGTCCTTCATAGCCCGCCACGAGGAGAGGAGTCATGCAGTCTTTGTCACAGTGGTCGACCTCCGCTCCCCGGTCGATCAAGAGGCTCACGACCGACGCGTGGCCTTTACTAGCGGGAACACAGAGAGCGGCGACCGACAGGGCAGTCCGTCCGTCCACGTCTTCATGATTAACTTCGGCTCCGTGGTCCAGCAGGTGCTCGACAATCTCCCTGTGCCCCATGTACGCTGCCGCGATGAGAGCCGTTCTTCCTTCATTGTCTGCCTTGTTGACTTCAGCCCCGTGCTGAAGAAGGTTCAACACGATGTCCTCGTGGCCTCCCCAGGCGGCAGCTCTCAGAGCCGTCCTGCCGTCCGCGTCGGCACAGTCCACTTTGGCGCCGGCGTAAAGCAGCGCGGACACCACCTCCGAATGTCCGCCCCAAGCGGCCGAGCGGAGGGCAGTCCATCCGTCGTGATCCGTGTGGTTTATGTTGGCCTCGCAGCCAATCAGGCAGTTGACCACTTTGGTGTGGCCCTGCCTCGCAGCAAGAGTAAGTGCCGTTTGTCCGTGGTTGTCTTCCAGCTCCATGTTTGCCCCTCTCGATATGAGCAAGTTCACCACGTCGAGGTTCCCACTGTAGGCGGCATTGCCCAGGAGAGTTCTTCCGCTGGAGTCGCACTGGTTCACAGACGCCCCGTTGTCTAGTAATGTCCGTATAGAGTCCTCTCGTTCTAGGGCCTGTTGTACAATACACGAAGCGTGGTCGTCCTCGTTGTTAACGTGAGCGCCAGCTTTGACCAGAAGCTGCAGAACCTCCTGTTCTCTCGGTATGGAGGTGCTCAGAGAGTCTTTAGCGGGGGTTCCGTTCCAAACCATCCAAAGAGCCAGATTAAAAGGCTCGATCTGCAGATTGGAATTGACGAGGTGCAGCGCAAACTCCTGCACTTCCAGCGGTTTGAGCTGCTTCGCCCGGCAAGTGTAGCTCATCGCCAACATCCGATGTCCTTCCGCTGCGTTGCACAAGTACTTCTGGGTACAGTGCTTAACGTCCAGTAGCCACTCTGCAAAACTGTAGTGAAAAAGGATCTTAGTACTCCCAAGGCCGTCGACCAACAACTTGGAGAGAATGTCCATCTTTTTCTGAAACTCCTCCATAGTCAGAGTCATATTTTTGGTCCACACTGCATGGTACAGTTCCTTGATTGTGAGTGGCCTGCAAGTTGCCAGGATTACATTAAGAATCGGTTGGACTTTGGCAAACTGTTTTCTGACAAATAGTCTCTGGCAGAGCCACAGGTAGAGGCCGTTGAGGGTGCCGGGGATGTCCCGGATCTCGCGAAGCATGATGAAGCTCTCCACCACGCCGTCCAGCACGCGCTCCAGGTAGAGGAAACAGCCGCTGCTTTTGATGTGAAGCTGGTTCAGCATCTCCGCCGTCTCCTTGGTCAGATGCTGCCTCAGGGCCTCCTCCTGGTCCAGCCTGTGAAGGATGTACTGTTGCACGTCCTTGACGATGTAGGCCTTGCGCAGATCATCCAGGCTGATTTTGCGGAATCCTGAAATCAAAGAAAAGGACGACAGATGAGTCTCGTGACAAATGGACAACATAAAGAGAAATAACTTAATACAAAGGGATAAACGTAACAAAGACGGTGGTTTTGTGTTACTCTCCTCCTCGTTGGCCACGTCCGACCTTGAGATCATACCTAATATTTATCCACTGATCATGTACTTTTGTATAATTAGTTTAAGCCAAGCCTTTAATTTCCTAAGGCATAAGATAATTAACAGTAAAGCCATGTTGTTAAGGAGAAAAGCCTTTCAGAGGAATTGAGAGCGTAACCTCTGTGGCTGCTGGAAGCAGACGAGATCAGCAGGTGTTTCGCTATCAGCCCATAAAAAATAGAACAAAAACAAGTTAGTGCACTACACTGTGTCTGATACGGAGGCAATTTCAGCTGTAATACTTTAGAGTGTGCCTGTGTCAGAAAACAAAAGCAAAAAAATAAGTACAAACAAATATGTCAATGCTGGTTTGTCCATGTACCACTAAACCCCAAAATCAAAATACTCAAAAATAGCAGAAAGCCTCCTAACTACAATCATATCATGGCAACCCCGAGAAAAAATATCATTTATTTCAACACTAAAGCCCGCTTCATTGGTCACTCAACCCATTCATTGACTGCGGAGGCTGATAATCAGCAGGAGCAGATCCGCTGAAGGGGCCGGGCAATCAAAATGGGGCAGAGCGAGGGGAGACATCATTTCCATGCCCCGTAACACATCAATGGCCTGTAAAACATTTCTCCAATGCCTCACTTATCGTGCTACACGCTCCCCACGCAGACCTTTAGAAATCCGACTGGAAAAAAAAAAAAAAACTTGTCACAGTGGGTCTTAATGAAGGATCTTTAATGGGAATTCCTCTCCGAGAGGTGGAAAAAAAAAAAAAAAAAGGCTCTGTAATGGCCTCGGCTAATGGGTATGAAGTGAACTTTCCTCCATGTTAAAACAATCTGTTCATGGTCTGTGCAGCCGGCAGCCCGAGGGCAAAGGGGAGCATTTCTGCATACTTTTATTTACAGTTCCCATGGTTCTCGAGGGTTACTGGGACAGGAAAAAAAATGTCACCGGAAGCTCTCTCGGAGTTGTTGATTTTTATTCAGTACCTAACAAGCCTCCCTACTGTGGGAAAACGCTGCACTTATATACCCCGACTGGAATAACTTAACATAAAGGTTATTTCAATTAAAGGTTTAAGTTTTGGGCATCTCGTAACTGACTGATCATTTCACGTACTGCCGGGAAAAAACTCTTAAAAACACTTTGCTGAAAATAATGTACGAACAGAACTTTTTTATCCCGAACAGTGAAATGAGACCGCTTTCATTATATAACATTCCCCTACACAATATGAATCCGCCTCTTGTCACCGAGCCTGAGGCAGTGCTTTGTTCCTCTGACTGCTATTGTGTGGGTAGGGGGAAAAAAAGGGCTGTGAAATCTTAGTCTGCAACAGGCCCAGTGGTAACCACACACCTGGAAGCGAGATAACAAACCTGATGAGCTTTAAACAAGAGTTCCCCGAGCAGGTACTGACAGTTTGCACAACAGATCCTGGCAAACAGAAAGGAGCCGTGGTTTTCCTCTATCACCTGGCTTCTGAGTTTGTTTTTACGATAAGCAAACCGACAGTTCCTCAACAGCAATAATCTCCTTTTACTTTGTCCTGGAGGCCTTCGTTATATTTCAAACTGCGATAAAACAAGATGAAGTCGGTGCCGAGATGCAATTAGAGCAGTCGCGCCTCAGGTTGCGACTAGATTTAATTTTTAAACTTTGATGCACGGGGAAGAAGAAAAGTACTGCTTTTGGAATAATTCTAATAAATCACTTTATAATAACTAACACAACACAGGATTTCAATCTACTTATGTTGTATGAAAATCAGGTTGCAATGTGCTTTTACATTCCTAACAGTAGCTTTTATTTTCTACATTCTTTCATACATTTTGTGATGCAGAGCAACAGCACAGTTATATCCATGTGACCGCAAATGTTATTTCACTGCGTAGTTAGAATAAGAGACTGCTGACGTGCAATGTCTGCTGTTACAGTCGCGATGAGCTTAAGATTTTGCACTGTAACTGCTGTCTTTGATGTTACTGAAAAGCAGATGGCTCCCTGAGTGTTTCCTAATCTTGAAATGTTGTTTACACTCTCGACAAACTCCACCAGCTTCAGAAACATGTCAGACAAAACACAAAGCAGCAAATCACAGTTGTTGTCTCAACATTTCATCTTTGTCTGCGTGTAATCTCTGTAAATATCCAGTTTCGGTTCGACAGTGTGAGAATGAAACCCTGAGAATTTTTTTTTTTTTTTTTTTAAACAAATAACTTCTCATTAAAGAAATCTATATTTATCACGACTGATTTAAGTTAATGTTTGACAAAGACACGGTTTAAATTTGTGAAGCTCTCGTACCACTCTCTAACATCATACCATATAATTGCCTTGCGAATACAGAAACTCAATGACCCTAACCCCGATGTCAGTCTCATTGTTTTCAGTGGCTGTGAACTTTCCGACACTCCCTTAGAGCCTGTTTCCCTCAGCAGAAAATGACATTGATTTGAATTGTTCAACATTCACTGAGAACTATTTGACCACTATTCAAAAACTGTTCCCCCCTCACCCCCATCCCACACACACACACACACACACACACACAAAGAGAGAGAGGCATCCACGCAGTGAACTGAGACTCAACAAATGGCATCAAACTGATGGGAAGCATGTCTTTAGCTGCAATCTTTGAGATCAGAGGAGTTGTTTTGCTCGGCACGTCCAACATCAAACCGACTTCGTCCCGTGACGAAGCCAATCACTGATTGTTAACTTGTGGGATCGTCCGTCTGCTCCAGTGCTTCACTCTCCAATGACTGTGCATAGCTGTGACGTGCTCGCTTTATACCTGCAGGAGTTTTCATTGGTTTCTTTTAAGTAGCTCCATTCAACATTTTGACGGTCGTAGTCATCCTTTCATTTTTCCACTTGTTTTTGTACTGCGGCATCTAATTTCACGGTCGGCTGGCAAACAGCTTTTAGGCACATTGCCGCCACCCTCTGGCGGTAGAAATGCGTTACTACCAAGCGCCAGTAAACAAAAGGAAAAACGTATTTTAAGGTATAGTTGCATAGACCATTTGATTTCTTTTTATTTATTGACCATTAGGAAATTGTGAAAATCATGAGTAGAGACCGTGAAGATTTTCGGAATATTTCCAACCTTCTCTTCAAAACCCTGAGTGATTACTCACTTTCACAGCCGTCTTGGAAGAACTGTAAAAAGTTATTATGACTCTGGGGTTACCTTAAGTTTTATATCAAAAGATACAGCAGCGATTGAAGGTACCACATTGATGCTAATGTGAATTCCTGTTCTCTGTGTGCTCCCTATTCCTCTGCTTTAAACTTCAAGCATTACAGATCAAATTTCAGGCTTTCTTCCGCTCTTCATTTTCTCCAGTTGCTTGAAGGCGAAACTAGCTGATGTACGTCCCCTTCCTTCCCCCTTTATTGGCATTTTTTTTATTTATCTCTACTCGACAGTAGATTTAGCATTTACAGTTTAATTTGAAAGATACGCTGAAGCTCAGCCCGACGTGTGACTTTTCGATGCTCTGACGTCAGTGGCCGCTCCTCCTACTTCTTCAGGACCTAATCCTTCTTTGGACAATCTGGGTTTGCTCCAGCTGGGACAGGAAACCCACAAGCTGAGAAGGGGCAAAGAGGCCACTAAAGGGAAAACCCAAAACAAAACAAAAAAAGACTTCAGGGTTTTTTTAGAGGGACCTTTTAAAAAAAAAAAAAAGAGAGAAGAACAATTTTTCACCCAGCCAGTGACTTCAGCAAAGTGTGACATGTAATATTTGGTCTGGATGTTGATTCTGTTTCTATTCACAGTGGGACTAAGAAAAACATTGCGTATGCATTACAGCCCAATTCTGGAGATGCTACTCGATCATGAATATTTTTCTCCGGGGAACAGAAGAAAAATGCGTCTGCGCTGTAGTTTATGATAAACAGTTTCTCCTACATTCCACGGTCGCTGACACACCAATTATGAAGATACAGTGAAAAGGGAAAGCTGGAGGAGAGGACGAAGAGAGAGAGAGAGAGAGAAATTTTACTGCTGCCACCAAGAAATGAAACACTTGTCTCGATTTTTTTTTTTTTTTTAAGCTTTTTTTCTTCAATATATTTCTAAGAAATAAAAGAATAGACCGATCAGGGGCCTTCACTCACAACAAGACTTTTTTTTTTCCCTTGTGTTGCCGTACATGCTGGGAGATGGCCTACAATTTCCACTCGCAGCAAACCGTGAAGTCATTGGCAATACGCGCTGCCGATAAAGCGCGAAAAGAACCGCAGAGGGGAAAGTCATCCAATCTGCTTCTGATGACTGCGGTGTAACAGGAACTACTATTAAGCACTACGCAAGAATGAAACGGACTCTCGACGGCTACGAATGTTCAGACGCCTTCCAAGAACCGTTTTCTTTTCCAAAGATCAAGCAGTCGTAAAAGACCTCGATTTTTGCAGCATTAAAAAAAAAGAAAAGTAGGCTACACAAACTGTAGCTGAGTATTTATGTGTGTGTGTGTGTGTGTGTGTGTGTGTGTGTGTGTGTGTGTGTGTGTGTGTGATGATGATGATGATGATGGTTTGGACCCATGAACAAAAGCGACTGCTAAACAAGCAACAAATGACACATTCATCAGGGCGAGGGATGCAGCTCCCGAGTACAGGCCTCTGAGCCAGCTGCTGCTCGTTACAGAACTGGATACCAGCCACCAGAGACAGAGACCCGCATACAAAAGAGGGACTGTTTGCTTTCTAGATTAATTTTTACAGATGACAAACGAGACGGCGCTCGCGCGTCGAGAAAACTTAAGGTCCGAGCTCATTGGCCGGGATTTTTTTTTTTTTTTTTTTTTAAAGAACGGCAGCTTTTAGGGATTCGGCACGTTCGTTTTTTTCTTTTTTTTCCTTTTTTTTCTTTTTGTGAGACACCCATCTTAAGTCACTGGATCCATAAAGAAAACAGAAACCCAAAGCCTCGCTGCCCTCTCCTCAGGCTCTCCAGTAAAAAAAAAAAAAAAAAAAAAAACCCTGCGCTCAACAAAAACGTCTGTTCGACAGCTGCGGCGTTCCCGACTCCAAAAAAACACAAGAGTGCCAAACCTCCTAAACACAAGTATGTGGGATGAGAGTTAGCTCCAATGGTCTGCAAACAACAGCCCCCTTTTCAAGAGCACGCTGCTATTGAATCTTTAAAAAAAAAAAAAAACACTTAGATTATATGCACACTCATTTTTTTTTTTTATTATTATTATTATTATTATATTCAAACAGAGACACCGCACTTTTCTACTTTATCTGGGACAAGTGTGGCGACAAGGCAAAGTCAAGAAGTGAGAAGAGTCTAACTGGGCTCCTCATTTTAAACCGTGCAAAGAAGAAAATCATTTTTTTAACCGCGTACTGTATATTTTCACTTAACGACCACCAGGCGAGACGCTGGAATGATTACACTATAACAATTAATTTATGCGTTCGCTCGAAGGCAGAGCGCATGAAAACACTCCTGCCCCAACACGCCTCACGCTGACTTTCAGACGGGGATGTGGAAAAGGGTTTTCCAGTCAAACCAGTTGTAGGGCAACTGAAAAAGAGCTGATGTGGTGGTGGAGGGTGGGGGTGGGCTTAACAGGAATACATAAAACACACACACACACACACACACACACACACACACACACACACACACACACACACACACACACACACACACACACACACACACACACACACACACACACAGCATGGCTCAGCTGTAAGGGTGCCGTCTGATGAAGCTATCAAACCCACCTGGAGTGGAGAATAAAACGTCAATCATACGATCATCTGTGCAAATCACGGCAGAAAGGAGTCCTTTTTCTTTTCTAACCACCAAAGAGCTTCGCTTCTTCTTTTTGAATGACAGAAGCTCATTAAAGATGGTGACAAGAGACTGAGTCAAAGGCAGTGCACCTGGTCACATGCGCATGCCTTCACTCACTGTATCCCATAATGGATATCTGCTCCGGGAGAGCTGTCACCGTATATCACGGGGAGCTTCTCGCCAGCTGCACAGATGACTGGAAACTTTATCCAAGTGAAAAAGAATTGCAGAAGAGAATATGAGGTAACGGGAGTGTTAAGTTTGGAATTCACACATCAAACGGAAGCAAAAAAAAAGCTCATAAATAGTAGGAACTAAAGTCAAACTGCGCGTTTACCAATGTCGGTAGTCAGAAAAAGACTTGTACGCCAAACAATCCCTCTATTCATGTCTCGATCCTTTTATGAGCTAAATAGGTTTTGTTATTGTCATGGACTCAATTCCAAACAAAATGTTATTTTAAAAAATGTTTTCACTTGGCCATATTTCAAAATAACCAAATTCTTTCTGAGGATACAGGTTTTTAGGCTTCTAAGCTCTTGTAGCGCTGCGAGTTTCCCTCGCCCCACCAACGGATCAAATTTCCACATTTTCTGCCCGTGTTTTTGTTCATCATTACACGGGCTGACCTCCCCGCGACCTCATTTAGCCCCGCCGCCACATGTTTCCATTCACCTGCATGAGAAAAACCCACTCAGCCCCGCTCGTGTTTTTCTTAGCCATCAAATCAAACAGGCCATCATCTGCTATCGACGAGCAGCGCCAGGAAGGTCTGGAAGCGCTTTTGGAATAGATTTCACATGGAAATGTTCAGACTACAGAGTCAGCACGAGGAGAAAAAAAAAAAGCCGGTGACAGCTCGCTGTGGAATCAGGTACTTGCAAAGTCATCCATGGCATGCGGGTCAAGAAGCGTCTCGGTATTTTAAAAAAAACGCCTTTATCTTCGAGGACGATTCCCCCCTGCAGCGAAACCAGACGAAAAACTTCCCAGGAATTCTGCACTGCACTTATTCCAGCTAGAGTTCAATTAAGACTTAATTAAAACACCCTTCAATTAAATCAAAAACCGACATGTCTTGGTCTGTCCTCGAAAAGCCTTGGAAAAAAAAATAATAATCATAAGTTCATAGAAAAATGCGGGAGAGGCATGCCACATAGCGACGGGCATCGCCTCGCCTCGGGTCGAGGCCAGCCGGGTTGGCTGGCCATGTTCAGAGTCATGTTACTGCCGTGCAGCACCCAAAGGTGTTACAGAAACAGACACGGTAGACCTGTAATTTGCCCGGCTGTCAGACTGCACGGTGGTAAATTACAGTATTCAGCGGGGGGATTATGGTCTTCCAGCTCCTCCAAAGGGAGGCTCAACATGCAGCCTCGCAGACGACAAGTCATACATGAATACAGACATAAATCAGCTTGTCTGTGTAAGCCAATTCAAAGAAAGGGAGGGGAGGGGGGTGGAGGCTAATTAAAAAATATCATCCTTGCTGTTGTTAAGATAGGAATCATGGCAGAGATGATCAATACTGAAAACTAAAGAGAGAGGACAGAAAGGGCTTCGTCACGTTTTTAGTACTAAGAGGAGTTTTAATCGACTGAGCTCTTTGGTTGAGTTCCGACGCAGCAAAGTCAAAACGTGTTGGAGTTGTTTTTTTTTTTTTAAAGTTTTGTAGTTTCTTTCTTTATTGTTTTTACATTTAAATGAGCGTCCGTTAAGCACTAGCACCGGACCTCGGCCGGCCAAGTCGGCTAACTTCCCTTCAGCCCTACGCTAACTTGAATACGGTTTAAAAAATAATTCAACTCGTGCAAACTCCTACAAACTTTTACACGTTGTCGGCCAAAATGGATCAAATGGAGGGAAACCAGTGAGTCGTGACGCCGTTTCCTTTCATTCAGCGTGGATTTATCCAGTTGTAGCCCTTAAGCTACCGTGAATGGAGATTAAAAAAAAAGATTTGAAATTCAAATGGATTCAATTTCAGATCAACTCCAAGAAAAACAGCTGTGACACCTTTTCTTAAATTCAAACGTTGATTCATCGACAGTTTTACAGCTGGAGGAGGAGGCAGCAGAGATTTCAGGTGCTAACCCTCCGGTTCGCCCTAAATTGGGATAAAATATTTCAAATTCAAGGCGTATCAAATTGGAATTAAATTCAGATCGTGAAACAAGTCATTTTATTTCACCTATCCTCCATTTATCCACCGTTTCACGTGGCGCAACGCTGAAGGTGGGGACGAAAGGTTAAATAAAGGCTGTTTTCATTTTCCAGTAAACGACTGCCTTTCTTCTCTCAGTGCTGAAAAATAGTTCTCGGTATCTAACCTCTCATAATACTTACAATTCTATTATACACTTCAGTTTCACATTCATCTGTTGCGGTCGCGCGACTCCAGTCGTCCAAACGATGCCGCAAAATGTCATTTACTGGGGGAGTCCGTAAGCGGAGCCCTCTTTGTCTCTCTTCGGGGAGCATTCCACAGCCGAGAAAGAAATAAACCGTCCTCGCTCGCTTTACGACTGTGTTTGTGTTGTCAGGCGGCCAGGAGATCCAGAGAGGGGCTTAGATTTGACCCCAAAAAAAAGAAAGTGTACCACAAACAAAAAACCCACCGCACACCTAAGGAGATGTTAAAGAGTTTAGTTCACCTTTTTTTTTTTTTTTTTTTTTTCTTTAAAGCCTTTGGAAAAAGAAACAAAAACACAGACCCACCCCCACACTCACAATTTCCTGAAAGTGTAGCTTTGAGCAGTGAAAATTTGTAATGACTTATCTACGTGGTATGTACACAGACATACTGATTATTTTGTGTCATCTTAGAAGGGAATGAGTAAAAACCCACCACCCCCCACCGTCCAAATGCCTCACAGGACGACCTGTAACATTCCTCCGACTGAGCCGGGAATACAACCGTGTTAATTCAAGCTGTGATTCATAACCTGAGAGGGGCTTTTCATGTGTGGTTCTGTGTGTGGCTTTTTCTTCCTCCGAGGTTTAAGGCCTCCTTAACGCTGGCCAAGCGGTCGCTGTCGCCAACCAGAAGAAACTCCAGAGTGAAACCGGGGAAATGAATTTAACTCGTGATGTATTTTAATGACGGAGGAAATCAATCTAATTGAAGTTGCTGTAACACTGCACAGCAGGAAACTGTGGTTGTTTTTTTTTTTTTTTTTTAGAGGAGCTATTCTCTTTTCGCAGATGCAGTAGCACACTGGATGCGATATTATTACATCATACCGGCACTGCGTTTAACGTATCCGTGCCTTTTTCTCTCCGGCCGGCCGTCCTCATCCCTCGCTCATGCTGGCTTTTCCTTCCAAAAATCCTAAGTGCAGCTCCGCACAGGGTTTTGTGTTTTGCTTCCTTTGAAACTGGGCTGTATCGTTGTCATCTACCTCCCCCTGTATTCGAGGATTAGTCATGAGATGCTTCCACGCGGGAGGAGAGATTTGAGTATCGCAGTATTCTGCTCACTCGGACTATCTAAGATCGTAACACGTGCATTTATATCTCGTGTAGGTATGTTTTCTGACTCCTGTTAGTATCTGGATCCAGTTTGAGATGCAGAAATTGATATCTCTTTTTTTTGGTAAATAGAAAAGGATTTAGTTCTTAAATATCATAATTACTTAAAACTTTAGCTACTAAACAAAAGCAAAAGACAAAGAAAGACCTGATTTTGCCAAATGGGTTACATATTAAAAAAAAAAAAAACATTATATAAATATAAAATTTAGTTCCAATTTGACATTTGCCAAGGAGATGGTGGGGTAATAATAGGATTGCAATCAGTATCTTTATTTCTACATCTTAGCATCTGTTGTCCGGATGTTAAGGTTGTGACCTCGGATGACTTTTATTAGCTGGATATCAATAATTTCAAAGGAACAAAAGCAGGTTATTTCTGCCTCTGTAGTTATTTAAATCTGCTGGTCACAAGCATCATTTAAAGATCTAGAATATCAAAGCGAAGGCTGAGAAATATCTGTAAGTATACTTAAGAAAAACACAAAGAATGGATAGGTATACCTTTGCCAAAAGTAAATATCAATAAATTACATATTTAATTAGAGTTGAGGTCAATTCATATTTTTTTTTTTTTTACAATTGGTTCAATCATTGCAGCTCTAAATCTTGTGCTTCAACAACCGTCGCCATCATCCCTCCCTCGTCAAAAAAACAAAATGATTATCAACATGTGATCGGCGACTCTCCTGTCTTCCTCCGCAGTACTCCTCTGCGCCTCTAGGGGAGTTCCTACACATATTTACTACTTGAGAAACAGTGAGTTTGACAGGCATGAATCATAACCAATAACGGGCAGATGGTAGCCGTTACAGTTCAGCGAAGCCTCCGCACTGTAAAAACCATCACACACTAAGAGGCTGGATCAAAACGCTGTGAGGGGGATTATGAACGAGATTATCCTGTAATTATTTGCAGTGAGACCGGAGGAAAAGTGATTTTATTTGAATAACAATGCCAAAATACACCCCTCCCCCCCCCCACAATTTTTTTTTTTTAATAAATAGATAATATGAAAAATCTGCTTCGTAAGGAGAATAACCTTGGGATCTGAGAAGATACGTGTCGGGCTGAGGCAGCACATTATAAGTCCTGTTAAGATTATAAGAAATTAAATCTTTCACAAAGATGATGAGGGATGGAGGTATGAGCTGCCGAATAAAACTACACGTCTACGATGCTGCTTCTATTTAAACGCCCCGACCCCTCCACCTCACCCCTCCACCCCCCTACCACCACCACCATCTCCCACCTCCACCCTCCCTTCCCCCTTTCCTCTCTGCTCTCCCGTCTGCCGGAGGCCT
Source organism: Brachyistius frenatus (assembly GCF_029030835.1). Taxonomy (NCBI): domain Eukaryota; kingdom Metazoa; phylum Chordata; class Actinopteri; family Embiotocidae; genus Brachyistius; species Brachyistius frenatus. The sequence continues at coordinate 521,709 of NW_027210757.1, forward strand.
TGTTAAATTGGCACAGATTCTACGCCGGCTCCCAACCAAAATCGCTGCCTAAGTGTTTCCACTCTGCTACCCCGATCATGCCCTTACAGTAGCACGGCTCATGGAGGGGGTAAGGCTCTGGAAAAAATAAAGGCAAGTTAGCTTCTCCACAAAGGCCTGACGTAAAGAAGCCCCAGAAAAAGACACCCACTTCAGGTTTTAAAGTACGACTTAAGAGAGACTTAAATCTGAGGCTTAATCAAACCTTGGGTGATCTTATAATGCGAGTCAGCCAGGAGGAGATACCGGGCAACGTGGTCCTCCTCACAGACAGACCGGCCTTTGTTTTGTGAGGCAACTCGCAGAGCGGATGCGAGCGAGAGGGATTCTGCTACACGAGTTCATTCGTTTGGCTCCTTCTTCTTCTTCCTGCTCGGTCTCAGAGGTGTTGAAAACTTCCCAAAGCAACATTCCAGACACGGAGATAGACACCAGGAATAACAAGTCGAGCAAAAAAAATTAAAATAAAAAGGAATGAGGAATTCAGAGGTTGTTGGGGTTTTTTTTGCTCCTGGGAGGAAAAAAAAAGAGTCATTTCTTTTAAGGAAAATTAAAATGAAATAAAAAAAACACTCCAGTCGATGTAATTACAAAGTGTCAGACTGGAGTGAGTTGAAATCAAAGATGGACAGAAAGACCTTCAGCTTCTCTCTTCAAAAAGGAGCTTAAAAGTACCGGTCCTCTGAGTTTCCTACAAAAAAATGACCGGGCGGTTTAAAGGTCGTTCCTCGAACTTTATCGACACTGCATTCACAAAACCACAAAGTTCCCATCACCACAGAGTATACAGGGAAACCCACACAACCTCCACCCCAGACCAAATAGGCCGCTCGTATAAAATCAGGAGTTGGCTTCGCGCGGAGCATGAAAGTGGAGTCTTTGGCAGGTCACCGCCATCTTTTGACTTGTAAACAATATGGAGGTTTATTTTTAGGGGACACTTGGCCTCAATTTGATACTCCGAAGCCCTTTGGTCTATTTTAAGGTGCGGCGCTGCATGAATAAGGCACATTCGCACTGCCGCACTCATAATAAGACACAAAAGCCACGCTAAGTGGGCGCGTGTCGCTCGAGCCGACATCCGTCTGTGTGCGAGGAGGGAAGGAAAAGAAAAAGAAGAAAGGAAACAAAAAAAAACAAAAAAGCCAGTCTTGCAGAAGAATTTCCAAAAGCCGAACTAAAAGCGGAAGACTGGATGTAGACAAAACAAAGAGGCTGCTAAAAGCATTAGGAAAAGGGGAAAGAGGTCGAGGCTCAACGTGGGGCTGTCGGTGCACAAACTCAATGACACACTGAAGCAAAGGCGGCGTTGAATCTAGAACAGCATGATGGTACGAACCAGAGACTCTATATAAAAGTGCACGTAGCTTCCGGCTCTGAAAAACGAGGCCGATGCAGAAGCGCCTTAAACTGCAATACCGCCGAGGGCCACCAGAGGTCGGCACCAAAAAGCCTCCGGCTCCATAGACTCCCATTGAACTAGTCTCATAAAGTTCTCAGTCAATAAAATTTCTCCACGAGTCGTCTCTGTGTTCGATAGCTGGAGTCGCTCCTTTTTATTCATTTTCTGGCGGTCCATTTGAAAATAATCCCGCCATTAACTGGAAAATAACCTTAAAGAATCTGTGTTTTGGGAGCAACGCAGGCAAGTCGAAAAGAGAAGAAAAAAACCCGACATGACATATGTTCAGAGCGTCAAATCTGATGAGAGTTTGGCTCTGTTCCTCTTTTTCAAAGGGAGACTGACCTTTTCTTTTTTTTTTCCAAACCAATTGCTGGGCCCTCGGAATAAGAGCTTGGCCATCATCGAAGAGGCAGTAAAAAAAAAAGGAACTGAACCAGTCCCAAAAATAAAAAAAAAACAAAAGAAGATAATTGCTATTTATCAGATTGCACTGAGATGAAATTCCATTCAAATCGTATCAAAAACAAAAAGAGCAGACAGCTCATCAAACACAAGAAGGAGCGAAAGCAAACAGGCAGTCCCACAACTCACAGATACTCCGAGATAGTCACAGATAACAACCTCCCATTAGCATTTTACATCTGTGTGTGTGTATATATATATATATATATATATTCCCCTGTTGACTCCCCTGTCAACTTTACCCAAAATAACATCTGCCAATTGGAATCAATGGTCGGGGGGGGGCAGACAAGCACTCAGGATAAAACCAGAAAATGAGATTTAATGCAAATTGCTGCTGAAAAAAGGGGAAATCGAATGTAAAACTTCTTCCATCTGTGTCGTTCTGCGGGGCTCTAAAGTTTTTATTGTGAGGATGCTTTCCTACTGCACAACTGTGACACCACATCCAGAATCTAATCTAGCACGGGCACCTGCGTAAGACGCTTTGATGTTGGAGTGTTGAGGGGGGGGGGGGGCATGTCGCTGCGATTTATAAAGTGTGCAGCTTGAGTCACAGTTGCTCTGTTGAATTAGACGTGTGACGCCCACACGGACGACTCAAATGGAGTTTCTGATGTCCTAAACCCCCCCCCCTCCCTCCTCTTTGACTGCCACTGCCAGCCGCTGATCAGACCTCCAGTACACTCATCTAAGCTGCACTTACACCAGTCTGACACCTACACTTCACATTTGCACTTTTTAACAGCTGCAGCCAACGGTTACTGAAGAATATACGCATTCGTTTCACGGTTATTTCTTTTATCAATAAAATGTCAGATGATATTATTCTAATTTCGCACATTTCTTCAGATTCTGCATTTTGTGCAGCTTAACGGTCAAGAAGCTGGACGATCCCTCAACGATGAGGAAGCTGGAACCGGCCGACATCTGGCTTCAATGTGACTTGAATGATTTATTGATTATCAAAAGAGTTGCGTCTTCTGGTGGTCGATTGTTTCGGCTCTAACCTACATGCAGAGCGTATTTTATGAGAGAAACACTCAGAGAGACACTTTAACTGTAGACGGCTGAAACTACAGTTTGCGTGGGCCTTCTATGTGTTGGTAGAAGTACAGTATCTGTGTTGTTTTCCATTGAAATCGCACATGCCGACACACTTTGCCGCCTGACTACCGCCGCAGTTAATCTGATATCAGTCACTAATTTGGGCTTCTAAAAATGAATAAATAAATGAGCATTAAACTGTCTAGAGCAGAAGACGGAGCGGGGAACTCATGAATAAGAGAAACTTGGTTTTAAGGCTTCTTTCGAGGCAAAAGACATAACAGGAGATCAGCTGCTTTGCTTGTTTAAATGTTGTTTGTCCACTAAAATCGATGAATAAATCGTGATAAATAATCTTGATCTCCATACTGATGAAAATGATCACGATTATTATTGCAAAGCTGTAAAATCTCACCGCAATCTACTGAGCCAGAACCCAAATACACCACCGACTAAATGAGGGTCAAACTTCATGTTGTGGCTAAAATATCCGAGACGGATGGCTGTCGCGCGGACACAAATCGCCGCGGTGACAGTCCGTTTTAACGCGAGCGTCGGGAGGAAGGTGGCGGCTCGCTCGGGAGCCGCGCATCTCGTCGAAGGCAGTCGGGATATTACGTAACGGCAGAGAAGGTGAGCCGAGGGCAACGGAGAAGCTCCGGTGGCTTTTGGAAAGGTAGAGCGGGGGTGCACGCGGCAGTGTGGAGGAGACTTCCTCCCACGCAGACAGGTTTGCTTGATTAATGCTACGCCAGCGCATCACCACAGAGGAGGAGGCTGCTGCTGCTGCTGCTGCGGCCTGACAAGGAGATAACAGCAGCTGGTGTAGTGGAGTGTCAGAGGATCATGAAGCCGCTGCAACTCTTCCAGAGAGGTCTGCGGCGGTGACCCTAATCTCTTCGGGCATGTCGTGCCGTTACAAAGCCCTTTTTTTTAATTTTTTTTTTACATCTGTATAACTCAAAAAGCCGTGACAGAAAAAGGCCCCGCAGGCTTTTTTGTTTGGAGCTGCATTTTTTTTATTGGGGGGGTAGGGGGGGATGTTTGATATGTATCATATCAAGACTGCAAGAAATTGTTTCCAGCGAGCAGAAACGAGCGCAGAGCGGTACTGACAAGTGCAAATACTTTCTCATACATCAAACTGCCCGGCTCAGTTGCGTTTAAGCTATCGGGCGGCTGCTGGACGACGATGTATTGATTTTCAAAATGCTACGTACAACACTTTAAAGCACTTCTGAAAAAAATTCGCCCGCTCAAAATGACGAGCTCAATCGAGTCGAAGCCCGGCGCTCGTTTACCTGTGAAGAGTTTGGTGATGGCCTTGTTCTGTCTCCGCGCAGAGCAGATGAGCAGCAGCCAGGGAGGCAGGAACTCGTGATGACTGGCCAGGAGCTCGGCGATGGTCCTGGGGGAGCCGGGGGAGGACCTCTGCTCGCCCTCGCCCAGCTGACAGCCTTCGTCGATGGAGTCCACCAGCAGGATGAGGGCCTGCTGGGGGGGCTTCGCACTCAGGAGAGGTAAGAGCACGCACCTGAGGGAAAAGAAGGACGAAGCAAGGTCAGACGGTTTCCAATGGTTTCATCTTTGTGAAGTGTGACTTGTACGACAAAAGTAGTTGCGAGCCAGAGATCTGATTGGTCGACTGTGCATTTGGAACAAATCAGCATGACATCACACCCTGCTCGTCACTGGTGAATAGCACTTCGCCGTCTCAATGGGGAAATATAATTGGAATTGAATTTGATATAATATGCAATATAATGTTGTTTTTTTAATTCAACTAGGCCTATTAAATGTGACCCGTTTGGCTAAATTGGGTCTTTCGGTCGCGCACTTAAAAGCCAAGCGGCCGCCAGCTTGGCCGGTTTTTAACACATCATGAGCGCTACTACCTTCAAAAATACACAAGTGTCCACGGATTTCTTTTTCAGCAGATATCTTGTATACAACAAGATTGAGCCAAAAAAAAAGCAGTGTTGTGTTTACAATGTGTGGAATTAATTCAGTTTAAGAAATCCCACGGTCTTTAGAAAGCAATAAAACGGACTAGAAATGCCCTCTGTTGCTAGGGTCGTTGCTGAGGGTCAGCCTGCTTCCTGGAGTAGTAAACATTGCATACGTTACATAAGAGTCTACTGACGCGACCGATTGTTTTCCAGTTCTTTTTCATACCCCGTGTTTCCATGGAAACGGAGATCACACTGACAAAAAGTTGTATATTTTGAGAGTGAATTGCCCCGAGATATGAATACACATTTTGATCACACATTTTCTTCAGTTGGTAACTTTTTGTACAACCTGTTGATACTTACAGACCGACTGCATCACTGTCGTGCCAATAATGACGTTAAAGTAAAACCCTCTTGTGTAATATTACTCAAATATAATTGCACTGGTTGAAATAATTCCCATTTGCCTTCCTTGTAGGGCTCAAGGTTTAATTATCCTTATTTGTTTATCCTGTAAAGTCCCTCTCTACATATCCACGCCTTTTTTTTTTTTTTTTTTTTTTAAATAAATAAATCCACTAAGGTTTAAATGCAACTCCACACCTTTGCCCTTTTTTTTTTTTTTTTTTTTTTTTAATACGCTTGTATCTATGAATATACAAATAGTCATGTCCTCTCTCTCCACCCACACCTGCGGTTCAGCTCCGTTACGTTACGGCATCACTACGTCGACAGGTTGAAATATCTGCATTTTCACGCTATGAATTTTTGTCATCGTGCTATAACTCACAGTGATATTATTGTGAAAGGCAAGGTACGAAACACCCAAATAACAATAACAAGCAGTTACTATGAAAACAAAGGTAACCGATCTCAGTTCACACAGTCTCATCTGGGAGACGGCGTAGGCGTCTAAATACGTCTCCATCCAACCCAACCTGGACGCATTAACAGCCCCGCTGCTGATGAGCCGAGCTCAAAGAAACACACAGAGCAGATGCAACCTTTATAATTCAGTGGGCTTTTTTTTAATTTTTTAATTTTATTTTTTTATGGAAAAAGGAAAAAAAACCAAAAAACAACATGTTTGCCCGGGAGCTAAATGCTCAGCCTTGGAGATGATATCAAAGATGTGGAGAGGAATGTGTTTGGCAACATCCATGACAACTAAACATGTAGGATATTCTTCCGAGTCACATCTCGACAAAATCTCCCCGCAACATTAATATTGATGCCCGACTATGAATACCCATTAAAACCAGCCCTGTGGCATCCAGCGGAAAAAGCAAACACGATGCGTGGCATTCTCTATCACATCAATACTCAGCCGAGTGCGACGTTTTAAACGCCACATTAACCTTTTATCAACGCGAACCTGCGAGCCGACTTGCTCCGGCGCTAATGTGTACCTTCACACGGCAACGCTTTTTTTTTTTTTTTTTTTTCCTCCGTTCTGTTGTGTGTAGGTCGCGTTCGTGCCGTTCCGCTGCGACCGCCGCCGACAGTTTGAAGTCTGCCACGAGACGTCCGTTTGGGGAAATGTCATTTATCGAGCCTCGTGAAATTACTTCCAGCTCCACTGGCTGCCATAAAGGGGGTCTGAGGATTTCATATTAGGGACATTTTAATCTGGGTCTGGGTTAATTAAACATTTAAAAGGGGTTGAACAAATCAATTAATCGACATTAAAAAAGAACTTGATTGGTGGGTGCCGGTGGGGGGAGGGAGGGAGGGAGGGAGGGAGGGGGGGGGGGCGTTTGAGGCTCCTTACAGGTAGCTGTCACACAGATAAAAATCAGCCGCCTTCCGGACGATGGGACGGCCGCTTTAACTACCACTCTTCCTTAATGGAACTGACGTTGCTTGTAAGCTTTGTCATAAAACACTAAAATGCAGCGTTAACGAGACTTCATTTGGATGCTCAACAGCCTGTCACTAACCTCGTGGCTCCAAAGTCGTTTCCTTTTTAAGCAGCTACCCTTTCAGTTATATTTTACCCCGAGTTAATTATCCTTAAGCACATTGGAAGGACAAGTGGCTTAGGTGAAGGTCTCTTTAGACTTTGACTCTTTAGACTAAAATACTGAAGGAGGACTTCCCCCTTCGTTTACTGGGAATGCGACTGATAACATTTCATGGTACGTATGATTTGGAGTACATGCTACGTTCAAACGTGGGTGGTATTTAAACGTGAGAAGAGTCCATACGAACCGGCGCCGTCTTGTGCTATTCACCACGTTGCCAACATTTACGTTAGCAAAATCATGCGGCAAAAATTACACACAAAAGGAAAACCACACCGGATTGGAAACTTTGTCAAACTGTCTGGCACGCATTCGTTTCAGCAAGTGCACGACTTTTAAATTATTCTGGAAATTAGCATTGGTAACGATTTACCTTGTGGTCTTTATTTCCATTAATTTATTATCGCTGTTATGTAGAATCGTCTGAGAATAGCAAGAAAATTATCCACAAATGACATCGCCCGAGGAAAAGTCTCCAAATTATTCGTTTTGTCGACAAACAGCCTCAAACCCTGATAATAAAATAAGAAAACCAGCAAACAATCACAGTTTAGAAGCTAGAATTAAAATGTTTGTTGTCGTCGGCTGACTTGTTTATTATTTCGTCATTTATCGGATAGTTAAACCTTTTTTTTTTTTTTTTTTTTTTGGCGAGGCTTCTACAATCCTGCATCGAAAAAGTTTCTCCAAACAGTCCGAACTCTCAGCGGGAAAAGAAAAGCAGCGCAAAGGTCTTCTAACCTTCGCTCTCCACCGGTGATGTGGCCTCAACCTCTTCACAAACCCAGTCAATCACTCCTTCTTACGGCCGCAGCGCCATCTGGGAGCTCCGCCAACAGGAATGTCCGTCCACAGGGGTGACTGTGTGCGAGTGTGTGCGTGTGTGCATGCGTGTGAGTGTGTGCGTGTGTGAGTGTGTGTGAGGCCATGTTGCCTACTGAGACAATCAAATCCACAGTGACAGCAAGTGGGCAAAACAAAGAGCCTTTCTTCTCTCACAATTCAGCTACTTTTCGGGCTGTCAAAGAGTCAAAAGACGAGGACTGCAGACAAAAGAAAACTCAGCGGGATACGGGAGATGGAGAGAAAATAAGCTCGGGGAAAAGCCGATTTAGTTTAGACCAACCTGCAGCATACCTGGGCCAAACACAGGAATTCGGGGCAGACATGGTGGTCTTGGACTTTTGTACCAATTAATTTTGTTTTTCGCTCCAGTCCTCAACATATGCTCGACTTGATGCCAGTTGCTATTTAAGACACGGAAAAAAAAAAAAAAAACTAAAAGACGAGTAAGTGGGGAGGGGGTGAAATGCATCTAATGCGCTCACCATCTGTCAGGTCGTGTTCGCGACCGTCGCTCCCACCGCAACGCGCAAAGTGGAGCTTTCGGTGTGCGACGTTCAGTGAAGATGTCGGGGAGGCGGGTGGAGGGGGGGGGGGTGGCGGCGGCGGCACCGACGGCGCAGCAGCGCCGGGCAGCGAGCCAGCGCCTTACAAATTTACACAGCTCATTTTTATGGAGCGGGCGCGGAGCCCTGAAATCCATGCCACATACCCAAACACAGCAGCCATGCACTCGCACACATAAACACTGACCAGGACCAGGACACGGGGAAAAGCTCACAAACGGTGAATCATAAAATCCACGTCTGGCCTCGACTACTCCGCTCTATTAATACAAGAATGGTAAGCAGGTGCTTCAGATAGATCGCAGCACGGAGCGGTAGCGACAAAGCGTTCTTCCGTAATCAGCGACAGAGGCTTTTTTTTGGTTTTGTTTTATTAGAAGAACTCCCATCTCTTCATTTAGCTTTCGAGTCAATTTGGAGGAAGCGTGCTCGGCGTCTTTGCAAAGTCAAGAAGAGCTTAGTGCCACGGAGCCGAACAGCTGACTCATGCGCCTGGCTCATCCAAACCGAAAGAGACAACTTATCCTACAGAGCGTTTCCTCCCCACTTTTCCTATGCGACTCTTACATTATGCACAGCGTTGCTGCAAATCATCCCGTTCGGAGTAATCACGCTGATGAGAACAATGAGAAGAGCGACCGGTGCTCCGCACAGCCCAGCTCGCGCACTTTAACTGTATTCTCCTCGTTACGTCGGCCATATGCTGCCCTTTCCTCCTCGGCCTGTTATCATTTCACTCCACTTCCGTCTGATTGGACGTAAACCCCCAATTCAAAGGCTTCATTAGTGTTTTGGGTGTGTGTGTGTGTTTTTTTTTTGTGTGTGCAAAATATGTTGAAGAAAGCTTGTTTTTCCCTTTTCTTTTTTTTTTTTTAAAAAGCTTTTTACAAATCAAAGGTTTGATGCAGAGTGGTTACACAGGAGCCCGAGTGCAGTTATGTAAGCTGCGGACCCACATATTTACATTCATTTGTGCCGAGAGCCTTTCATTACACAGATAATCCTCCGTGGATGTCAAGGTCGCAGCAGTAAATGAGTTACTTTTCAAAAATAGTGAAATGGCCATTATTATAATTTTTGTTCAGAATGACTGAGTAGAGAATTGGGCAGCGTTTAATATATATATAAAAAAAATTAAAAAAAAATCCTTATTAAGCTCAAACAAATATATCGTGTCCAGACGCAAATGAGATTAAAAAAACATGTCGACATTTTCTTGATTACATGCGGAGTTTGTTAACGTCTCCCCTGACAGGACGCTACTCTGCATATTTCATTAAGTTGTTTGCTACACGGTAGGGCCGCACGATTAATCATATTAAAAATGGCATTCGTACCTCGATGCAATCTCATGTCCATTAGGTATATCGAAACAAATACTAAGTTACACCACGTGATGCAGAGCAACACAAAATCGTGCAGTAAAGTAAATGAAACCCAGCGAGAGTGAGCCGGCGAAAATACACGGAAAAATATATGTTTTTTTAAATGTCGTATAAGTACGAGAGGATAAGAGACTGAATATGATTGTTTCTATTTCCAGTGTCAGATTTATGAGGCTAAAAATAAGAGGCTTCGCTTCCTGTTAGCCAAAGGTGATTTGCTGGTTCTTTATCAGGCGCCCTCATATTTTTTGTTGTGTTTCTTTCTGTATCAGGTAAAAAAATATATATATAAAGTGCGATAAACATTTATACTCAACAAAAGAAAATCATGAGAGAGAAATAGGATCTTTTTAAAGAGCTCCTTTTCAGCAGTTTTTAAATTTTAGTTCCGATTGTGAGCTGATTTTGTGTCTGAATTTTAACTCCAACCTTTAACAAACATCAGAGTGCCGGGTCACATCCCAGAAATTGGTTCATTTCAAAGCCTTTCCTTTTTCTATAAAAATGTATTTCCTAATCTTATTACGGACTCATTTGCGATAGTAAATATTTATCCCATGCGACGTCTTCTTTTTGTAATCGAGAGATCAATTCATTACTACAGTTACATCCCTTTAAAGTAAGACATCCAAAATGTAGCACGTTGGTATAGGTGCAAAAACAAAGTCAGGATGATGTCCCCTCCTTCATGTCCCACCTTTTGTCCATATTCGGTCAAAGGCAGAGGACGTCACGCAACGACATAAAACATCAGCAAAAATAACCCCAAAAACGTTCCAATTGGTCTTGTCAGTATTTCAAAGGTGCTCGTTTCTGACGTTCTTTAAACATGCTGGAAATTGCGAGAATTTGATCTCGGCTTAATGGATTTGCACAATCGATGCTGTGCTGGATCTCTAAGCAGACGGATGCCTGCGGCCGTCTGAGGAAACAATGTCCTGGAGATTGCTTGGTCGGAGGGGGGGATGAGGAGCCGTGAGGTGGAGCTTACATAAACAATAAAACAATGATTTCTTTAAAAAAAAAAAAAAAAAAAAAAAAAGCCCTAAAGGTTCCCCTATAATCAAAGTGGAAAACTTAAGATAATATCTTCGAGTCTTATGACACTTTCAAAGGACTACCATGGGACTGGGCAGAGTGATCACAGTGATCGCATTGTTTTGTAGAGACTGAAAGCAGGGGGTTGAATCTGCGAGCGCTGTCAGTCAAAATAGAACCATCTTCTTTTTTAGATCACTCCAACAATTTAAAAAATTTTTTTTAAAAAATCGACCAAATTCGTATTAAGAGTAATAAAAAATACGCTCACCTCATTCAACATCATACTTGTTTTCCCCTCTCATGCTGCCTATTAATGATTTGCCAAACGTGTAAACACACTGCGCACTTCTCTTCTGGCCAGCACAACATACCTCCTCATACCAGAACTAGTCCAAGTCCCCGAAGCTCTTTCCAACCCAGACGAGGTGTGCATTCCTGGCCAGCTATCCAATACTGTCAAAGGAATCTGAAATTTCATCCCCCCGTGTCCCCATCCAGCGCTCTTGCTCCGGCCCTGCTATCCTCACGCTCCCGTGTATAGGCGAGCGTCGGGCTCGGCACACGCGTCTCGGGAAGTGATTTCGACACCAACAGGTAAAACCTTTGAGCTGTCCGGCGCCGGCCAAGACGGGATTTTGTGCACAGCTTTACCTCATTTGGACAGATTTGCGGTGACAAAAAGGGGTCAGCAGCGGGGGAGCTCGCTGGCACAAAAAGAGAAGAACGTGCCGGCCGCTGAAGCTTTTAGCCGATTTATCTGAAAACAATCTTCAATGCAATCAAAAATTGGATTAAAAGCACTGAAGACATTTTTTATATTTTTGCAATGAGCATTACGGTTCTAGATGGAACCAAAGCAAGTTCCATTTATTTCCCATTTCTCCCATTGCTGTCCTTGGGTTTCTCACAGCTTTTAAGTGGGGGTGGGAATATCAGGTCCTAAAATATTTACTGGGAACTAGTTTGAATTTGATTCAAACACCTGCCCACACAGAAAGAGAGCGACTCCTTCAAATGCCGTCAAGCTTGGAAAACCTTCTGCCTTTGACAGGTCTGTTGGGAAGCGTGTCTTTAGCTGTCGTCTTTGAGACGAGGGCTGATGTTTGTTCTGCGATCGCTGTGCGTTGTGGTAGAATTATGACGTACAAGCTTCACCTGGCACAGTTTTCTCTGCAACTCTTTGTCACTTTCTGACGGGTGAAGTCGTCTTTGTTTGTATCGTAGCATCAAATCTCACGTTTTGACCGGAGCCTGGTAGTTTGTAGCTTAATGGCGTTTGGCAAACAGCTTGTCGGTATATTACCGCCACCTTCTGGCAGTAGTAACACATCACTACCATGCGCCAGTAAAAAAACAAAACAAGAGAAGTAACGCAGTACGATGGTTTATGAGATAAACTTTTACGTTTTGAGGAATCTTCAAATACTCGAAAAATCATGAAACTCATCCCCGGTTTGAAGTTCGGAGGTCTCATCGTGGAAAAGCTTGACGGCATATTTATGTGATGCAATCAAGCGTTTAAATAGGTTTTATAGTATTTGAATGAAAATGTGATGACAGCTGTGAGGGTGTTTGCTCATGTTGCCAGGCTACCATAAATCAAAGGCGATCCAAACACCAACACAAGCCTGATGAAGCCGAGTCGGTCAGTAATTGATTTTTAAACGTTATATGATTACAGAATGCTTTTTCAGACTTTTCTGATTCTACTTGTTCAGTCATAGAGACTGAGTTACAATTTGAAAACGTTTAAATCCAATTTGATTTACATTTTCAGTGTTAACCTTTAATATGCCAAGCAAAAACTGGTAAACATTCCCTCGTCGTCTTTTCAAACGGTTGGGATTAGCCTTCGTTTCTACAAACGCACGATGGACAGTCCTCACAAATTTCTGTTAGTCTGTAGACTGAATGAATATTCAGAAAGTTTGAAAATCCGGTTCGAGCCCTCCTCTGCCTTCAGTATGAATTTGCAGCAGTGCTCACTATGAGCTTCTGAGTTTATTTATTGAGTGGGATAACAATTACATGAATGAGTTATGTATGCCCGCACAAGCACGTAGGCAGACACATCCACATCCACACAAACAAACCCTCACAGAAAACACACACACACACACACACACACACACAAACACACACACACACCGCCGGTGGTGCGGAGACAGACGCTGGCATCAGATTGCTGAGTCATCGTTGCAGCCGCACCAGTGCTGCTGTTTCTCCTCATCTGCTCAAATGGAGTTGATGCGTCACAGTGAGAGCTCTTTTTTTTTTTTTTTTTTTTTTTTTTTGTGGTGGTGGTGGTGGGGGGTTTCTAAAATGTGGCCCTAATCTCCAGCAAGTTTTCCACAGCCGCGCACCACATGAAAGCCATCGAGCTGCTTTCATTTATCGTCCCTTAACCCCCAATAAGAGGGGCCGCCCAACGTGCAACAGTCAAAAAGTCAACACAGAAAAAAACAAAGCTGCCGCACGAACTTAATGAAAAATGTCTTCGTTGGTTTTTACTTACGTCTACCAATTTGAACTCCGGAGCTCAAAATGAGATTTCAAAAAAAAAAAAAAAAAAAAGGAGACGCTGACACTGTCACTAAATTTACATAATTTGGGGGTTTTATCTCGCAGGACGTTAAGTCAGCTTTGCAAACACCTTATTTATTTATTTATGGCTCTCACTTTGTACTTCATTGTCTCCGACATCTCCCAGAGCTAATAACTGGACTTTGCTTGTCACGATGTTGTAAAAGAAACGTCTGCTGTGAGCCTGTAATGCCAAGGCTGTCTTCAAAAAGTCCAACAATATTCATATTCAGTGGAAGCAACCACATACGCGCTAATCGTGCTTCTTTTTTTGATTAATGGGCCAAATTTTCTGACTCATCGACAGTTTTGTGTAACAAAGCGACAAGGAAAGCTTTACGAGGAACATTTCGGTGTCGCTTCCAGGAAATTAACATTTTTAGCCATCTTTTACCAAAAAAAAAAGATCTCCAAAGTGCAGCATCGGTTTGTTCCACAGATACAATCAGGGAACAAAAAAAACGTGGCCAAGAACAAATTCAAGCCGTGGTTATTTCCTCCTTTCTGATGTCTGTGGCCTTTACAAAGAGGTAGAAACTCATCCAGCTGCAATTCAAACTCGCTCGGTGGAAAACAGCCCCGACAACAGAACCACATACAGTCACACCTACACTAAAAGGCAGCTTTGTCTCATCAGCAAAAAAACAACAACCCCGTTGCCTGTAGTTTGACCCACATGACTGGGTTAATTCCACCTATTCAAAAGCCGGCTCTTTTGACCTGAAGGGAGAAAAGTGAGGCACGTTGGATGACAGGACGCTGACTGGGTTGTTAAAAAAAAAAAAAATCCCAAACCGATTGGAAAATGGAGGACTGCAGTCAAAACAAAGGCAAGCGGCCTTGGATAGCGACGAAGACGAAGACTGATGCAGACACGATGAAGACGGGAGGAATGCGCTTCGGCTTTGTCTGGAAGTGATATCCTTGGACGGTACAATCAGACAACGAGAGTCGAAGCCTTCAGATAGCGCCGATTGCGATGAATTTGACCGGTCCGAGCATGTGGATGGACCAGAAGTATCGAGTTTATCGTCTGAACGAGACGGCAGCGAAATACTTGGCGTACTGCAAGCAGAAGAAAAGCAAACTGAAAGGTGAAACTGCCTTTTATCTGAAGAGCTGCGGCTCGTGACCTTTGCCGGCAGGCATTTGTCCTGCTAATGCGTCACGTTACTTCTTGTAGAACATGAATTAAAAAAAAAGAAGAAAGAAAGGCTTTAAAGACTGGAGGAGCGTGGGGGGCGGAGGGGTTATCATGTAATGCATTTATTATGAAGAACTAGAAAACAGATTTATCGCCAAGTACATTTTCACCGAGAAGGAATTTGTCTCTGTGTAAGATTAAAATGTTGGAGAAATAACAAGTAACAAAAAAAATAACTCGCACAAAAGACAAGTGGTGTATAAAATAGAATAAAACAGTCAAATAGTTCAAATTTGAGAAGCTCGACTCGAGTGAACTGTTTCTTTACAGAGCCGTTGCCAGTATAACTCGTATATAACTGGCTTGGATCTGTTCACTCGGCCAACAGAAGTTTCTTCAACGCTACGTTACAAGAGGAAAGATAAAGGTTGATCGATTAGCTCGTCAGTTTGTACAAGCTTCAGATACTGAAGCTAATTTCATGTATCGTTGCTGTATTTTGCTTCTTACTAATTCAACTATGACTATTACAAGTAAACACAAGTAAAAGTCTTTTCAGGTTTGTGCTGTAATCCTGTTTATTCACTCGGGTATTTACATTTTTTTTTGCTCATTTGACGACAGCCCCGGAGATCTCAGAGGGAAATATTGTACTGTTTATCTGACAGCTATAGGAACCGGATACTTTAAACTGCAGATATAAAAAAAAAAAAAGTGTATTAATCAGCTTACACTACAGTGTCATATTATGCCTTGTTATTACGGGCTGCCCCCCTGAAAGTCAACTCGTCAAATCATCTGTTGGAGACCTCTCAGTCAGCTGAGATTCTTCCAATCCACGAGTGTTGTTGTTGTTGTTGTTGTTGTTTTTTTATGGTTATTTGACATTCAGATATTGAATGGTGCCAATGGAGGCGACGAGGCCGGCGCTCGACCACCGGAGACTTGCACTTGGACTTTCAGCAATACGGAGATAAAATAGCGCGCTATGGATTTTCTGTTGCCAGACAGTCTTTATGTAACAAAGTGAATAAATAGTGGAGTCTTTGTATTGAACAACCAGATCCAATCCTCCCGAGAATAACGGGTAGAGAACCTATAATAGTTAAAAATGTAACTACCAAACAGTTTAAAGCCATTTGCGCGATTTAATGAGCACTTTTTTTTTTTTGACTTAACTAAGTTATACTTTACAACTCATGGCACAGCTGTTTTCATTTACAGTGAAAAAAAAAACACAGAACTGAAGTAGTAAAAACGCAATAAAAATGTGAGGGGGAAAAGAAAAAAAAAACCCTGCAATTACATTATATTGAGATGGAAATTTATCGATCCAAAATTGAAGCTTTCCAAATGTCCAGAAATCTGGTTGATCGTGGCTGCAGATTGTTCTGGGGGAAAAGAGGAAACCGAGCGAGGTTGCACGGAGCGGACGTAAACCCGTGTCGAAACCGGTTTTCGATGTTATTAACACATGACTGGTGATTACTACCAACAAACACACTTGTTTGTCTTTGACTCGGCCAAAGAATTCGGCGGGGCCTCTTTGCACTCACTCACTAGCTAATGTTTAAAATCACAGCTGGAGGAGGAGGGAGGTGGTCAAAAGCTCCTCAAAAATCACTGTTAAACAAGAGCCTAAATGAAACTCGTATAACTTTTTATTGAGTGTAAGCCTGAATCGGTTAAACAAGGTATGCAACCCTCTGAATGTTTATATTCCTGATATAAATTAGTGGTCATAATGCTGGAATAACACTTGAGTTTTTTGGGGGTTTTTTTGTGGTTGTTTTTGTTTGTTTTACACGTCTCCGCTCTGTGTTTTTTATTTCTTTTAAAACGACACCGCCAGATACGACTGACAATCTGAAAGCAGATAGCATCTCCAACGGCGGGGGAGCCGTTAAGATTATTTGTGCACAAGCGCCTGGGATGCTTTTCCCTTTCTTTTTCTTTTTTTTTCTTCACACCTGAGATAAGGCGATAAGGCCGTTTCGCAGAAGAGCTTATTTGGCTGACAAACAAAGCAGGCGGTGATAATAAGCTTTCGGTGTCTTTTGTCGTCTTTGCAGATTAGGACCCCGAGGTCTCGACTGCAACTGAATATTTGGCCTTTTTTTTTCCCTTTCTTTTTTCTCCCCGTGTGCGACGTCCGGCGTGACAGAGCAGAGCCAGATAAGTGTCCGTCCGTCCGTCCATCCGTCCGTCCGTCCGTCCCCGCGGGGCTTTCATGTCTGTGTTTATGTCCCGGGCGTATCTGCGAGGGTCAAACTGAAGTCAGGAGTCGTCGGTTGAGGCCGCGTGATTACGAGCAGATGACAAGAGGAGCGACTCGCTTCCTCGGGGATGAGTGTGTTCAAAAAAGAAAGAAGAAGCAGCAGCGTCGGGTGAGCCATTGACTCTGGTGAGCATTTTAAAAAATGATTTACCTTGCTGAACGTTTGACCTAATTCCCCCCTGCTCCGCTCCCCACCCCCAACCCTCCTCCACTCTCCATGTGTGATGTTGAGATGGTGCAATAAGTGTCACCAGATGGCTGCAGCAGAAGCGTGAGTGTGCGTGTTCAGCGCTGCATTCCTGCCTGTGTTGTATAGACGGTCTGACCTATACTGTGTAGACAAAGTCGTGCGAGTAACACACACACACACACACACACACACACACACACACACACACACACACACCTTTTTTTTTTTTTTGTAAAGCCTCTGCCTACAAAAACAGTCCATCTTGATCGAGTTACATGCCCGGGCAGGGCGCTGGAAGTCCACAAGCCTCTACTGTACCTCGCCTCTACACGTGCGCTTCAACTTCTTTTTCCTTTTCGTTTTTTTTTTTTTTTTTCTTTTGCGGCGCAGTCGCTCGGGTCAAGTGAGTCAGTCGCAGTTCAAAGCTCCTTCCCCCTCGCGAGTCTCCGGCCACCTGAGACTTTAAAAATATCTGACCTTTTCTTTAAAAACTAGAAGCCAAGCAAGGGGAGGGGTCCCACCCAACGTGCCACAACGGGGGGTCACAAAACCGTGACATCGAATAAGTGGAAAGGCTGCCGAGGCGGAGCTATGTGATGAGCGTGAGCAGCAAAAAAAAAAAAAAAAAAATATATATATATATATATATATATGGGGGAGGGGTGCGTCAGGGTCAGGAGGTGGAGGAGGGGATGGGGGGAGGGGCTGGTTTTGCATTTTTCCATTTCCAGGCAAGCCAAATTCCTAGATTTCCTAGAGGTGACGAATAGTCCTTTAAAAACTGAAAGGAGGTCTCCGAGCTGACGGGTTGGTAGAGAGAGATAATACACCAGCTGGTTCAGTGTAGGGATGCAAAAAGCAGTTATTTACCTGTTTTAAATGAATCATTTGATTTAGAAAATGTTAGAAATGACTGAAAAAGACCTTGTTTTGACCGACCATTAATTAGTCCAATATTCGATGGTATTTAATAGATAAGGATGTGAAACTGAGAAAAGCATCAAATCATCACATTGAGAGAGCTGCCAACTAGTAAATGTTTGCTTTTTTTTGGGCTGATAATTCATAAAACAACAGAATGACGAGCTGTCGACATGAATTAAGTTGTTTCTTCTCCATCTAAAAGAGTGCTAATCTTTCAAATAATTGTTATTTCAGTCGCCTTTAGAGCCGGCGACAACGTCAGGCGGTCGTGTTGACGTGTTTGTGCGCGGCTGTGTGTGTGTGTGTGTGTGTGTGTGTGTGTGTGTGTGTGTGTGTGTGTGCGTGTGCGTGTGTGTGTGCGCGCCGCCTCACCTCTTGAACGCCTCCGTGGGGTTCCTCTCGCACTCCCCGGGCTGCAAAGAGCTCTGCACGGCCGGGTCGCGCACCTTCTCCTCGTATCCCGACACCAGCCCGCCGCGGCAAATCTGAGCCACCAGACCTCGGATGAAACCGCCGACGCACAGCGTGTCCGAGTCGTCCGCCCGGCAGAAGTGGAACGCCAGGCTCTGCTGGTGCAGCCCGCGGTGGGTCCCCTGGGCCGACGAGGGCCACAACAGCTCCGTGCACAGCGCAGTTTTCCCGCTTCCCGGTCCTCCCACCAGCAGCACTCCCCAGGAGCTACCCGACTTGGCGGATCCCGCCGTGAGGCCGCCGGGGTTGGACGCCCCTCCGCCGGGCGCCGGCGGCGGGGGCTGCTTACTGGGAGTGCTGGTCACTCCGCTGAGGTTGTTTGTTTTCTCCTGGAGGCAATGCTGGATCTTGTGGAAGACCCACTCCCGGCAGTAAAAGCGCTTCCCCTGCAGCAAACTGGTTTGGGCCATTTTGATCTCGTGCCGCTGGTTCCAGCTATTCCTCCTCTTCACAGGGGTCCCGTCATTCTGCCCCCCCTCCCCCTCACATTTTCAGCTCCAACAAAGGCCGGCTGTAAACTCGAACATCCATTTTTGTCAGCTCTGGAAATGTACCTCTCGGAAAAGGAAAAAGAAAAAGAAAGAAAGAAAGAAAAAAAAGAAGAAGCAGGGTGCAGTTCAGCCGTCCGTCGGTGCTGATGTTTGCGAACACGTGAATGCAACCGGAGTGAAAAGTAGAGGAAGAAGCAGAGCTGCTTCTGCAAACGGCAGGAAAAAAGGCAGCCGTGCGTTACAGAATATCTAGGTCAAAATAAAAAAATAAAAAAATGAAATAAAAAAAAAAAAAAAAAAGAGGAAATCAAAATCGAGGCTCGAACCATAGATTTTCCACCAACTTTTTCCACAGCTTCCCCACCGGTTGAACTGAGTGCTCCTTGTTATTAGGAACGTGTCGCCTTAGCATGGCGCTGCTGGGCATGGCAGGGCACCCGGCTCTTGAGTGCATCCACTGGCGAACTCCAGCCACCACCACCACTTGATACAATTAGCCATGGGAGCTGCTGATGTATTTCCGCTGATGCATTTCAGATGCTGCCGACCCAAAGCGCGTTTCCATTACATTAACATGGAGGGAGGCTGCCAGCGCACAGTCAATTCCTCCAATAACATACAAAAAAAAAAAAAAGAAAAAAAAAAGCCTGGCTCCTTCCCCTGGAAAAGACAAGAGACATAAATTATGAACAAAAAAAATAGCAACTAAAATCTACTTTGAAACTGAAACTTTATGATCTATGCTAATACACAACTAAGCTTCTTAATTACTCAAGTAGGTGTTTGCCGAGACTCGATTTTCCCGTATTACGGCACGGAAAACACAAAATACGGGTACTTTTGAACAGAAATCAGAACACGCGCTGGCTTTGAAAGCACATCTGCATTTCAGCTGTTTTGACACCAGTTATCATCGTGCACATTACTGTTACGGATCCATTCCCAGCCTCCGAAAGTGGAGTAAACTGTGACTCCTGCAGCTATGAGAGGGTGGGCAAGCTGCTTTTTTAAAGGTGCTTTCATCCTCCGCAACCCACATCACTGCTCTCTGCCTGCCCTGCAACTAAATTCTTGGCAGGGGTTCGTCCAGTTTTCTCTAGTCTATCCACTGATCCACCCCCCCCTCCTCCTCCCCACCCCCCCACCCACTTTCACACACACACACACACACACACACACACACACACACACACACACACACACACACACACACACACACACACACACACTCCTTCCTTCCTATGTGGCTTTAAATCCCAAACACTCCACATCCGTCCTGAACTGTGAGGAGGAAAAGGGGGAGGTAGGGAGGGGGGGGGGCAAGTCCAAACCCCTCTTACCCTGCACTTATAGGGGTCTTTTACCTAAAAAATAAATGGGTTTAACAGGGTTTTTTTTTTTTGTGACCCAAAAATATATTACAGGGATGTTGTTTAAGTGCAGAAAAAAAAGAAAAAAGGGGGGGGGGGGGGTAAAAAGGCATCAAATTAAAGCTCCTATTGATTCGATTTTTTTTTTTTTTTTTTTTTTCCCCTGCTAACGACACTTTAACTACCTTGTTATTAAGCCGTTCATCACGGCTCTTCTATTATGGAGCAAATGCAAATACCCCCCCCCCCCCCAGCCAAGAAAACACACACACACACACACACACACACACACACACACACACACACACACACGCACGCACGCAGTCTTACTTTGTAACGCTACCAAATAACAAGGCTTTTAAACGGGCAACGATACATTTCCACCTTTACTGTTCCGCTCCCCTGCCTCCGACACAAAGCTTTCCCAAATGACCTCAAATGTTCAACATGCGAGGGCTCAGTTGTGTTTCTGAGAGACGGAAGGCGACACGCACACACGCACACGCACACGCACACACAATCAAATCTATCAAAACGACACGAATTCACTTCAGTTTGACCGAAAAGGCAGCGCCAGCCTCTTTTGTATGACCAGACAAACCTCACCCATTTCAGATGGGATACAATGTACACCTATAGGAGGGGGGGGGGGGGCTTAAAAAAAAAAACAACACAACACAACACACACACACACACACACCGACCACAGTAGCTCACAAACTGCACGCTTTAAGGAGAAGAAACAACACAATGTAATTGTTCCGATGAAAGGCTGTCTGTCGCGTTATTGCAGCTCCACCGCAACTGTTTCCTTCAACTTCCATTTAACCAATTGTGGAGCGTTTCACTGTTTTCACTCCACTTTAAAATGCCTCGCGCAGCCACGGACGGGGTTTCCTCTCACCTCTTTGCCGATTCCTTTTGTTTTTGTTGCTGTTGTTGTTGTTTTTTTTTCTAATTTTTTTTTTTTTTTTTTTTGTGTGGACGGGTTGGTGGTGGAGTGGAGGGGGTTGGAGGGGGTGGTGTAGGTTGCCGTGTCCGCGGTCAACACCCTCTCTCTTGTGCACGTTAATAAATCCCAAACGCTTCACAGAAAAAAAACAACAAAATAACCCTTTCGACCGTTTCTCCCGGCGCAAATTCAAAAAGCCAGTTTTGTGCATCTGGGCAGCAGCTTCGCCGTCTTTCTTTTGAATCGCGGTCTCTTTTTCTGTCGGTGTCGGCTCCTCCTGCTGCCCGACACAAGCTCTCTCTCTCCACAGCGAGCCGACTGACTCTCTCCGCCTCCCAAACACTGCTCCCCACTGCATGCAGAGCACACGCCGCGGCGCAAGGCCTTCTGGGATGTGGAGTTTTTTTTTAATTTTTTTTTTTTTTTTTTTTTAATTTTATTTATTTAACTCCTTGTCGCCGGCAGCGAAGAAGGGAACAGGTGATCCAGTATTTAAAAGTTTAACAACATTATTATCATTTTATCATAAGACTGTCATATAATGACAAATACGACCGGGAGATTCAGACTTTAGAAATGTAAGCCATTCAGCAGTAAAAATAATAATGATAATACTAATATAGTAATAAACTTTATTTATATACCACTTTTTCTTCCAAATCTTGCAAAGTATTTTACTATAAGGAAAAACAGACAAGGCAGGTCAAATAAGAAAAAGGTCAAAGGTCATGAGCACCGCGAACGCAAGACGACAAAATAAATTATATATATATATAAAAAAGAAAACATTTCCAAAAGAATCCACAAAGAAAACAGTTTTGAGAAGATATTTAAACAGAGTTGGAGACTTTTGAGTAAAGTCAATCAATTAAAACCAACACGGAAATAACTGCCACTGTCTTTACATTTTTAATACTGACCTGGATGTGTGACACCAAAAGCTGATTTGAGATACAGCTTAGATAACTCAGGTCTCCAGGTTTGTTTTTCAGATACTTTGAGACCGATCACGTTCATACTTGTAGCTGACTACATGCTTCTCCAATCTGGTGTTGGCAAAGTTTCTGTCTTCAAAAGATGAAACGGCATGTGGAAAAAAAATCCACCCCGTTTTCATTCTGCAGAGAGATTTTCATTCGAGGGCATTTCAACATTTGCACAAGTTTAATTGATGAATGTGTTCAGACGCCGATGTCGGGAAATAGATTCAGAACCAATCAACGATTTCTGGCACTCAGCGGAATTACAGCTTTTATAGTCGAGAGGTTCCCCCCCCCCCTCCCCACCCGCTGCATCTATAACTACCTTTTACGATTATATCAGATCGTCTATTTTTAAATTGATATGTGTGTGTTTATGGATGCGCTGAAGAAAATATTGAACAAAGTTTTTAATAGGAAATAAAAACCCTCCCCGGGTGGTTTCCTTCCACAAGATCAGATTGTTTGGAGATTTTAGAAATAAAAGCGGGGAGGGAAAAAAAATAATAGAGATGCTTTGTGACGTCATGTCACGGCATACTTCTTTTTAAAAAAAATAAAAAAAAAAAAATTCTGTGTTGTGTTGCAGTGACACCACCTGTGATTCAAAAAAAAAAAAAAAAATCCAGTTTCTCTGATTTGTGGTTGTGCTGTGCGTTTCAACCAAAGACTTTATATCCGTTACATAAGCCACTGTAGAAATGAAATAGTGCAAGTCGTGCACCGAAAAAGTGTTTCCCCAAGTTTTTCTCTCCCTTCCAGCAGTGAATCACATGGGGCTTTCAGGTTGATGCGTTTTGATCTAAGTGGAGCCTGCTGATCGTACAACTTATTTACCGCTCCCTGAAGAATTGCTTCGGGGACTGTGAGGTGTATCTGCAGTAGAGCTTGCCTCCGTTCACATGAAGGTAATTCGGTCTTGTGCTGAAGTCGGGTTCCTCTTCAGTTCTGTTTGTCTATAAGAGCCTTATTTAGATCATGTTTATGGATATTATCGCTCAGAGACGTTGCAGAGACAGACAAGGTTTGGTTTATACAGACACAAACACCAGAACACAGAGACAGAGAGCGAAAGCATTGAAGAGTTTTGGAGACGTAAACCTTACGACTACACCTTCACTTAAGAAAGTAGCTGCAAGCGAACTGTCAAACTGAGAAAGTGTGGCGAAGCTGATTGATGAAGCAGATTAACTGGAGACTCAGTCCAGAAGTTTGTCCGTGACAGAACTTGAAAGCATCACGGTGGGTTTGCAGAAGGAAATGTTGTGGAACTGCAGTAACTTTTCGATCTAATTGAAGCATAATGATGAATCAAAGTGTTCGAAGGTTGGATACAGTATGTATGCACATATGTGGAATAATGTATGTTAATTATTTTTTTTTTTTTTTTTTTTTTTTTTTTTTAGCATCAGGCTCTAACTTGACCAAAAAGAAAAAAAATGTTTCTCTATTTTTATGTTTTGTAAGATGTGGACAACATCTGAGAAAGTACCAAAAAAAAATCACAGAAAAGCCAAAAACTACACATCTGAAAACAGTATTAAACCTACCTCTGATACAGCCCCTATAAATACACCCACCGCTGAGCTCCACACAGAATATGATGGGAAAATATAGAGATCTGTTTGATAGCTTTATCAAAGAGCAAAACAACCCTTCCGTTCGAGATAATAACAGCGCCGGAAAAAAAAAACAACACTCTGCCACCGTAGGAAACCTGCTGATCCGGGGCGAGGGGGGTGGGGGGAGAAAACACTGGCTCTGCACTCACCAGCTGTTTCAGTCTTTGCTCTGTCAGATGCCCAACCTGTTGGTGTTACCATGCAGAGCAGGAAACGTGGAAGAGAGGGCCGCCCTGTGTGGATGCAGAGAGGAGATAAACAAATCCATATATTGATCTCCCCCTCCGGAGTAATCCAAAAAACACCGATCAAGCTTACACGATACTAAATCCGCTCCCGCCTGCCCTTCACTAAAACAAGTACGAGGAAGACGGGAGGAAGATGGACACCTCGGGTCTTGAAATTTTACCTCTTACTGCAGTTAAGAGTAGGGCTCTCACTAATGATTATTTTCACCCTTGATTAAACCTTTAAGGACTTTCTTGATTAAAGGTAACAGCCTTAATTAGTTTGCTTTCCTGAAGCAGTGGAGTTAAATGCAACAATATTCAATTATACACTGAGATATAACGTAAAAAGGTAAATAAATAAATGACATTATTTGTTAAATCGTTCTATAGTTTCAGCACTATTTCTAAGGTAATAATTAATAATTTAAAAAAAAAAGGAAGCTCCCTTTGTTATTGTGCAAAAGCTATATTTTTCCAGCTATTGCCAGCTTAGCGTTTATTTGTGCGCACTATTGTTCACCACGCGTGTCTGGTCTCTATTTCCAGGGAGAAATAATTTGCTGCATAAAGTAAATGAAGCTCATTACATCTTCCACTTTATTTGGAATCACGCTGCATGCGGTTGCAGGATATTGTACACAACTGCAGCTCCCACCATAAATTTTAAGATAATTTGGCCTCTCACAGTCATCGGTAAATAATAGTATAGTTCCAAAACATTTTTGAATAAGCTAAGTGATTAATCACACAGTATTTAACTTCCCACCTCCTTTAAAAAAATAAAAATCAATTTTCGTCTCCATGTTGTTCATTTTTAGTTCCAATCATACAAGCTCAGATATTAACCAAAGAAATGCTCTTGCTTATTATTTTTTGTAATTTCTTTCTTCTTTTATTACTCAGTCTTTATTGTCTTAAATGTTTCCAGCCTTTTGTTTGATGCTGTGCAGCCCTTTGGGCAACTCTTGTTGTATTTGAAAGTGTGCCGTGTAAATAAAATTGACTTGACAAAGTCCCTCCAAAGGAAATTGTCCTCCCATAAAAAGTGACCCCATGAGCAGCTTTTTACGGGCAATCGTTTCCCCTTTGTCGTGACAGCGTCCTCTAGTGGCTGTGTTACGTGGAGCAAAGAGGAGGTCTGGCTACTCGGGGAGGATGTCGGGGTGGATGGATGAGTCAACAAAACATTGAGCTTTCACACGACGGACTGATGTTTCTCGTTTCAAACTAAAAGTCGGCGTATCTTTCAAACGTGAATGTTCCGTAACCTCGACTACGTATTTCAGCCCGATCTGGCACTATACCTGACCAAGGAGGCGGAGCATTCCTCTGGATAGTATTTGGAGGGTAGGGATAAATAAATGTGGTCCTAAAAGCTGGAGTTAAATTAATTAATAAATAAATACCACCACAGTTTCAAGATTTATATTCATAGATTTAGGTGTAGCGCCACAATCTTGGATTTTCAGGTTAAGGTTGGTGATGAGGTTCCCCCGGGTCAGAAATAAATTTCCAAATGGGAACTTGAAACTGAACGCACCATTGGCTACAGCCTCACAGCGGCTGCTTTCACGGCTGCAGACTCTCCGTCTTGTCGATGTCAAAATCCCCCAGCACTAGAATCTCTTACCTTTTAATTAAAAAATGGATCTTATATAATTAAGAATGAACCCTGGACCTACCAGAGTGTAGGTACTACATGTTTGGTTTTTGTTTTGCCCCATTGGCGCACATTGTGTGGCAGCTCTTAAGAGAGTGCTCAGGAAAACACTATAGTGCTGTCCAATCTGCCTGCCATCCCACTGTCAGCAGGAGCCAAGTTAAGAGCTCAATCCTCCCCGCAGGAAAACTGCAAACCGGCATGCTGCTGTTTATTCATTCTTTTCACACTGTGCTTTATGCATAGATCCATTCCCAGCCCCAATCACCAATCTGCCAAAGTCGCATAATTACAGCAATTTATTGGTCTTTGTATCAATTTAACTACCCACCGGTCCAAGTCGTAGTGCTCGGGAGGCTGGGTCAGCTTGAGCTGCCGTTATTGTTCCCTCTTTTTGTGAATATTCAGAAAAATTCTCCACCTCGGTATTAAGAACCTGATGACGCACATTTGGTGATTGGGGTTTGGCTAGAGATCAGTAGGTTTGCTTTAGAAAATTGAGTTGGACGGTTTCATGTCTTCTGTGTTTTGTCTCCTCTCTCAGGGTCGGCGGCTGCTCGTGGTGAGACAAGTCGGCCAGTTATTGTGGTTGTTTTGAAGGTTTGACCGAAACTACAGATGAAATTAAAGGTGGGCTTTTAGCTCACGGATTTACATCAATAAGCTGTTTAGTGTTGACGTGTGGCTGTCATGTATCTGTTTGGTTTGTTGTTATTTGTTTGGCATTCATAATGTGGGCTAAAATTTGGGGAAAATGTATGGTCTTTAGTGTATTATTTTTAAAGTAGTATCCGTGTCTTCATGAAAATCACATTTTATTTGACATGAGATTGGGTATAAACATGTTTTTGAGTCAAAATAATCTCTCTTTCATCCAAGAAAAGTAGTCAAAACTTAAAAGTAAAACTTTGTCTGAATAAAATGCATATAGACTGAAATAGTTGAAATTATGAGTCAACTATGCAGCATCAATAAAGTCTGGTAAGAATTTCAGCGAGCAAAGCTTTAAATCTTTAGACTGGGCTGTTTTCACTTCTTTATTAATCATTTCTATAAATGAATTATATAAGATATAAAAGACTAAAGCAAAGATTAGTCAAGACTGGCAAGGCAAAAATAATCATTAACAGTGAAGAGCAGTGAATCAAGCAGGATAAATACTGGCATCAAATGTTATGATCAACCCGTCAAGCAAAACATTTCACTTTTAATAAGATAAGTCAAGATGTAAGATACAATAAACACTGCAATGAATGACATCAGGGGTCTCCAACCTGTAGATTGTGACCCGGTTCTAAGCAGATGTAAACAACGATCCCGCGTCACATGACATTTCCGTGCGTGAAAGTTTCAGACGTTCCAAAACGTGTAACTTTCACGCCTAGGTGGCCCAAAGCGTGGCTGTTTCATGCTTTGCCGTGATACCGGGTTGATGCGAGTGTGTGCGCGCGCACTTGCATACGTATGACAGACGAGCGTGCGACATGAAAAGGTGAGCAGACTGGAGGATAGGGGCCCTTTTTTAAAAATTCAGCCACCGCCTCTCAAAATATCCGCAGCCGTCCCTGTACAACGAAATCTGTGAAATATCTATGGGGCAAGATTTTCTACCCAACAAGCAAAATCAATATTTCACCACCCAGAATGATAATGTGGAAATAATGAACAATGAGGATGCTGACCGTGATAACTCATGCAACAGCACTTCACTCAGTTTCTGAATAGAGGCTGAGTAAAACATAATTGGCAATCATGGAACCCGAAGCTACAGGCCTGTAAGCACTAATTTGCAATCACAGGATGGGGCAATGCTGGTACTCCAAGACTTTTCTGTGTGTGTGTGTGTGTGTGCCTGTGTGTGTGTGTGTGTGTGTACGTGTGTGAGCTCGTACGTCACAAAGTGCAGAAATAATTCGGATGCATGATCAATTTCTGTTACCGTGAGAGACGATAAATTGTGCGAAAACAGATTAAACCTGGCATGTACCTTGGTCGCATTCGCGGCCAATTAGCGCGTCCATTTATTCATTGAATAGTATTTCACTGAAATGATTCGTGGTGGCACACACTCCATTCATAAACCGGTGTTTGGCTTTTCTTCAATGCAACGCTGCGCACATCAGATGGCAAGAAAAATTCACCGTAAGAAAAAAAAAAATCAATCTCACTTAAAGCTACAGTGCAGAACTTTGACATTTAAATTGACGGTCCGTTACGTTCGAACCTTCAAAGCCAGATGATTTTCCACAGTGCTGATTAATCGTATCGCTACCTGGTAAATCTCTGCGTTACACGATGTGCAGAGGTTTTGTAGGTTGTGTCTGGTGAGACATTCCCGCACCGGCCGGCGACCGAGTGATCGAACTTCCCGTTTAGCCGTTAGTTAGCACTTTGAATGGTGCTAAAATAATTCAACTGTTTAGCTCCTTTAGATTTTTCAGAATGTTATCAGACCGCATGGATCAAACTCGCATCATGTCAAGTCATGTATATGTTATAAAGCACATGACGACAGGGTTTTTGTAATTACTCTCTCCGCCAGAAGGGGGAGGCAAAAGTTCCACAGGTTCAAATCGTACTCGCTGCTAATTTAGTGCTTAAAAATGTGTTTTTCTTCAAATTAATTTAAAAACCTACCAGTGCGTTCAGTGTATGAATTAATCTCGAATACCAACACTCATATTCAGAAAACTCTTACGGAGCCTCACCAGCGTCATTGACGATGAGTTTTTATGCATTAAATTAATGATTGCGTTTAGGATTTTATGTGGTTGTTGTTTTTTTTTTTCAATTAAACAGCATCATGACATCTGAAATGTGACCTCAAAAATATGAAAAGGAACCTTTTCCACGGTTTGTTCTGTAAATTCAGGCACATGTTTCATTTAATCTGACACGTTTTGCTGAAGGAAAAAAACAAAACGGGTCCCCTATGACACCTGCCAGACTAAATAGAGGTTCGCTCAGTGAAGCATGAAGTAAGCACAAGTGGGCAGGAAAAATCCTCAGACTCGTCCTGAATAAAACATCTCAAACGTTATTGAATGACATGAAAAGTCCTCCTCAGATGATGAATCGTGCCGGAGACTCGACGGATCCGTCTTAAAATTCTGATATTCATCACTGGATGAACTGAGGTCGCTCTCTCGGCGACGCGTCAAACGCTTCAAATGTTCAGTCGTCGTGCATTAAAATCCCGACGAAACGGACGTGCTTACCACCCTCGCCTTTACCTAGTGCCAATTAAAAACAAACAAAAAAACGTTTTAACCAAGTCAGTTAACGTTGGTATTAGCAGCATCACTGTGGAGCTCGCCGTTCCTGCAGAAATGACTTAACGTGGAGATGCTGTGTTTAGTGAGGAAATAGATCTGTGGATTTAGCACACAGTTTGGATTTTTTTTCAGCATTTGCGCCCGAGATGAATCCAACGTGTAACTTTTGTGAAAGATGTCGTTTTAGATACCACTGTGCTCTGACAGGTGTTTTTATTAGGCCGGTTTTTTCCTTGTCGGATGAAGCCTCTCGTACAACGCATCTTATTTGCGTTGCGCTGTTTGCTCCTTTGGAGTAAACAGAGATTTTCTTTTTTCTGTCAGATCGGACAAGTCTTCCCTGTCCTCAGGCTCGTGCGCCAAGAGTTTTACAGGCAAAACAAACAAACAAAAAAAAAGCGCGATTCAGATGAGCGACCCGTCAGAAAATGAGGGAGCGCGCTCGGCAGTTTCAAGGCCGCCGGGCGGCACGGCGGCCGAAAAGCACAGGAATCGTGTTTGCGTTTTCACGGCGCGACGGTAAATACGTCGGGAGTTTGGACGCATATTTTAGGTGGGGGAAGGAGGAGGAAATTAACACGTCGTATTTCCCAATTATCTTCTGAACGTTTGACAAATGGCGCTGCAGAAACATCCATCGATCTAGTTTTTTTTTTTTTAATACCTCGATTCATATTCAATATATATATATATATATTCATAATCAATATGACGTTAGTAGGATACAGACTTAAGCGGCGTTAATACAAAATTTGAGATCGACGAGTTTGGTATTAAGTCTTAAAACCTCGGACACACGAGATATATTTTTTTGATTGTTCTGTTATCTTCCGGTCGATTTAAAAACAACTGCAGGGAAGCACGCGTTGATATCTGGAAATGAATCCACGCTGAAGCTGTTGTGATTGAACGGAATCGGATCCGAGACAAAACACCTGACAGCACAGAGAAAGACAACGACCTGTTGTGATCTCTTCAAATGATTTTTAATTGTTTTTTTGTTTTTATATATATATTTTATTTTTTATTTTTTACTCTCACCACTGAGGATTTCATCCAGATCCGACAAAACATGAAATCATGGAGTCAGATTGCTTTTATCGACTTCATTTCGTCTCAGTGGGTCATGAACTCGTGTCCCTTCAGAAACCGTTGCGTTTCCTGTACGGGCTCGTCGAGCCCAGCAGACTGAAACTAACAACAACTCCCTGAAATATTTATGTCTCTGGAGAGAATCTGTGTGTGTGAGTGCGAGGAAGAAGCAAAAACATAACATCCAAGCTAATGTGCACACTGCATTAAAGCAGAGGTTTCTCCCCGTGTGCCTCCAGGCTGTTTCCCTTCTCTGTCACCATCAACTAATACTGTGACTTCCTTTTAAGTATTAGGTTTTGTCAGGTGCTCAAATACGGATTCCTTTTCTTATTTGTCACCAGATGCTCGCAAATATAGAATATTTACTTTGCAGCGTTGCGTCCCGAGTTGATCTCTTTTGACTTTTGACATTTCGAGTTTCAGAGGTCATTTTGATAAAAAAAAAAAAAAAAAAAACAACAACAGACAAATCAGAACAGACCATTTTTGTTTTTCCTATCTTAAAGTATAACACCGAGGTAGTACGGCATGGTTTTAATAACTATAATCAGTTAATCAGTAACCTCGTGCTCTCCAAAATAATGGCTGCGATCTGAACGGAGTCGAGCACAACCGGGACAGAAACGCCAGCGGTTTGTTCGGACGACCCTCCGTCAGCTTCGCTTGAAGGTGAAACCAAAAAGTGAAAGATGATAATAATCCCTTGGACAAAGAATCTGAACACGTACCACTGAGGTTAGTACAGAAACACAGAGGTGAATCTGCAAATTGTGATCGGATGTTTTTAATGACGAAAATTAAGTCTCCGGATGTGGAATCTCATTATAAAACCTGTTTTTTAGCTGCCGATCGCAGTCGAAAATACCGTCGCGTTAAAAAGAAAATCCGCATCGCAGCGGGACAAGAAGAAGAAGAAGAAGAAGAAGAAGAAGAAAGCTCCTGAGCAGCAACCTGCGCGCTGAAAATGGCAGTTTGCCAAAGCTTTGGATCGTAGCGTGAGCCGGTTCGGTTCTTTTTCGGTCTTTTTTATTTTGTAATACCAAGGCTCCCTCCCTTCCTCACCGCCGATTACAGGTTCCAGCCCCGACACCGTTTCGCAAACGCACCGCTGCTGCTTCCTCCGATTGGCGGCGCCCGGGTCGATCGGCGATCGGTTTAAAGAAGTGCAACAGACCCGCTTCCCTTCCCCGTAAGCACAGTTATATGTGGGTGCAGTCAAACCATTCTGCAAACGCCATTCAGCACGAGGAGGAAAGTCAAAGACGAGGTCGACTGTTTACGACACAAAGTGATCGTTAGGAATAATCGAATTACGCCGTAATTGCTCAAAAGCACACATTTTTCAAATACTGAAATAAACGCATGCTTCCTTTCTACTTTTAATTTGTAGGCGCACTAACATCGTGGCTCCACTTTGGTGCAGACATTTACGAAGGCCTGAATTTTTTTTGGTGAAAAATATGGAATGGATTAGTCCAAAATGAGTTGCAGACATTCACTGCTCCCAGATCATCTGCTGGTTGCAGTGACCTCGGTGATCCCCTGACCTCCAGCACCACGAGCAGGTTGACTTGTTTGATTCAGAGGAAAATATCTCGACAGCAACATCACATTTCCCAACAGATTAATACCTGTTGGGAGATTCTCTCCTTTTTTATTCCAGCGTCATCATAAATTGGTTCGGCGCTTTGATTTTACGACCGAGCACCTCATCCGTCTTTTTCAATTCGCCAAAAGCACCTCGAGCTGCTGCGAGCTAACAATGTTACTACACTTCCTGTTGTAAAAAAAATCAACAAAAACTCTCATTGTAAATTCATGAAGCGCCTTAAATAATTGATCGCAAGCAACAGGAAGCGGTGTCTCCGTGTCATCTCCGGAAATCTGGGACGTGAACAAAATAACAAAACGACCGGTAAACGCTGTCAAACGTACAGTTTTGTGCATCAGTCTGCAGGAGGAAGTGGAAATGGAGGTGGAGGTGGAGGTGAGCGAGGTGTGTGTGTGTGTGTGTGTGTGTGTGTGTGTGTGTGTGTGTGTGTGTGTGTGTGTGTGTGTTCCTCTACCTCTGCACAGGACCCAGTTTAAAAATACCATCCGGTTTGTTGTTTGTTACATAACCGGCACCGCAGAACGAGTTCCAAGGCGTCGTTCCTCGTCTCTCTTCTGAAGGCCGAAGGTTCGGTGTCGGAAACCTGCTTTTCTTTTCTTTTTTATTTATTTACTTCAAAATGCTTTTTAGTGCGTTCCTCAAAAGGTTTGACCCGCTGAGCGCTCGCCGAAAGAAAAATGACAGTTTTCTTTGTGTGCAACGATACCAGACAGATATAACGGCGGCTTTCACGGCGTGCGTCCTGTTTTAGTTTTTTTTTAGCTCCTTAAATGTGACTTTAAACGCAGATGCAGGTTTCGGATGCGCAGATTGAGTGAATGCATGTTTTTTTTGTTGTACGGTCATTCATTAAAACGATGATGTTTTTGTCTGAAGCAACACCATAAAAAAACAAAAAAAAATGATAAAGAAAGTAATTAACGAATTAATAAACAGACATTTCGTCGGATCGGCTTTGCAGTCGTGACGCGAAAAAAAAAAGACTGCGTGAAAATCACGACGGGAAGAGTCACTTTGTTAATTTGTAACGCGATCTTCCTGTTGATTATTCATCTTTTAACTTTATTCCTTTTTTTTTTTAAATGCACTGGGATCGCCAACATATACCGTATTTACAGAAAGAAGACGGCTGAGGGAACACGGCTCGCGACAGCAGCGAAACGCAGCCGGCATGAACGTTCAGACAAAGAACTTCTACGGGCGACTTTTCCTGCCGCTTTCTTCACATCTGGTGTCCACGGTGTATCGGAGCGCGATGGCAGCTCTTTGCTGCTTTGTGGATGTGTTGTTGCTGCAGTTGTTGCAAACAAACACCTGCAAAGGAGACCGTGACCTTTATAAAGACCCAAAGTAATCAAATAGATTCATGAACAGAAGTTCAGACCGAGAGAGAGAGAGAGAGAGGAGATCTCCGTCAAGGCCAGTCCACTCTTTTGTGATATGTAAATCTGCTGCTGCAATGTCCATCCATCAGCCACTGACGGGTAATACAACAGCCCGGCGGTTCGATCTGATGGAGAGAGGCGTGGATTTATTCTCTCGGTCAGTTTGGAGACTACGATTTGTGGGTCTGCTGAAGCGCGCCGGGTTCCAGAGGTGTTCCTAATAATTTAGTCCAAAGTGAACGAAGTGACAAAAACACGAGGGCCACCTCTCGGACTGCCCGCCGCATATAAACCTTGAGCAAGCGCGTACATAATCCCAGATGGACACGTTGCAGTTATAATTTACAATTTCATGGGACGGCGTGAAATGAAACAAACGATTCTCTCTCTTTGATGTCTGGGACTTGTTGACCTCCAATCGGCGTCTCCCCCACTGTGTTTTAGAGAGGAGCTGGGCTGTGATTTTTTATGAGCGAGGGGTTGTTTGACGGGGACACACACCCTCAGCTGAAAACTTGCACGCTTGTTGTGTGAGGAGGCCGTAAAGTCAATTACAGCGAGGTTTCACCGGGCTTCTTCCTCTTTTATACGACTTCCTCCTTTTAGAAAAAGAAGAGTTGAGGCCGATCGGGACAGAACAGATATTCATCGGTAATCGTCGTCGTGAGTGTTGGGCGGTTATATTTTTGACGGGAAGAAAATCTTTTGTTCACGTGTCGTTTGGTCTTGAATTGGGCCCACTAAAAGTATCTAAAAGTGCACGTGGCTTTGAGGTCGGGGCGATGCGGAAGTGCTGCAATACCGCCGAGTGCCACAAGAGGCACTCCAAAAATCCCCCGACTCCACAGACTCCCATTCAACTAGTCTCATAAAATTCTCTGTCAATAAAATTTCTGTACGAGTTATCTCAGTGTCGCTCGCTAGAGTCACTCCAACATGGCACCAGCGCAGTTTTTACATGTTTGGAAGACGTTCTAAAAATGAAAACCGAAAACGTGAAATTAATGCAAATGAACAAAAAGTAAGAAAGTGACGTAACGTGTCTTTACGTGGGATCATTTAAATTGGAGACAAGTATACGATTTGAAAAAAAAAGTAACTATCTCAACAATAAATGAAAAAGTGTTTTAAAATCCAATGTGGATAAAATTAATTTAAAAAAAAAAAGTGCATAGACAAGTACAGTAAAATATCCTACCCTAATATTTCTTCACAAATAAATATTTGGTTGCTATGTTTTTAATTCACCAGTAAGCCTTTTTTTGTCTTATGTTTTTCAATCCGGTCGTTTTTGTCACTTAAAATCTTCCACTGCAAATGAATTCATCGCTGTATGAAACACTAAAAACGACTAAAACAAGTCCTTTGCAAATTACTATCTTTGCAACACATGCTACGAAACGCTGACTCCGTTGCTTCGGTCGGGACGGGTGATTACACAAGGGTTTGGAGGGAAGAGGGGAGGGGGGGGGGGGAGGCGAGTTTGCTCTGCAGTGACCTTGCAACAAATGGCTTAATTATCCAAGGTACCAGCCGACTTCATGCTCTCTCCAGTTAACCCCGCGCTGTCACACACGGTCACACTCACTGAAGTGTGCACCGGCCGAGGAGGTCAGAGGTCACTGCACTCTTGAGTTTTTTTGTTTTTGTTTTTTTTCTCCCCTCTCTCTCTCTCTCTCTCTTCCGCATGGTCTAATTTGGTGACTTAATGACCGAAGCCTCGCAGACTATAGTTGACTCGCACAAAGTTGTAAGAGGGGAGCAGCTGAAGTCACACGCAGTAAAAAAAAAAAAAAACTCTAATAAACGAATCAGTGTATAGAAGCCATAAAATACACCATAAATGCTGTTTGCAGTGGGGGGGGAGTGTGTGTGTGTGGGGTGGCGGAGGGGTGGGGGGAAGTTGGATTAAAACAAGGACTTCTTTATAACACAGAGGCTGGTGGTGGTAATGTCACAGTCATGGACGGTCAGTGAAAACCGAAATCTGGTTCACTGGTTCTGAAGCCTTTAAATAAAAAAACACTCAGCCGTGTTTCACACACTGTAAGAAGAGTGCGCGAGATGAAATGTGAAATGGAAATCAATCAGAAATGCAGCTTCGCCCCAGTCTGGTTCTTTCACGCCGCTTTGATCACTGCACTGCGGCTTTCGCCACGTGTTTTATTTTTGTGGCGTAACTCTGATAATGTAATCTTGGTTATCTTTAAATCATGAAAGGGATCGACGCAAAAAAAAAAAAAAGCCTATTTAAAAGTGTTTTGATTAGTGTTAAAGGAAGGAAAGTAAAAAGCCCTTTTATTTTTTGAAGGACGGTAAACGTGCAACATGTAGGAACCACAACTGGAAAAGTGACATTGAACTCATCCCGTTCTTCACGGAGCTCAACTTTTAATGCTGAGATTATAGGATGTTTTTTTTATTTTTTTGAAGTCAGGTTTACGACCCGCCCATGAGCTGTGGAACTTTTGAAAGTGCTGCCAGGAGGTCACAGAGAAGAAGAAAAAAAGAATTAAATTATTAACCAAATGTCTCTCATTAAAATCCCTGAACCCCCACCCCACCCCTGCTGACCACAATTTTAACTTCTGCTATTAAAAACTCTTTTAGTCTGTGTTACGTAAATGAAGCTACAGCCGTGATAAAAATCCAGTCCATGAATATCATAGAATAGACCTCTGAAATAAAGGGAGCCCTATATACCCATTTGTTTTATCACTTATATTATATTTGTGCAGGATTGTGCTGCATCACCAGAGTACCTAATGATTTCTAGAACTCCTCAGCAGTACAGCACTTTCTTTTCTTTCTTTTTACCAATTTCCCCATATCTTGCCTCATTTATACTTAAACACTGTAGACGTTTTTATCGGATCGCTCCTCGGGCGGTGAAATGTTGGATCAAAGGCGTCATTAATGTCAAAGAATCTGCAGTCTCGCTGGCCGATTCTTTTCACTGTGCACGAAAACAAAACTAAAAAAAAAAACAACATCTGCAGACTTCCCCACTGGCAGCTCTAATAAGCGTCGGCGAAAGATCATTTAAAGACTCGGCGGGCAGAGCGAGGGACTAATGACGGGCTGGAGAGCTGAAGCTGTATTTGACTTGGAGTTGTTAAGTGAAAGCTGATTTCGTGTTTTGACGGGGTAAACTAAATTCGAGTGGCCTTCTGTATGTTTGAATGGTTATGTTATTTTTAGGTCGATGCGTTTGAAGACTCGGGAGCCTGTTCGCAACCGGGACGCATCGAGATCCGATCTGTTTGAAGGTGGTTTAGGGTGCGTACGTATTCCTCCAGAAGTCTGCACCCAAATGCATCCTGGGTCAAATTGAAGGACCGCCTAATCGAGTGACGTCCTTTGATTAAGCAACAGAAATATCCTGTAGAAAGAACAGGAAAAAAAAGAAGAAAGAGATTTACTTGTAAACTGAACTGGTTTTTCTTTTTCTTTTTTTTTTTTATTCTTTAAGTTGAACCACATCTGTAATTTCAAACAGGAATCAGACCCACAGCTGTGGAAGAGCCACCGCCGCCTCCGCACAGTTCATTTGTCCACCGCGGCGCAGTACCCAACCCTCTCAAACCTGCTGTAACAATTCAATAATTTAACGCTGAAGCGATGTGATCGGGTCATTTGCCTGATGGTCTTACATTGTGAATTACACACTCAAGTCTCCAGACAAGTCCTTGTGTTTTTTTTTGTCATGTTTATTTACTTGTTTACGTATTTAATCGTTTGCGTATGGAGCGGAGAAGCAAGATCCGATCATAAGTGGTCCCTCGAGACACATGTAAAGACATGATAATGCCGGGCGTGAACAGGCTCGTACTCTCGGCTATTTACAAAATAATATTTGCACATATCAAAATGTTAAATGCTCCAATATCATCATCAGTTCCAAATGGTCAACATTCAGAAAATCAGCATTTCCACTTGTAGTTAGACAAAAACAAAAACAAAAATCTAAAACACACTGCACACTAAAAGCTCACGTTCGCCGAGTCAGCAAGTCTGTGATGCTTTAATCTAAAGGTTGAAGAGGTCGTTTCTCTGGTGCTCCGTCCTGCCGTCTAACGGTTCCAGACTTCAGACTCGGGCGGTGGATCTAAAAAGATGCATGTTCTTGCTTTCCCATCGGATCTCTCGAAGAAACTTGGGCCTCGTTTCCATCCATTTAAACCAAGGTGTTTTTTTTTTGTTTTTCTTGAGATCTTCTTCGCTGCAGCTTTTAAAAGTCAAGATTCGTCCACAAAAATGTAATTCTTCCGAGTGCGGCGCGGCGTTTTTCTGTCGCAGCAATAAGAAAGCATTATGGAAAACGTTTCACCAAAAAAAAAAAAAAAAAGCAAAACCTGGAAGCGCAATAAATACGAAGACAACGGGGACTTCAATGCCGCGAGGAATATACAAATGATCTGCAACATTCGCAAGCTGTTCTCTCTTCTTTCCATCTCTCTCTCACTTCACCCTCCCCCCCCCCACCTCTGTCTCTCTTTGATCGTGCTTCAGCACTCATCCAATGCATTTCAGAGAAGATTGCTCTGTCAACCTCTTTAAAGGTGGCGATTCACAGCGTGCCCCCCCTCCCCCACCCCCTCCACCCTCTCTCTACAACCAATATGCAATTATTGCCTAAAGTGGCCTCTATGCCGTAGCAGGTGCCGGAGATTTCGTAGGAATGCTATCCAGTCAGGGTGTATTGACATTAACTTCTATATGCTATGATGGGCCTTTTATGGGAACCCTGTGCAGGTTCTGAAAAATGAAACGGATTTAAAAGCACGTGAATCGGCATTGTCCATGACTTTTTTTTTTTTTTTTTTTTTTTTGCGGGGGTCTTTGGTGTGGGGGTGGTGGTGGTGGTGCTCTTCCTTCTGTTCCTCCATCGTTGTCGGTGAGATATAAGGAATTTATGGAAGGAGGCAGGAGACGCACAGTCGACACTGTGTCGGTACAACGCGGGCCCACAGCAGCCTACGCCCAGCTTTATATCCAAAGTGTTACTGCTTTTTATTTTTATAACCCAAATATAACACCACAGAGTTTCTGTAAATGTTTCAGTTTTGTGGAAAAAAAAAAAAAGAAAAGAGTGGGTGTGTTTACAGCTCAAAGAGGCCCGCGGCTCAGTTCTTCCCTTCTTCCTTTGTTTGGGTCGGTCCATCAGCTTGTTTTTTGAAGCTACGTCAGTGGATATTTTTTTTTTTTCCTCAAATTTTGGGGCACACGTCGTCTCTGAACTACAGACACAACAATGCTTTTGATGCCGGTCTGGATTTGACATTGTGGTCCTACTTTCTGATAAAGCAACCTTTATAGATTGTAACTAAGTGGCTTTATTAGACCGGTTATAACTAAACTTTTGCATAACAAATGTAAAACAAACACAAGAAAAAAAAAATCTGCCCCGATATCCATTTAATAACAACTTCGGCGTAGTTCCCGAAGGGCTAACGTCCGCTGAGAGGAATTTGTTCCATTGTGGTAACAGTTAATTTTACAGCTATGGATGAACCTTTACTTTTATTTTTTTCCCCCCCACTGGCGCCGTCAGGTCAGTTTAATTTGTCCATGTTAGCACATTTAGCTATCGATTAGCCTAAAACACTGCTGTACCCCCGACTGAACTTCAGGCCTGTTGAGCATGTTTTCAATTTCCTGCAGTTTTGAGGCATGCGCGTCAATACGTGACTTCAGACAGAAAGAGAAAGACGTATAAAGTGACATCTTACTGCGTTGGAATCGCCTTGCAAGTCCTTTCAGTATCGTCTGAAGTATATTCCAGTCTCTTCAGGAAATTGCGATTTCTGCGGTCGCAATAAATGACGCAAACTCAGGCAAGCTTCACAATTTTTATTTCGATTTTTGTTTGTTAACAGAAGCTGTGCTGAAAGTACTAACGCCACAAAGTAAATCTTTTCAAACAAAACTCGTTTTATTAACAAAAACAACTCATTTACAATCAGAAAGACCGGTTTTCTCATCACCAAATAAAACTCGGAAACCGGAATGAGCGGAAAAACGGAGAAGTGACGAGCTTTGTGGGAAATGTGGCCTTCACAATAAAATGTTCAAATGAAGTGCTTATTATCGATGGAAGTGATTTCACAATACTGTATCCTAAAATGATTTTATACACACTTCAGGTTGTAAGAGACTGCACTTTGTTTTTGTGCATACAGTCAGCCTATGTGTTGAATGTACATTAATCAAACTGTATCTGAAGCTCTTATTTTGACAGCTTGCAATTTTTGGGGGGAATTCCCGCAATTATATGCAAAAAAACTCCACAAATTTTGAGAAAATCAAAAAAATTTTAATCCCAACAATCACAAAAAAAAAACACTAAATCCCGTAAAGACTGATATTCCAGAGACTCATGTTGAATGCGGGGCACTATTGTAGTCCAACATACAGCCATTAACATTTTACCCGTCGGACTCTTGTACAATGCCGTTCCTTTGTGTGGTCTTTGAGACAACAACGGTTGTGTTCAGAGATACCGAGTTGTCTGCAGGGGCTTTTTTCTATCACATGTTTATTTTCTCTGGGACAGCGGCACCGGCCACCAACACTGGCATTTTGTGTCGCGGATACACAGCGCCATTGAGCCGCTTCTCACACGGAGATTGCTTCTCGTTAAAGTTGTGAAAAGACGCGTCTTATTGTCGGAGAGAAAAAGCTTCCCTCGAGCTGCAGTGAAGAGCGCTCGCAGAGTGCCCAGATGGCAGAGCCTGTGTGAATGTTGAGCGGTGGAAAGGGCTGAAAAAATGCCAAGTGAGCTGTGAATTGGAGTGATGGATGTTTTTTCATTATGAGTTCAGCCGGTGGAAGGACTTAATATCTTCAACGTAATAGAAGGAGGTTAATGTCCAATGCTGAGCGCTTTCGGGTTTGGCTGCAGTTCCTTTTGAGATGTGACAACGAGTCCAAGCAGACCGAATGTATAACGAGGCTGGAATTTAGTTGTTCGGTATGACAAGACCCCAATAGATGAATATATTGAACCGGATATGCTCCACTGGGTGTACGTTTGCAGTTATTGCATCTTAATGGGTGTAAATATCAAGTGAATTTTGAATCTACTGGAGCGACCGACCCACCCAAGCAAGGAATTTAGCACTCGATTAATAATGTTGAATGTAATTCAACTAATGATTCATTTTGTGTCTCCTTTTAGGGGCCACAATCTACAAGTTATTCCCTCACTGAGATTATTACGTCCCTGCGAATAGTGCACCTTAAAGATGGCTTTTTCAGTTTTTTACCACTAGTAGTGCTGTCGAGCAACATGTTGGATCATTTGCTCCTTTTTGATTGTACAAATGCCCATTTTGGATGTAACTATAACGTCTGAATAATTTCAAATGCACACATAGATACATGTGTACACTATTTAGATTTAAATAGTGTGAAACAAAAGCTAAATACAGACTAAACCTTTCTCTCACTGTTGTGTTTCAATTCCAAATTTGATTGCCTAAAGTAGCAAAAACATGAATTTCATTTGATCTGTACCAGCATGTCCATCAGGATGGATGTGCATACCAGTACGTGCAATGTAACTGACACAATCCACATTTCTGCAACTGCAGTGTCTTTTTTTTTTTAAATTCCAGTCTTAAAATATGAAATATCATTATTAATAAATTGAATGAGTAATGAGTAATACGCTGCTGCTTAGCCTGTTCTTTGTAGATATTAAAATGTTTTTGTGAGTAATGTTGAACGCGAACAAATCTATGTTTGTTTACAAGAAGACCCCTTCGGGCACCTTGAATCTCAGGCACTTTAACAAATTAGAAAGATGAGCATCCATAATTCAAAACTTTTAAGACTGTTTATCTAATTGAACATATATATGAATTTAATTCAATCACCTTAATGAGTCTCATCCATTCATTTAATTTAATTAGACCAATATTTTGATGAGCGGGGACACATTAATTTGATGACTTTTGATGCAGAATAATTAGTTGATTACATTTCACTTAAGGTAAAAAAATCTTTTTTTTAAAACCTGGATGAGGCGTCGTGATATAAACTGGCAGCGATTAAAGCTTTTACTGTTCCAGGGAAACTCAGAGCATAAGAGGCTTTACGAGCATCCTGCACCAACGGAAATATAGATGTCTGTTGTGCAACTTGAGGGCGTATTTAATACATTTAACACACACCACACTTAAAACTGCTTCCATATAGTACAACTGCTAGTCTGGCGTACTTTTATAAATTACAATAAAGGTACGATAAGATATGATACGATATGTAAGCTAAGATACGATGCGATACAATACGTAAGATACAAGATACAATAAGATAAGATATGTAAACTAAGATAAGAAAAGAAATGACACAACTTTATTAACCCTGCAGTGGGGAAATGTAGTTGTCACAACAGTTTAGGAATAAAGGCAGGAAAGAAGTACACCGAAAGCAAAAAAATTACGAATACACAAAGAATAAAAAAAGAATAGATTCAAGAGAAAATTGTATCGAAAAATGTAAAAACAAAATCAAAACCAATGTACTGTCTAAAAACACACACAAGCAAGCTATATAAAGACCGCCACAGTGAAATGTAAAGAAAATACAGATAATATTGCAACGAGAAGGATTATATATTCCTCAAATAGAACAATTATGCTCAATTTAAGGTAAAAGTACACCACGTTCAGTCCATCAATTTGTCGGGTTTGTTCCATTAAATATCACCTTCCTTTATTTGAGAAGAATTCAGGAGACTGTAACAAATCTAGCAAAAGCAAAAGTTTGAACCTGAACGGGTTTGAACCTGCTCGGATGGAAAAAGGCTGGAATACTGATAGAAAAACCAAAAAAAAAACAGGGAAGCCGGAGTCTGTGAGCTTTTTCTGAGGAGTCCACATCCTGCGTGTTCCTCGCACCATCTGCTGATGTATTCTGGAGACCTACGGGGTGGTATGTACGAGGCCGGGTGTGTGCGTGAGTGTCAATGTGAATCCTTGCGTGTGTCGAAGTGTGAGGAAGTGTGAGGTTATGTGTTTGTGCAGGAAGCGGAAAAAAAAACATGGCATATGGCCTGGTGAACCTTATACTCTGAATAGATGTAACAGGAGGGGTTGAGAGGATGTAAAGCTGTTGAACTGCTCACATCGCCAGTTAAAAAAAATAAAAATAAAAACTCCTGAAAGAGAAAATGAGATCGACGGGATGTTTCTCACATCGTCGCGGCCTCGGTTTCTTCTTGTTCTTCTTCTTCGGGGCTGATAGAGGAGACTTTTAATTTGGTTTATTTAGCTTTTACATACTTGAAACGAATATATTCTAACAAGCACAGACATTAATATTGACACAAACATATTTTAATGTGAAATTCAGTCGTATTTCGCAGAAAACTTTGACCTAACCGACACCCTTTCTGACTCATGAGACACCCTCGGGCAGTAAATGTGGTATAAATGTGGTTTAAATGCTACTTGACCAAACACTTTTCATTTAAAATGGATCGCAGACGTTCAAGAATTAATGAGGCATTTAGTGAATCACACTCTCATTCCTTCCCACGTAAAATACCTCTGTAATAAGGAACGAGTGTGAAGTGGGAGTAGTCTGTGTTGAAAATCTAATTTTATAAAAAAATGTATCCGTTGTGTGCAAAAGTGCTTTCATCACCCCGTTATTTGACAAATCAGCCGGCGCTCTGCTTTAATTATCCGGATGACTCACCTCTATTGTAAACGGGATTCTTTTTCTATTTGTGAAACGCACAGAACCGAAATAACTGTTGATGTTCCCGCTGTGGCTGAAGGAGGTCAATGAAAATGAGTTCCATTCAATTAAAAACAAATCTAACGAGAAACAATTTAGACAATTAATTAAGTATTAATCAAACAAAAATGTCAAGGCTTTTCTGTTTTCTCAATTGTGAGAATTTGCTACTTTCATATTTTAACTAGTTCATATTGGAAACTGAATCTATCTGCGATCTGTTGATGGAGAAAACAAGACATTTACAAGTGATTTCAATTAGGATTAAATTGTGCATCTCTTGCGGTTTTTTTCTAATATTTAATAGAGAAAATGTTTAATTGATCAGTACAAAAAATAAAGACACATATAATAGTTAAAATATCCTTTTTTGTTTTTTTACATATTAAAGTAGATGAAAAGAGAGTCCTGCCAATCAGAAAGATGGCTTCTGCTCAAAAAAGAGTAGTTTTATTGTTATTGTCCTCACAGGTGACCCTTACGCGTGATGTTTTTGTGTTTATTATGGATTTATAAATACACCATGAAGTGGATTTCAGAGTAAAATGTCCCAAAGCCTCTTTCGCTCTGCGTCTGGTCTGGTAGCAGCGTGTCACATGAGAGCGGAGTGAGAGGTCATCTGACTGTAGGAGTCCTCCGTCACAAGCGCTGAATACTGATAGAAAACAAATGAGGCCGACA
Source organism: Brachyistius frenatus (assembly GCF_029030835.1). NCBI lineage: Eukaryota > Metazoa > Chordata > Actinopteri > Embiotocidae > Brachyistius > Brachyistius frenatus. The sequence continues at coordinate 565,166 of NW_027210757.1, forward strand.
TTTGGCGAGCACTCGGCGGCATGTGAAGTATGCGTGACGGTTTCAGAAGGCGGCCATTGTCCGCCTGCAGCGCGAGAGGCCAAAACCATGTCAGCGTTACAGTATACGAGCGGTCACCAATCTGTGACTCTCTCCGAGCCGTCAACAAACAAAGAGGCTGAATGTCTCGTGTCTCTTTTTGACTTCCAAAACTTAAGTTGGAAGACAAATCAGTTGCCAGTTTGTTTAAACTTAACGACGGCTCTAAAAAAAAAAAAAAAAAAAATGCAGGATTTATGAATCCGACGCTTTTATAGTTGAAGAGATGCTCGTGAAACGGGCCGGGGTCGTGCTGACCAATCGTGTTTGAGCAGGCTTTGGTTGCATGTAGGTCAAACAGCACTGGTTTGAATCGCAATCTTGGAGCCCGTCGGCTATTATTATTAATATTATTAATATTATTATTATCGTCTGACAATGATTTAGATTTTTTTTTTTTTTGGTGAACTTTATCGTGGTGATTTTATACTGTTGAGTGTAAACTGGCTACTTGTGAAAGTCCCGTTGTAAACGTCGTCTCTTAACCGGGCCTCAAGTCCCTCGTCCCAGCTGCGTTTCAAACGACACACTTCCCTTAATTGTCCCTTGATTGTCAAACGGCATTTTAACCGCCTCTTTGCACTCTCGCAGAATTAGATTGGGGCACTTTATTTTACCATTTTTGTACCTTTTGAACCCACACCGTTGTGGTTACCACCCATTTTTTACGACCTGAGGATCTCTTAGATATATATCGTTTGTTGCACTATAGGACGCGTATATTTGTAAAGGAGGAGCCCGGCCTATAACCGCAGCTCTTACACTCAATCACAAAGTGTTTTTATTGTATTTTTCTTTGGCGAGATACAAAAGCCATTTGACATCCGAGTTTTTAACACCGAGATGCAAATTTTTTCTCGCTTTTCTATTTTTGCGATACAATCCACAGATGTTAAATATTCATTGCAGCGGGTAGAACGTGATAATTAAACTGCCACGTAAAAGAGGCGTAGCTCTCCTGTCAAATGCAAATGAATGCAAAAATAAATAAATAATATAACGACGCCGTGTGCCATTTTTGCACTCGCCGAACAAAAAAAAAAAAAACACATGAAAATGTCTCTTTTCTGCAGACAAATAATCACAAAATGTCACGAGCTGTCATATTTCATACGACATTCAGCGGGCGTGTTCGGTGTGTTTGCTGCGGGCCGCCATTAATCAGTCCGTCCTCCGCTGTTTGAAGGAGGGAGGGTTGTCTGAGAATGTCAAGTATTTTCGGTGGGAGAGCCGAGTGATTGGCAGATAGGAACCGCTGAGAAATGCAGCGCTGGTTAATCCGAAGTGGGGAATCAAAAAAGGTGACAATTTTTTTTATGAAAAACGTCTTTCTTTTGAGGCGTGAACACACACGTACACACACACACACACACACACACACACACACACACACACACACACACACACACACACACACACACACACACACCGTCTTTGTGCAAAAAAACAGCCGCCAGGAATGACCTGTACAATCAGGTCATTCCCAAACTCGAGCGGTCCGGGTGGAAACGCGTGCGGAGAGCTGTGGACTCCCAGACAGCATGCAGCAATTAATGCGCCGCACCGACGCACTACTGAGACGTGAACAACTTGTTTTCTCTATTATTTGATTTTTTTTTATTTTTTTACACAGCGCAGATGGCCGGTGCTGCCCTGAGCAGCAAGAGGAGCTGGCAAGAGACGGAGGAAAGAAAAAAAAAAAAAATCCATGTTATTTTTTTTTTTTTTTACATTTATTTAACCGTTCACTTAAGAAAGGACAAATTCTTGTTTACTGGAATGACCTGTCGGAGTAGCTGCAGGGAGACGGAGAGCTCATACAAAACACAGCAGGCTGAGGAGCGGCCGTCTGCTGCCCGATACCGAGCTGCACCGCCGGAGCATTTAGAGTGGCTAATGGTTTGCTCAAGAGCAGCTGGGCAGAGGAGTGTTACTCACTTATTCATCTGATCTGATCTGATCTGCAGGGAATTTAAACTGCTGAGTTTGTGACTTCGCCTCATTGAGCGAAAGTGGGTTTGTTGGATGCTAAACCTTCTACGAATGCTTGTTAATGACATGGCAACGAAACTAAAGTAGATATATCACTGTATTATTTTGTTATTTTAAAGACGTAAAAATAAACAGAATAGGGCACCGTGTGTATGCTTCTTTCAACAATAAGAAAATTCTGCCGGCGGACAGCACAGGTTGGTATTCAACAGTCACACAAAGGACCTGCGATGTGTGAACGAGGAGAGTAAAATGTGTCCAAGCTGCAGCGGACCCGAAGGTACACCGGTTCTGAGAGGTTTTCAAAGAGGCGCCGCCAATTTACAGAAATCTCTTGTTCGAACGCTGGAGTGGTTTTGTCCAATTTTAGACAAGACACGATGTCCGCTATCTGTTGTGTGTGTGAGCGGGCAGGGACGGCGTCCGTCCATGTAAGCGGGTAGCTCGTCCGGCCAGGAGAGAAATGATAATGTGTGTTTTTTTTCTACATTCGAGTGCACCTCGTCACTCCAAATAGAGCAACGGAAGGATTTGCTTCCAGCCTTTAATAAATGAATAGAAATTTATTTCAGTTGCTTTTAAAGTAATAATTTGAACATCCCTGTGGTTGTAGAGTCTACGGTGGCACCGAAGTGCAAAACACAACACCAAAAAGAAAACGCAGAACAACTCCCGAAAAGTGTTCTTCGCGGATGCAAAATTTGAAAACATAAAGTTGCGGTCCTGAAGTGCAAAAACAAAAGAAAAGACAAAAACAAGATGTGAAGTGCTCTGGCATTTTCAGGGGGCGGGGAATGAGGGTGTTTATTGGCTTCTTTCACTTTATGGCGATTGTACATGTGGGCTCGCTGCATGGTAGAGACACATTTCAATTCATACTAAAGTGATTTTTTTTTTTTTTTTGCCACTTAAGCTGCAAAACTGTATAGATATTATTTTAAAAATGAACCTATTAAACCAACTATTGTCAATTCACACATCCAGTAATGTAACTTTCTTTTTAGGCCCTGTTTCAACATTCACACTTTGTTCACCTGCTAAATTCTCCATTATTTTCCGCAGGTAGTCCGAAACTTTGTCTGTTTACAGAGTTTTTTGTTGTTGTTGTTTTTTCCCTGAAAGGTTGAAAACAGGTTGATGAGAAATTTGAGACCGTAAAAATGAAATGGTCTTGTTGACGCACGACGGTCGTCGGTGTGAACCGGGTCGCGGCGACAGCTCTAATGTACCGAACAGGAGCATCGTGGTTGGTAAAGAGTCCCCCACCCCCCACCCCACCCCTCCGGCCCCTCAGCCACCCGCGGACAGCAAGTCAACTGTGTCATTGGCCCCGCTAATGGGGAGGGATCACGCATGGCTGTATAACAAGAGCACGACAAGCTGTCAGCGGTACTCTTGACAGGTGCTGCCGTCCCAGAATGCCTTGCGGCCGTGCCGCAGAGCGCCGTCGAAGCCCCCTAAATCTCCGGCTGCTCTCTGCTGACGAGCCAAACGCGTCCATCTCCCACAGACACAAGTAATTAGGTTTTCACCGAGGGCCTTACACAGCAAACTGGGAGGATACTCTGCTGCTGCTGCTGCTTCGCCCCGGACGGCTCATACTCTTTTTGTTTTTCTTTCACCTCCAATCACAACCGACTCCAGCTTCCACAGCGGACGGAGGGTTGTGTGCGAGTCTGTTTTGCGAGACACGAGGGAAAACGAGAGCAGAAAGAAAGGGAAAAAAGCAAAAACAAAGAAAAGAAGTGAGACGGAAAGCCTGAGAGAATGAATGACGACGATGCACGCAAACTCCCAACGGCTGATAATGATTTGTTACAATAACTGCCAAAACATCTCATCCAGTAAAGCGAGTGTGGGAGCGGAGGCCCTTGTCATTCTGTCAAACCCCTGTGAGCAAACAGATCATCACACCAACTGCTATTTATTCACATAATACAGTTATATAATGGATATAAATGCCTAATGCGCCACTACGAGGCTGGCGTTAATCAGACCCCCCGGAGGAAGAACACTTGAGTAATCAGTCTGGAATTTTGTGTAATGGAGATGAAGTTCGGTGCTTCTGTGCATTTTTAAATGAAGATATATTTCATCTTCCGTGAATGAGTTGGGATTAGCATCAAGAGTTATTTTTGGGCGAAAAAAAATTGATGGGACTTTTTTTTCCCCCACAGCTTCAGGCGCAGAGTGACCAGTTTACATCTTATCCCTGTTGTAGCTCCCGAACACTGTCTGTTAACGTTTGCTTTGCTCAGTAAATAGGGAAATACAGGGAAAGACGTTTTTTAGTTGGACTGCGCAGAAGACAAAAGAAAAGGCGCAAAGCACAGGAACCGAATAAGTGTTATGTGTAGTTCGGTTCAGGCAACCCAACAATCACGGCTGGGATGAGGGAACCATTTCTGGCGAGATGAAGCTAAGCTGTAAACATGTCTCGAGTTTCAGATCAATCTTGACTTCTTTAATATTTAACCAAGACGATGACGTTTTTTTTTCCAACCGATCTGCGTCTTACCTCGAGTTCATCGCGGAGGTCTGCGGAGAGGTCCTCGGACTTAATGGCTTTTGCAGGACGTTGGATAGGCAGATGTGTACCTCTCTGAACTATCAATTCTCCGCTCCTTTTGGGGTTCTAGACGCAGCTCAATGATAATCAAAACAAACAGGATGTACCTGACCACAGCGTGGCGGGACGTGGGAATTTTATCAATTAAAAAGTTAAACATGCACAGTAAGGTGCACAAAAAGTGAAGGAATCTGATTATTTTCTGAATCCGCTGCATATTAAAGTGACAGAAAGTTTACCTTTCAAACCCGGCAGCTCACTTAACACTGTTTGAGGACATTTTCTGAAAAGTCCTCCGAGTATCTTCTGCAAATAAAACACTCACCTCCTGTAAACTTGAAAGGCGGCTCCTTCGCATACTGAGTGTAAAGATCAACGGTAGTAAAGTGTCGAATGTCTTCGGACGAGTTCCTACGGACTTTTTGATTTGTTTTCTTGCAGTGACTTTGGGTCGTCTTTAACAACGGTGTTTGTCTTCATTTTTTAAATTGAAGACAGAAATGCAAATATCTATGATGGAGACATGAACATTAGATCGCGACAAAGTTCCACGTTCAGTTTTATTCTGTCCCGGTTTGTGTTCTTTTTCTATATTTAGCTCTTAACTTTGCAAATTCATGGATATCTCTTCCACAGTCTGACATCATTTTGAGCCGTTTGCTTTGTTGAATCTTTGCAGGAAAACGGTCAACGTGGATCCTGGAAAGCTGTTTATATTCCGACACACTTTTGTTCTTTTTAAAGCCTGGCTGGAGAAAGCGAGCGGTAAACTGTGCTCAGCCCACTTTGCTTTTTTTTTTTTTTTTTTTTTAAAGGCCATTTGACAAATAGGGCAACAGGAAGAGACACGGCATTTTTCAAAAAAGGATGTTTGGAACACACGCACGCTTACAAGGCCAGAAGTAATGTTTTCATTTGTGTCGCTGAAAAATGTGAAAAGATGCATCTCGCCGTATGTGTTTTGTGGGCCAGGACTGTACGCCAGATTCACAGCGAGTCCCACCACGAAGCGGGAACAAATTTATCTTGGCACTCACTTCCCCCGCTCGAACAGAACAAGTCGTCACTGCTTCCTCTAGCTGTCGAGGAGTCTCTGCACTATGACGGGAAAAAAAAAGTGATTTTATCTAGCATGGAGTTACACAGTCTGTTTTCTTGTTTGTGTGTGTGTGTGTGTGTGTGTGTGTGTGTGTGTGTGTGTGTGTTGCTGCGAAGTCAATAAAAAAAAGAAAAAAGAAGTGCTGTCAGTTGGCTGAGGTTGTTGTCCTGCCAAAACCTGTGAGCAAACTTCTTTACCCATCAAAAGTGTCTTAAAAAGTTTCCATTGACTCAAATATGGAGCAAGAAGATCCTCCAAAGTCTGAAAGTTAAAACACGATGTCAGTGTCCAGTGAAAACTTTGGGAAACTTTCCAGGAAGAAAACAACATCTTTGTTTAGCTGCACGCAGTTTATGTGGTGGGTTTTGAGGGGTTGTCAAGAGTCCAGGGAAGTCGGAAGATTCTCAAACTGTGCCAGAAAAAAAAATCTCAACCGGTGAATTCAGCAAAGATAAAAATGATCTCACCCTTCATCCTACAGTCTATAAAGCTCGTTGTATATTTTCAAAACTGCAGCGTCATTAATCACAAGACGAGTCTGTTGCTCCTAAATCCCGGAAAGCTGACAGTGTGGAGATGTAATGGTTTTTCCACAGACACCGGAGTGTGTGCAGGAATAATTCGTGGGGAGGAAGGTGTGGTGCCGAGAAACAGGCCCGATCTGACAGCTGACAGCCTCCATTATAGAGAGGGGGGATAACTCATGCAGATCAAGCTGATACGGCACACCAGCAGCTGCTTTCTCATCCGCTGTCTGCTCTGTGCAGCGAGGCTGAACCACAATCTTTACTGTTGCAGCGTGAGATTAAGCAGGTGGAAAAAGGGAACTGTTAGGATTACTGTTGTTTCTATTTTGTCTGTTGTGATGTGTCGGCAGGTTCAGGGGAAATTCAGCCGCCGGTTTTGTAACACGTCTTTGGTGCCCTTCCATTACTCATTGTGCTTATGTTTAGATGTGCACAACATGAGTGAATATATCGGACACTTCTGCAAAAGTAAAGCGTGAAGCAGCGTTTGCATCAACTACTTTAATGTAAATGTATGAAAGAGGATGTCTCAAGATCGCATTGCACGCATCGCATATGGTTTAGCCCGATGCTAACACGAATAGGGAGAAAATAATTCAACTGTGCGGCTTCCCGAGACTTTCCAAATGTTATTAGACTGAATGGAACAAATCCTGATGGAGAATTGAGTCACTTCGCTGGGTGGAGTGGAACATTTCTTAAACAGTGTTTTAGCTTAGTTACAGCTATAATACTGCAATACCACCGAGGGCCACTAGGGGCGGGCTCCAAAAAGTCAATACATTTTTTTCCACAGGTTATTATGGTGTTGCAAGCTGAAGTCACTCCTTCCTATTGGTTTTCTGGCGGTCCATCTGAATATAATCCCCTCATTAATTTGAAATTGGGCCTTAAAAAGTTGCGTATTTTGGGGGCGTGTCTGTTTGATTGACAGGCCTGAGGTGCAGTCAGGTTTCCTCTACAGGTGGGGCGGGGTGTAGTGTCCTCGAGTTTTCAATCGGATCAAGTCAGATCCACCGCCGCGGTGTCTCGTCGGTTCATCTGTTTAAACTGCTTGTTTTTTATGCTTCTGGAGCTGATGACATTCAAATAAAATCACACTATCAGGTAGTTCCTGCCAAGGTCGGGTGCTACACACTAAAAATTCTGTTACATTAAGACGAAAACCTTGGTAGGCTCATGAGCATGGTGCGTGTGAGTCATTACTCTTTCATGTCTATTTATGCAGATTGCCATCGGTCTCACCCGTCTGTGTGATCCATATTTCAATGCCTCAGATAGCATAATTGCAGGCTACGCCGTTTCTATTTTCAAGGCCTCCTTGGACTCCGAAGGCCCAAAGAGAATACATGAAACCCTGTTTGAACCGCGGGGAGAATAAAACTGGATGCAGAATACATTTGAAAGCAAATCAGAAAAAAACGTTACGTAGTCCGTTTTTACTGTTGCGCAATTTTTGTGCAGTGAGTTCGGCTGGCTGCAGTAATGAACCGATTTGTACTCCAAACTCCTGTCTCGGTTTTAATTCCTCGGCATGAAGCAACACAATTATTTCAAGACCTACCACCTTGGAATCATTTTTGTGCAGCTTTATGTGAAATACGAGCACATGTGGTGGAGATGGGACTCCCACGCAGCGCAGCGAACAAAAGCTCCATCTTCATGCTAAACAAAGCTCTGATGGAAAATCGGTGTCCAAGTGAGTCTGTGCAATCCGCAGAGGAGCTCTGCAATTTGTCTTCAAGACGTCCAACTGTAATTTGTTTCCCACGAACCGAACTGATGGCGGGCCGGCATTAAGAGATGACTCAGAGTTGCTAGATAACTGTGTCACAAAAAATTACACATTTATGCGGAACCCAGAAACTGATGAATGAAGTTAAAGGTCAGAAAAATAACCGAATTCTTCAATACATACTATTGGCTGGCTCAGAAATTAAAATGAGATATAAAAAGATGTATATTTTTCCTCTAACTTCCAATCAGCTGCTCAGAAAAAAGCCCAAAGATAATATTTTTTCTTAAACCAATTGATAAAACCTAATCTGGTGTAATTAAATTTTTCAATTTTCTTCAACTTATTTATTTTCTCTTTGTTTTTTTCTGGTATTACACCCGTAAAAATAACCTCCATCTCCTCGTGCAACATTTTCTTTTCGCCAACAACATTTCTGCATCTAGTTTTCCCGCCTCACTGAAACTAGCACGTTAGCTAACTGCATAAAGTTTTTGGTTTGTTTGATAGTAAAAGAAAAAAGACAACTATTTACACACATTCTATCTATCTGTCTTCATAGCCAGATAAAATAATTCATACCACAACTGTAGGACCTCTGAAATTGTTTTTTTTTTTTTTTTTTTTTAAACACACAAAACCACAAGATAACAGGAGCTGCAGCAACATGCAGCCACTCTTGCGGCGCCACCTTGTCATGCACCAAGGCCAGGCGAGTGCACGGCACGCCGAGAGCGGATTCGTCCTCTGCACAGTGGTCTGTGGTGATGATTAGCATCTCTTCCCCGTTCTCGGTCAACCTTGGATTTTGCCCTTGCTGCGTGTTTTGTTTTGACTCTGGCGGATGAGATCTTATCTGCGAGGAGACACAACTTTTTCTACATCTGCGAACCTCCAGAGAAAGTCTGGAGCCACTCCTGACACTGCAAAGTGCAGTTCGGTTGTAGTCGACGACACTAAAAGTTCGGAAACACCAAAAGTAGCCGAGCGTCACGAACAACGCCGACTTCAAAGCGGCTCGCTTGATTTGCGTCACACCGACACGAAACAGCAAAGACGCTTTTATGTTGCGAGAATCTCTTTTCTCAAAACGTGAAAACCCCAAAGTGTTTTTCAGTATCTACGGAAACTTTGCATTTGGCGCAGTAATCACACGTAGAGTAACGCAGGCAGCAAAGTACAGAGATGGTTCACTCCTTTGCCGACCAAATGCAGTGAGAACAAAGGCCACATCCCATCATACGCAGTCAGCCACTGTCCATCACATTCTGCATATAAAACAGATAAAAACATCAGAATCAATTGGCCTAAAATACACACGAGGGTCTCCAATGTTTTCCCATTAAAGCCAATATTTACCTGAACTTGGCACTAAAAGGGATTATGTTTTCATATACTATACAGGACCGGCTCCGCCACCCTGAATCCTCCGTCCACGCAGACAGAAACCCCTAAAGAGGCATGAAATCAAACACAATGAGCCTTTTTCACGGCAGACTTTCTGACTTGTCACAGCCGGAAAAGGCACAAGTGGAACAAATAACGTTAATCTTAACCTTCCGAGGAAAATGGAACTCGTGAGCTCGTGGTTTCAACATGGCAAGTCCTGTTCACCGTATGCTTTCCGTTCAAGTGGTGAAGTCGTAAAAGCGTTGTTGCTGTGGGCAACGTGGACGGCGTCTAGAAGCCACGGAGGCTCACAATTTAGCAAGCTAACGGGGAGGTAACGTAAAGTAGGAAATGCAAAGTCACAGAGGGGAAAAGATGAGACTGTTTGGAAGATCAACGTTTTCCTCAGACGTAGGCTATTATATAAGTTATGAGGACATATTAGCTTAACATCCAACAAAAGATGAACTTGCATGACCTCTGACATTTCCGTAAATGTCAGCAAACAAACGTCATGAACTCGAGGCTTATAGAAAATTTGGAGTTGCGACGTTGTGAATACCACAAGAGGGCGCCGTTCATATGGACTCATCTCGAGTACACGGTAAATACAACCCCATCCCAACGCAACAGTATGTTGCTGTTGTTATTAGGAGTTTCTTGCTATTACATGTCATTTTAAAAGCATTAAAAAATTTTTTTAAAAAGTCGGCTGTCTTTTGTAAGATTTGTGTTGGAGCGGGGAATCTATAGCAGAAACAAATGATACTAAACAGCCAATCATTCTTTCAATATCAGCATATACTGGAAGAAAAACATGTTATCGTGCGTATGTGTTCAACTCGTAATTTTATTATTGTAAAACTGGGAGAATAATAAAATAGAATGAATGTAGGTCGTATTAACGGGCCATCCGTCAAAAGCATCTAATGACTAATGATAAGGACAGTAATGTCCTTTTTTTTTTTTGACAAAATCAAATTGTAAATCTGTTGTCGAGCGGTTCTGAACAAACACAAAATTAGATATTTGTATTCATATTGTACTAAAAACTGTTTATTACTCTCAGATAACCTAAATCTGCGGGCTCCAGAGGATAGACCTCTTCTGCTCCGGTGATTCACTGCTGATCGAACGGGACAGCTACTTAAACATCCGACACGAAGCGGAGAACACAAGAGACAGGATGTGCCTGCTGCAAATCAGCGCACCGAATTCTGCCCTCCAATCGCTTGATGGAGGCCGGCGGTTTTAATTGAGTTGTTTAGCTTCTTCAAACTGGCAATTTAATCCAGGTGTTGGTGTCAAGAGGCCCGACGGAGACGGACGGAGAGGCTGAATTTTTACCTCGCACATTCGGACACGGGGAAACTCAGCCGAGCGTTAATTACAAGTGATTATCATTCGCACACCGGCGAAACCCCGGAGGGCCGGGGGGATATTGAATCTCTGTTTCAAAGGGGATGCGAATTTTAAATTAGATGTACAATTCTTAAATACAGGGGGAGACCAAAAAAAACACTTTATCAGTGGGAGGGCGAAGAATCAGTCAAAATACTTGAAATGGAGACAAAAGCAGTGGAAAACAAATCACCTGTGAGTGGTTGTTGAGTGGGATAATTAAAGGTTGTGCGTGAACATGTACCCTTTTGAAGAGTGTTTATTTTGTTTGTTTTGTTGAATGGCTTCTCTTTTTTTGGGGTGCAAACAAAATTTAAGTGTCAACAGATATTCAAATAAGAGAGACAGTTTTCTTTCCATTCCTGTGTAGTCGTGCAGGGAATTCATTTATTTAAAAAAAAAAATTAACATTTGTATAACCTTTGTAATGACAATTTTATGGGAGACTGGTATCACGATTTGTTCTTTTACATTTGGGGAATCAAATATGTTGGAGCAGAGTTGCAGTGTGTTCATTATCTGCTAAAAGTTAAAGTTAGAGTAGTCACCCTGTTAAAAATGTAATGACTAATGCAACTATTTGTAATTACTTCCTCAAAGTAATGTAACTTTTATAACATTTGATTACTTTTCTAACACATGTTTTAAACTGGGCATTGAAGCTAAAGATTCCTAAAAAAAAAATGAATGTAAAGCAGGCTGTGTAACACTGATTACTGTATAACTTTGATTAATAGTCCTTCAATATAACTTGAATTAAGATGGAAATGTTTCGATCTTAAAGCACAACCACCAAAAAAAAAAATCAGTAGTATGTTGATTACACCTCCCTGCAGTGAAAAAAAAAACGGTTGGCTGTATAAAATAATTTAAATTTATGTATTTAAGTTTTTATGTAAAACAGCGAGTGTTTTTGTAGAATTCTTTGAATTGTATTAAGAAACTTACTGTGAAATCTGAATTCATAAATTCCTGTAGATGAATTCATAAATCGGAATTGCTGCTCAAATACAAACGATGCGATCAAATCGATCAAGTAAGAGATCGATCTGGGATATGTTTTGGGAGCATTTCTGTTTACATTCAACATGATCATTTTGAATCAACTTATTTTCCTCTTGCGGCCGCGTGATGTCACTTCCCGTCCCGAGGGAAATTTTGTCGCCGAGATTAGCACAAAAAAACCAGCTTACGTCGTGTGTCAACATGTTACTCATAACCTGCATTCAGTCTTGTAAAATCAATAGAAGAAGCGTGCAGAGTTCAGCGATGACTTTCAGTTGGAATTTTTTTCATCAGGTCATACGCTCATTTTGATTTAGCTTCACATCTGCTTTAAATGCACGACAGCGCTTTCAAAAGAAGAGTCGTGTTTTTTTTCTACGACTGGTGGTCAACCGACCTCCATCTATATACTGAGTGACAGTCTAATGAACATTTACAGTATGCAGATAATACTTTTAAATCGTACTTTCCATGGTTACGCCACTAATTACAGCCCGAGAAGAGAAAACATACCCATAAATGATCTTGTGAAAAGCAGCGAGGCTTTAATAGTGCAGCAGGATTGCACATGAATTATGGTAGTTTGATACGGCGTGATCGTTTTGCTCTCTTCGATATGGATTCCCTTCGACTCACCGGCTTCGAAACTGGATATTTAAAGCTCACGGGGTGTTTGGTGTTCTTATTAATGTGGCCAGTTCAAACAGAAGCGAATTGATCCAGCTGTGATCCGACTGCAGACTTGGACACATCTGTTGAAAAATGTCTTTTACTCTTTCTCGGCAGAAGCTCGTTTTCTCCCTTTTTATCTGCCTCTTTATGTGGCTGCATTCACACTGCATCTAAAAATGTCACATTTCTCCACGCCTCTAATCCGTTTGAGAAGCACTAGTGCTGCACTGCTTTCCCTCTTCGAAGTACGAGGAACAAAAAAATGGTTGAGGAAAAAAAAGACGTGACGTTATGTTTGAAGTTGGGAGTTGTGATGAAACCCGGGACCGTTGTTCCAACACCGACGCGATGCCAGTTCGTCTGAACCAGCGTCGGAGGACTGAAACCGACAGGCGGAGAAACGGTGACAGCTGCGTGGTCTGACGTCATTCAAATTATTTGATTCACTCAGTTCGATGACTCAAAGTCTTTTAAGCTGACACTTTTCGGGAGGAATTCTAAAACCCATCGGATTGGATAACGCCAAAACTCGCCGGTGATAAATATAATAACGACTATCGGCAGAAATTTGGATTCAATTCTGCGCTCCTGTCGCACAGGTCAACACAAATGACAAAATCTGATCTCTTACAGTCGTCTACCTTGATTTCTAAAACTTGGAAAAGAAGTCAGCACTTTGGTGTCTTAAAGAAAACACATTCAAGAAATATTATCACTTTCTATGTTGATACGGTGAACAGTTCCCTACTTACACATTACATTATATATGGAAGTAAGTACAAAATATTTACTGTCTTTTAGCTCAGTTTTTGGCCTCTTCCAACACCAAAAGGAAATATCTGTAGATTTAGGTCTAAATGCTTTTCTACTTTCATCAGTTATGTCTGTTGTTTAGAAGCTAAACAAAGAGCTAAAACTCCTCATGTGGCTCCATGAAGCCAAGTTGAATATAACCACTTTGAAGTTAATTGTTTCTTCAGTAAAACATATCAATTCTGAGCTTTAAGTCACTTTTTTTTTTGTCATTAATGAAAAACCAAAATCAGAGTCTTTCCTTAGAACCTCGACTAAGTGGTGTGAGTGCCAACCCGTAACCATAGTTGTGTTTCCTTTAAGCAGATACTGCAGAAAGGCAAAAGAAATATGTCATCGGCGAACGTCGATATTTTCCAGCACCACAGGTATGTTAACAAACAAGAGATCCTAGTTATTTTGATAAAAAACTATTTATATGTGTACGATTTAAAACCATATTTGTTTTTTGCAAATTCATTGTATACCAATTACAAGAAAAAAAGAAAATGCATTTTTGCCATTTTTTTTTTTTTTTTTTTTGCATGTTCCTTAGAAATGCTTCCTTTTTTTGTATCTTTAAATGTGCTGCATCCTGGATCTCCTTTGTGATTACGTTTAACTGTACATTACTGTGATGTTCTGTAAACTGATGCTACCATAATGCAATCAATCATAGTTATGAGCTAAAACGATGCGTCCTGTGATACAAATTCAGTCTTCTCACCTCTCCTCCTCTTCCTCCTCACCTCAGAGCCACCTAATTGGTCGGGGGTGTCGGGTTCGCTCACCCTCCTCCGTGACACCTGCCTGGTGGGCATACTTCAACTCGGGAGTAACGGCAGACGGGGGTCAGCACATAATCACCTCTGATGAATATGGAGGAGGGCCTTTGGGTTTACACGGGAGGACTGCCAAAAATGATAATGACCCCTCCTCCAGTCGCTCCTCGGGGACCCGTTCACGCTTCCATCTCAAGGTTGTAAGTAAAACAGAGGTGGAGACATACGGGGGAGGAAAGCTCGGTAGGTAAGTCAAGAGCTCATGCGATGTGTATATATTTTTAAATATATATAAGTCATGTGTGTATTATGAAACGTGGTCTGTGCAGCACCATCTGCAAGTCAAAGCATACATAAATTAGCAATTCAAAAAAACCTTTTTACAGCAACAGAGATGTGATTATTTAAATGTAATCTTCTCTAATGAAATTGTAGTTTTAGCACCATATGGGAGTGTTTTCCCGCTCGTTGGCCACAAGGGGCAGCAGTGAGCCAACTCCACACGTAAACTCAAAAATGAATCTGACAATTTTTTTCCAGTTTCTCCATCCCACTTTCAGAAAATATGTATCAAAGTCATTGCAAAAATAATCCAGACTTGATGAAGCTGTGGAGAAAGTTGTTGAAATCCCTTTGATTTATTTCTGATGTCACCATATCTGGCCAATCATCTTTCTGCTTGTATTGTACAATCAGGTCAAAACCAAGTGACACCACCCGTTGATTTATGAACTGCAGTTGTAAAGCCTTGAGTTCAGATTTTGGCCGGCGCCATCTTGCTGTTTTAGAAGCCAGAAGTGACCATATTTGGACGAGCTTGGGAAGAGCCAGCGGCAGATGTGACTCGATCCACCGATAGAAGAAACCTGACTGTACTCAAGACCCGTCAATCAAACAAAAATGCTGCTTTTTGAGACCTAATATCTAATAAATGGTGGAATTATTTTCAGATAAACAACCAGAAAACCAATTAGAAGGAGTGAATTTAGCTAACAACCCCAAAATGACTAGTAGAAAACATTTATTGACTTTGTATTTCATGAGAGAAGTTGAGAGGGAGTCTATGGAGCCGGAGGCATTTTTGGAGCCGACCTCTAGTGGCCATCGGTGGTATTGCAGCTTAAGGCACCTCCGGCCTCACTTGTCACACCCAGAAGCTACGTCCACTTTTATACACAGTCTATGGTCAGAACACATGATCTTCTTTAATTCGTGTAAAAAGCTACAACCGTGTTCCCGCTTTAAAATGTGAAGAAAAAACACTTCCAACCCAACTTTTCCAGTTTTTTTTCACCGTGGAGGACAGGAACATACCGACGGGAAAAATGACTGAATAAATCTGATATCCTTCAAATATTTTCATCCACTCAGTTCATTAATTAATGCAGTGTTCGTGGTTTCATTAATACGACGAGTTCAAAGAGTAGAAAATGGATCCAGCTGTGCTCGAACGCTCCGCTATCCGATTTTTTTCAGCTGTCTTTCCTCCGTCTGTCTCCGCCTCTCCGTGTAGCTGCATTCACACCGCGCCTGGAAAAATGTCACATTTCTGATTCCTTGGCACGGGACGCAGACATCATGCTCTCGTCTGCTAATCAGTGTGAAACGTGAAAAGCTGCAAAGCGTTCCCTCTTTTATGTACGAAGAACAAAATCGCAGCGTGACGCGTTGGGATGACAAAATTACGTTTGAACTCCTCCGAGCTGAATGGGTGAGAGTTGTGATGAAACTTTGGGACGGTTGTTGCAGTCTTTGGGCGCCGAGGTGTCGCCAGCTTCACTGAATCAGCATCAGCTTGGAGGACGGAAACAGACAGGCGGAGGAACGAGCGACCGAACGCAGGCCGAGGTTGTTCAAATCGTTTCATTCATTCAGTTCGTTAATGAAGTGCTTTTGAGATCAAATTTTCCCAAAACAAGCAATTTACAAGCAAGTGTCACGCGTGTGTTTAAACTGCAAACTACCAGGAACTACTCCATGAAACGCAACTACACGGAACCCCAAAGTAAATAAATCACTACAATGAAGACATGAATATGGTTACTGACTCTCTAATCATGATAATGGCGATACCGTATCTCATGCACTGATTACTGTTTTGTTTTTGCATCAAGTTATGCATTAGAAAATGTTAATTCTGCTGGTGATTCATAATTCATCAGTCCACAAATAAATGGTTTCACGTGACTGAATTCATGTGAACACACTGTAAAGTATAAAGTTGTTATTAAAAGAGTTTCAGTCAAGTTAATAAATGTAAAACACTGGAAAAGGGAAGTCAGACTGGAGACAGTCACATCCCAAATCATATTAAACAATCGAACGGCTCAATGTTGCTTTAGACATTACAATAATTTAATTAATAGTGAATTTTGCATTTATGCCCCAAAATAAAGCACTTTGTGTTTCTTATCTTTTAAATCTTACTTCCTGTTCACTGTACTGACATTATGTCACAAAAAAGTACTAAGACATCAACATACAGTACAGTTACTGAACCTTTAAGATGGTCCTCCTGCCTCACTCAGCCCCACTCATATGGACTTCATATTAAACATCAAAGTACTACATAACGGTAGTATTTCGTCTTTTTTTCCTTCCTCTTTACATTTTTCAACTTCAGGTTGATTAAATTATAGATCACAGCAGAATTGAATGTAATAAAATATTGATAATTAGATATTGAACTACAAAACTTTGATTGCGGAAAGTAATGAAAAAATAATATGGAAAAAATGAACTCAAATTAGACTTTTGGGAAATGAGGTCTGCGGCATATATCGAATATTTTTTCTCTCTGTAAATTGTTTGTTCTCCTCCTTTGAGAGAAAAAAAAAAAAAATATATCAAGAGACCACAGGGCAGAAACGTCTATCCAATATGTTATTTTGCTGACATGAACACACATCTAGTCCTGCACCTCAGCTTGAATGAGCAAGCAAGAAAAACATCCACCGGGGAGAAGTGCACTGTGTTACCTTACATAGCTTATTAGCTGCTCAGCTGTGGCACGTTAAACAGCATGTAGACGTACTTAGAAATGTCACCTCAGTCCAGTTCTGCGTGTAACGCTGCCACTCTCTGGCAAAGTGCCAACTGCTGTCAATCAAACTCGAGACAGGGACACGCCCATCCAGCTGCTGTCAGTCAAACACGGACAGGGATACGCCCCTTTTCTCCAGCCGAGATGGAAAGGGGCCTTTGTGAGATTTCCCCAAAGACCCGTTTTGTTTTTCTATTTTTTTTCCCCGCTTTCTTTCTTAATAATACATTTTAAAAACACGTTGGTATTATTTTTAATCACAAAAAGCCATAAATGTGATTTCAGTTTGACTTGAAGAATGAAAATTTACAAATTTACAAATAAACTAAGAAAAAGCTAAAAAAAAAAAATTAAAAAAGCGATGATTAAAAGTAATTTTCAGGGTTTTTTACAATATATAATTTTGCTCATGTCAGAAGACTAAATCACTGTGGATCGTGCGAAGCCCCGAGATGTCGATAAATCCTCTTTCTTTTTTTCCTCCTGAAGTGGCTGTTTCAGATCAGCTCATGACTTATGGAGGCTAATTAATATGGGCAGTGCAGGGTGTGACAGGCTGAAGGATGGCGTCTCTCAGCCGCAGTCATTTCCCCCCTTATCTCCATCACACACTCAGCAGCCGTCACCCTCCTCCTTCACAGCCTTCCTTCAGCTTAGAGATGGGAGATGTGTTCGGCTGCATGATCGTGGTCACCGGGGGTCACAGAGTGCCGCGTTGAAATAAATAAATAAAATTAAAAAAATAAGCATAAGCAGCTCTCGGTGTGATGCGACTCGGAGACGCTTTTTCACCGCCGACGTGTTTTTTTTTTTTTTTGTGCGGATGCTCGGCTCGCTTTGGTTTTTGTGACATTACTGATGAGATACTCTATTCATTATTCAGTCGGGAGTCCAGGAGGTGATTAGGATATTCAGTCCGACCACTAAAAATAGACCTCGTGTTTGTCAGCGGCATTTAAATCCGCTTCCTGCAGAGGCTGAGCTCAGTTACAGCCGAAGCTTCTTCGCGCTGTCGAGAGAAATGTTGGAGCTTCACAGATCAAGAGAGCAGATAAAACTGAAGAAAGAAAAAACTGAGTAAACGCGTAATACTTGTAAGACTGCAGAATTAGTCGTCGTCCATGTTTCGCGCAATAATGACGTGTTCTTATTAAAATCATTTGATCACTTTTTTTGTATAAAGATGGAAGTTGGAAACAGCATGAGGTCGATGTAACATTAAAGAAAAATATATTAAAGTTTGCTGCATTAATGGCAAATAAAACATGACCAGTGACGAAAACCACAAAATGAATACAAAAATATATAGAAACATAATCATTAGGTGGTATTCATTAAATTGCTTGTGGAAGATCCATCTTTTAAAAACATAAATAAACTGTATCTCTATCTACGTATCTACAACTATCTATGCTTGCTAAGGGATCTTTTATAATAAAAACATTACAGATGGTTAGATTTATATGGTTAACAGCCTCGATGGGCGATGTGGGAATTTCCACCGTCGTCAACCCAGTTCAGTTCTGGTTAGCGAAACCCAAATTTGAATCGCTGTTCAGTTTTTATTTTTTTTTTTTTACACCAAAAGAAAATACATGGCAACATCTCCACGGCAACAAGTCTCTCTAAACTTTGAGGCTTTTTTTTAGTAGCCGGATCAAAATGTATAGCGTCTTAAAACATGAAGGAAAGATAATGATAGTGAGTCACTTTTGTTTTACATGTTTTTGTGGTTCCAAACCCAAAAAAACAACAATGAATTTTCAGGATCAGAACCTCAAACACACGAACAGATTATATCTCTTAGTCTAAATGCCCACATGTAGCTTTAAACCACATATTTTAAACATACGTAAAATTTGAACGATCAATAATTAACACGTTTTTTTATTTATTTACTTTTATCACAGTATATAGCAGCCGGAAGCAGATATACAGGAGGGACATTTGTGAGTCGAACGAGTTATTAAATGTATATAAAGTTCACAGCACCGGTCAGGAATTTGTCCTCGTGTTTACAGCTAAGTTATACAGCGTTGTCAAAACATTTATTAGCAGTTCTGTTATGAACGCTTCATAAAAGGGGTTTAAAATTGTTGACGGTTTCCTCAATAAACACTTCGTGCACGCAAGAAAATAATCGAAGTATAAAGGGCGTTACGCTGTGTTACAGACCACTTCTTGTAATACACACTGCGTATGCATTCGTAATGGTTCCTCAACTTTATTCCAAAACTGAACTGCATCTTCAGATATTATCTCGATCAGACGTCGTACATGGAGGCAAACTTGCCCGTCTTCAGTCGGACAGATAAATGTGAGTCGACCCATTAAGACAGACGGTTTTAAATCTCGCACCGCCGCCCGGCTGGATCATTTATCTGCCGGGGTGCTTTAACTGTAATCCATTCCACATAAATTTCACCAGCAACAGGGGACACGAGCGGCATCAGCAGCAGGATAACGCTCTTCCAAAAACAATGCCGCTGTTCAGTAATAAGTAAACAATCAGGAGAGGCATATATTAATCTTAATTTCATCTCCGAGACGACCGACTCGTACACTTCGTAACGCTCTTTGGGGTTTTGTTCTCGCTGAGCCTTTTACGTGCTCCAAATGTCACACTTTCGTTCCTTTTAATGGAAATGGGTTCCTGCGGCCTCTGGGGAATGGAAGCAACTTGAACTTTACAAAATGGAAATCCAATCACACTGATGATATTCATACAGTGTCCTGAAGTAGCAGGAGAAGTTAGCTCAAAGCCGTCTATGTAAAACAGACCCATCCCGTCAACCTGAATTAATATTGTTATGGCACGAATACGCTACATTATTTTATTTTTTTTTTTTCTGGAAATGGAGTTTGAAAAGAAGTGAGTGGTTGTAGGGCAAAACAATTACATATTTAACTGCAGCAGATATTGTTTCTGCAAAAGGCTGCCGACGAGTTTCTCCGAGTCTGTTTGTAGAAAGTCTGTCGGCCCCGAGGATAATGAAGTTCTGATCGCTGGTGGAAGATGTTTCGTTTTGCCTCGGAGGAAATAAACAGAAACAAGGAATTTCTTGAGAGAAGTTGAATGGGAGTCTATGGAGCCGGAGGCTTTTTGGAGCCGACCTCTAGTGGCACTCGGTGGTAGTGCAGCCTAAGGCACTTTCGCGTTGGCCCAAATCCCAGCAATGACTGAACACCCCTAATATGAGTCTTTTTTTTTTTTCTTTTTTTTTTCCTTTTCTATCTTTTCACTTTGAGAAACTTAACAAGGTTCGTATTTTGTAAGTTTAACCAGTTTGTTTCTGTTGTTATTTGCAGCCTTGTTTATAGTAGGCTCGGAACTGATTTCGAATAGTTGACTCGAGTATTATTTGATGTGTCCAGGAAAGAAAACCTTCACTTATTTTTTTAGATATTTATTCAATCAATCAAAAGCTAAGCGTCTTCCACATTTCTGCCTGTGACAGCATTGGTGTTTTTCAAATGGCTTGAGGTTTTTTTGGGTCCGACAGGGTTTGGGACTGTTATAGTGTTTTGTGTATCTTCAGTTTCAACAGATTGTCGTTTTTAGCTGTTGATTAGTTCCATCTGTGATTTGAGAACTCCCAATCGTAAATGTAATCAGAGTGTGAACTACACAGTGACAGACCGAAAGACTGGGGGTGAAAGTACCGCGCAGGCGTGTGCTCCAGCGTACCGAAGACCTGCAATCTCTACAGTCGCTCGCTCGTTTTAATGTCTGTAGTCTGCAGATAAATCAAATCCGTTCCACCTGTTCATGCGGCACGTACAACATATTAACTTTTGTAGTGGGGGCGGGGGGCCCAACAAACTCCTCTGGAGCAGAACGAACACGGAGGGTGTTTTCGTAGAACCGAAGAGGCTGTGAACGTGCCCCTGACTTCAGCAGATGTGTTCCCGCCTCGAGGCCTGCGGCCGACCAACATCACAAAAACAATCTACATTTGTCAGCTGTTTTGTATCCTGAAACAGTTCATAAATAGTTCATATTAGGTTGCTCATCAGTGAGGACAATTCAAATTTTGTCCAACTATGTATTTGGAAGAAAAAAAAAAAACCTCATCTATTTAAGTACATTAGGTCATCAGGCTAATGCACATGCAACACTCTTTTTTTTTCTAAAGCCTTTTTTTCCCCCTTCTGGTCTTTGAGTGGAACCAGACCAACATGTCTACTGGAAGCTCTTTGATCTTTTATTTTTTATTTTTAGTCAGAGTAACCTCACCACTCAGCAACGTCCTAGGGGGGTGGGGGATGGGAAGGAGGGCGGGGGGTAAAACGGCTTATAGTCCAATTAATGGTTGAGATGTCACTCAATGCGACCGCCACCACACCCAAAAAAAAAAAAAGCGAGCCGCATGCCGGAGCACGCTGTCTCTGCCCGCTAAATAGATCTGCACCGCCTCCCCGCTCACATGTTAGTGATTCTTCTTCTTCTTCTTCTTCTTCTTCTGACGCGGTGTTATGTAACATGTCGTCTGGAGCTGCAGAGAGCGTTGTCGGCGTTTTGGCAACCGAACGTGTCGGTGGTCCGTCGCCTGTTCCCGGGGGCAGAGGGGGTGACCCGAGTGGGCGGACGCGGTAAAAGCAACGCCTGTGCGTCATGTGATCCGCTGCAATACCAAAGCAATACAAGTTCCTTTTTTTTTCTTTTTTTTTCTTCCAGTGTGCAGTGTTTTGTTGAACTAATCTAACCTCCTTTAGTATTTTTTGAATTTGAGGTCGTTTTGTAAGAACCATGAAACAGTTCAATCTCCACCTCTGCAGATATTATATTTATGAGTTCATTTAGTTAATTTTGCAGTGTAAAGATTTTTGCTTTTCCCAGTTTAAAATTGTCAGTTTTTATTGATCTTTTCTTTTTTGTTGTTGTTAATTTGTACAGAATATTAACGACAGTAGATTTCCTGATCAAGTTGTTTTGACTCCCAATCCGAGTCACTTAATATTAGATACCAGCCGATACTGAGACCCAATTTGTATTTTACAAATCCAGTTGCACGATACACACTTCAAGGATTTTTTTTAATTTTTTTTTTTACATTTTCGATTTACTTTCTTTTTTTCTCGGATGCCGTAGGCTAGGAACTGAGTTCAAAGTTTTGACTTGAGTTTACGTGCACAATTGTTTTCTGTCACCTGCTGTTGAGGAGCTTCGCTGGGCGAGCGTGACGCTCCAGGTGTCCGCCCGTGTGTGCAGGCGGCCCGACGAACCGAGTAGGATCTGCTGCCGAAGCAACAAAAGGCCTGCGACCAGCACGTGTTACAAAAACCTCTCCATGTGGTTCAACCCTCCAAAACATCCACGCAATCTCCACCAGACCGAGTGATATCAAAATGTTCTCAGTGTGCAGCCTTGATGTTTTTCTAAATGCACCGTGATTGCTGCGAGTGAGCGCGTGGCGAAGGAGCGGTGAAATGTTTCTAGGCAACAGAAGCCCATTTAAAAAAAAAAAAAAAAAAAAAACGGAAGTCGGCCAAGAAATGTTAACAGATTTGTCAGAGCGTGAGATAAACTGGATTATATTCTACCTGCTTCTGACACCTGCATGTTGACCCTGGAAAACGGGTCACCTGGTTAAAAAAACAAACAAATCCTTTAACCAGCAGGATTAAAAAAAATAAAGTTATATTTACTGCAAGTGAAAGTGTCAGTTCCACCTCCGCTTTAATCTGCTTCTGTTTCATCGTACACAGAAAAGCAGTCTTTTCATTTTTTTTAATCAAATATTGTCAGAAAACTTTTACATCTTGCATTGAATTTACTCCAAACACACAGCCGATGGTTTCCATTTACGGGAAAGACAATAAATCATGAATTTGACTGTACTGACTAATTGCACCCACAGCCCCAACACAAAGGAAACAATTAATACCCTGTGTAAATACATATTTGTTTTGTCACTTACATTGTTTGTCATTTACAATAATTTCCTCGCGTAATAATGAATCACTTAAAAAAAAAATACTTTAAATCTAAAATCTATTTCTATCCAAACAAGGAACAAGCTGGTGATAGCTGAAGAGTAAATTTATGAAAATATCAAAAAATATATATTAAACTTGTCGAATATCAAAATGGCTTAAAAATGATATCCATAAAAAATGTTGGCTCCCAGCAAATAATGTAAAAAGTTCTGTCACTTAAATTGTTAATGTAGTTTTGAAACCGACATTTTTTTTTTCGACAAAAATGTCCTTGAAAATCAACACGAGAACCACCAGTATAAATGGAGAGTACAAACCGCTGCGATCTTATTTCTCACAGATCCACGTCTGTCGAGCAAAACAACCATCGTCGTTCCATTTTCCAACTTCTGCCGACGACGTGCGCACAAATTCTCCGCAGTCCTGGTTCTTGAAGTTGTTGGCTGCCCGGTCTGCCAGTTCCTGAAGACGACGGAGAAACGCGGTTTTTTTTGTTGTTGTTGCCGTCTCCGACCTGATGCTTCCAACCTAAACTGCGACTGAAGGGATTCGCGCTCACTTCTTCTGGCGTGTTTAACTTCTCATTTGCATAGAAATTGTACCATCTCGAGTCCCGGTGCGATCGTGGGATTTCAAAAACCGCCCCCGTCGCCACCTCTGCATGTTTATTCAAACGAGATTATGAATTTCGATGCGGCCCGGGTCTCTGCGGATGCGGTTGTGTAAGGTCTTATTTTGACAACGTGCTACAGTACATAGCCTCCTGGCAGCGAGACGGATCTTTTTGAGGCGCTAAAAAAAAATAAAAGCCATTGAAAAGGCTTTTTTTAATTTATTTTTTTCCCCTCGACACTTTGCAGCTCTGCCGTGTTTTAAAGTCGGATAGAAAACGAAACGGATTCAGGCGAAGTTAAATTCATGTGAGATTATCATCAGCGGACCGAAAGAGAATAAAAGATTACAGCAATTTCTTGATAACTGCAAATAATATTACTCTTGAATGAATCGTGCTTCAGTTTCATTTGCCTTTTTGTTGTTGTTGTTGTTGTTGTTGTTGTTAACATTTCATAAATACAAATGTGTTCATACTGATGATGAGATTTGTCCAAACATTTGAACTTATGTTGTGGTGGCCGGGGTCCCGTCCACCCACGTCCACTCTCCTTCTTTAAGACCGTCAGTGAGACCCATCCAGGCATTTTGGCCCACGTCCAGCAACCCATTAATGAATTCCTGTTAGCGTAGCACAGACAGAAGACAACTTCAAACACATTTGCAAAATTGCTAACTCCTCCACCAAAGATCAGCTTAGCGCCCTCTCTGGCAGCTGAAGATAATTCATCGTATTCTCACGTCGAGTCGAGAACTTTTACGTCTTCTTTTCCTAGATTGCGACGAGGTGAACACGTTAGCTCGTTGTTGGAGCTCGGGAGTTCGATATTATTTGCACGCTCAATCATTACACTATTTTTTAACCCTCAACGCGGCCAGCGGGCTCGGCTGACCGGGTCCGGGTTTTCGCTTTCATTTCCCGAGCGACTACGTTTTCTTTCTTTCACTGACCGATGCCGCCGCCGTCACGTGACATCCAACGGCGGGATAAACCCAATTCCACAGGCGTGCGGGTGTACTTTTTTTTTTTTTTTTCTTTTTCCCAGCGCCGCTCACGAACGCGTCGTTAATCCGCCCGACCGACGTCTTCCCGTCTCCGTCTCTCACCTGTTCCTCGCCGCCGTCTACGACGACCAGGTCCGCTCCCTCGGCGACGCAGGCTCGTCGGCTCTCCGTCCAGTTTTTCTTTGCGGTCGACACAAAATAACAGCCGGCGTCGAACTTCCTCCAGCGCGTCGGACAGAGCTTCCCTCGAACCACCGAGAGAGAGACGGAGGGAGGTACGAAGAGATGCACCAAATATCGAACCGCAGACTCCAATTAAAAACCCCCGAATTAAATCTGCGAGAGAAACGGCTTACCTTTGATTTTACGACTCAGCTTGTCGATGCCGGTTTGCAGCCGGTTTCTCCCTGAAGTCAAAGTGCTGCAGTTGGTCTGTAACTGCTGCATTTCCTCCCTCAGAGCGTTGAACCCGGTTTGCAGCTGGTCCTTTTCTCTTCGCAGGTCACCGTGTCGGGTCTCTAACCGCTCGTAATCCGCCGTCAGATTATCGTGCCTCCCCCGCCGCCCCTCCAGACTCCCCCGCCGCCCCTCCAGGCTCCCCCGCGCGTCGTCGTAGCTCGCTCGCCACCGGTCCCGCTCGCTTCTCGCGCCGTCCAGGCCGGCCTCGACCTCGTCTCTTTGGGCGGTCGGTGAACCGAGACTCTGCCGCCGCCGGTCTTTCTCCTCGGTCAGGTTGCTCAGCGTGATCTGTAACTGTTCTTTCTCGGCAGCCGGAGCGTCGTAACTGCCCCGCAGAGTTTCTCTTTTGGCGTCCGCATCGTGGACGCGGTCCTTCTCTCGAGTCAGAGCGCTGCGATCGGCCCGCGTCGGGTCCTCTGAAGCGGGATGGCTGATTGTCTGATCTGCGAAATGGTCAAGTGAAAAGATAAATGGTTCCCCCGCAGTGAGTTTTAAATATTCGCTGTGGACTATAAATTTGCCTCTGTTGTATTTCACATGATTATTATCAGCTGCACGTTGTTTCTGGAGCATTAACAGCCCTTAAAGTGACAACGGCTAAAATACAGTAAATCCTGTTTTTAGAGACAACAAATAACTCACTTACAGAAGATAATTTGTCCTAAATTTTCAGCCAGCAGGACAGCACACAGTAATCCAAGACAAATAGTCACACATCTGGAGGGCGGCTTTCTTCTGTAAAAATCCACTAAATCAAAAAAAAAGAATTCTGTCACCACTGCAATTACAATAACTGGACATGTTTCCCCCAATAAAAACCAAACAGATGTGTTGCTACGCCATCTTTTTTCGATTTGTAATGATAAAAAAAACTGTATTTATCACGTTGCTGCCAAATATTATTCACGCTTATTGATTGGCAGTTTTTACTTGGAGCAGAAAAGTTCAAGATTATGGCTTTTAAATTTCAAATGATCAACAGGTAAGTCTCTAAAAGTACACATACTTAATATTCTCTCTGTGTTTTCAGGTCGGTACTTTACCTTCAGTAACGAGGTCCCTGTCCAAATACACGGTATCATTCATTTCCATCGTGTCCATACTGACGCAGGTCTCGCAGCTTTTCCTGTTCAGAGACACCGATATAAGATCATAGACATTAATAAATAGTAAAGACTGACTTTTTTTTTTTGCACTAGTTTTAAATTGGTTTCTATACTACTATCAGTTATTTTATGAGTACTTGTACTTGACTAAATTCTGTTTTTACTGGTTTTTGTCCAATATAAAGTGACACTTGTGTTAAAATCCTGCTAAATTAATGCCCATAAAATAATCATTTAATAAAAGCACATTTAAATGTTTGCAGGGTTTTGGACCACCATCTATAATCTCACTTGTGTTTGAAACATCAAACAACCCGCTCAAGGAAAATGTACTTAAAATGCAATTGCAGTTAAAGAGAAGTAGATTGAAGTGAATCTTACTAGAAATACACTATTCAACAATTTAAGTGGTAAATAGCCTCTAAACATGCACTTACCTTGCACTTACTTTAATAGGCTCAGTACGACGGCATTCACATTAAGATGCTGCCGCTGTTATAACAGACAGCAGAAATGAATGCCTGTCAAAGCGGCATTATTTTACAGTGCAGAAAAAATAGGATGTTCCTTGTCATCATCAAACTGATTGGTTCAAATTTGAGGTTATTTTCGGGCAGAGTTATTCAAGGGGATCAAACCAGCTAAGTTCAACTATCACGACCCCTTGTTTTTTTTCTCACTGCATTTTCGCTCTCAGGCTGCAAAAATTCCTCTTTTTTGATTTCTGTTCCCTTTTCCCACAGATTGACTTCCTCAGAGGTCAAATCAGTGACTGTTACATCACCGAGATACAAGGTAAGTCATTACAAATAAAAAAACAAAATGCAAACTGTATAATACAGGCAACCACCACTTCAAGCACTTTTTACCATTAACAGCAAACATTTATAGACCTGACTTTGTAAAATCAACACTTTTTAGGGTCAAATTTTTGAATGGTTAAATGATAAAAAAAAAAAAAAATTAAAAAAATTAAAAAAAATGCTTAAAGCCGCACTGCTGCGTTCAAATCGAACTCGTGAGTTGGGAAATCGTGTGCACGAACAAACAACAAACATTTCTTTTCAACTTTTATCTGACGAGCCACGACGCCGCCGAGGGCATTTGTAAAATGCCGTCCATGTTCCTCGACGTTATCCAGCTGCGGGACGAGACATCAGCCGCCGAGCCAGCTCGAACAAAACGCCGAGAAGAAGATCTGCAGCAAGCGTGACCGCAAAAAATGTGTCATTTGTGGAAAATGGTTGGAAAGTGACAGGAGTCGAATTGACATCCGCCGGGAGTCCTTGGCAGCTGATGGTTTGAATTTCCTCGCTCGCCGCATCAGACATGAAGGGCATGAAGACAGACTGTCGGGGCCGCTGCTGTGCTGTACTTTAAGTATTGATCCCCTCCCTCCATGTTGGACACTTAGTACCATCCCTTTACTGTCGCGGGAAACAGCGCGGGTGCTGAGTGTTACTCCGGCTTTGGCAGACCGAACCGTTTGAACTGCTTCACAGAGATTAGATAGTGCTGAGTTAAAGCTTCGCTGTGTCTGGTGTCGGGTCCGCGGCGACGCACAGTGCCCCATTAATGTATCTGGGACTTCTCGGGAAGATTAAACTCGCAGTATCGGTGCAAGTTGGAAGCGTAATAGAGGCGGAGATAAGCAGAAATCAGTCGTTAAGTTTCACACTCGAAAAACATGCAACTTTCACGTCTAGACAGCCAACTTCTTTGCTGTAGCGGACGGGCGTGTCTATTTCACGCTTTGCCGTTACACTGGGGTCCTTTAATATGTCTACGATATTTCCTGCCGATTCATCCAATAGTTGGAAGCTTTTTCATCCTGGAACAAAGTGGTGAAAAATCTTTACAATCATATAAAGTACACGTGCTGTAAATATTGTACCATAAATCCAGTCCAAGAGCAGTCAAAAAAAAAAAAAAAAGATTAACTACTGCAGTGTTTAAATTTTACGTTATCAAACTACACTGATATTTAAACCTCTCTTTAAGGGGTTTTGGCCGAGTGGGCAGAATCGTTTACGCATATTGAGATTGCAAACAAATAAAAGCCGCGCAACGTGCCAAAGGAACCGTAAACTAAACCACCATAAAAGCGTGGAGCCTATACAATTACAAACGGCAGCAGTGCAGCAGTCTGAGAGAATCAGAGGCCAAAACTATATGGATCTTGGCAAAATGACAAATTAGCTGCTCCCTTATTGAGTGTGCCTTAAAATCTTTCATAATCACAATTCATAATCATACCTCACACTGCAGGAAGTAAAATATTTGAACAGACCGAGTGAAATAGGGGCTTCGCTTCAGAGCGTTGCAGGATAAATCAAAGCTGGATCATTTCGTCCTGTCGAGTGTTCGCGGACGCTGACGGGGAGCAGAGGTGTTTAACAGACACGTAGTAACCAAACATGAGCTCCAAAAGCTGCCGACAAGGAGACAGAAGCAGAAATTCTGTGGGTGTAAAATGGTCCTTCTGAAAATCAGGCCGAAGACGGGTGCGAAAAGCTTTTATCCAAAAATGTTCACGCAAGTCGATGTTTCTGCTTTTTATCAGGTGAGCAAATAAAAATGCGCACAAACGTGGAGAAGATGCACAAACACGCACATCGCTGTGGGAATATTTAGGTCACTTTCACGCCACTGAAAGAACGGCTTTGGGATTTTATAGAAGATTTTTGAGAAAATGATGTATTTTATTGTGTTTTCTGTATTTGTTTCATGTTTTTTCTAAATGCTGCACCTCAGTGGTCAACTGGATCAAGATGTTTTGCTCATTTGCTTGTTGAGCTCCGGGCCGACGTACTTTACTGATGCAAACAACACAGGTTTTTGTATTTACAAGTAACAGTAACATTTTGTGCTCTTTTATGTAAAGAAATTAGTGATTTTATTACAATGCACAACATTTAACAAAAGAAAAAAGATATGGAAACAAATTAAACACTAAATTTAACTCCCGAATACAAACATTTTGTGAACAATTTTTCAAAATATGAAGCAACACATAATAAACTGTGCAGTCAGTTTATATGTTTTTCATTAAAAATATAACCAGTTATTAACTTTATTTCTCATGTTAAATCAGATCATGATCCAATATTAGATGTACTACATCAGATATACTTTTACACTAATGTGCCACAGACTCTTCAATAATTAAACAGTTAATGAGATTTCAACGAGCAATACACGACGGCTCCCTGTTGAAAGGAAAGTCGGAAAGAAAAGTCTTTATTCGGCCGTGATTTCTTCTGTTTGTATTAAACTCCTTTGTATTTGTTGTACTGAAATATCTGCCACAGCACAAGAGAAACTCCTCCCAAAACACAGCAAATAAAAGTGGTGAGAAGTGGTCAGCAGTTCTTCTCCAGACTGATGTCATCTGATGCAGAGCTGCTGGTTTACTGCAAGACAGCAAGGACACTAATCACTGCCGGATCCTCTTCCTTTTATAAAATACGTTACAGTGACTTGACAAGATGATACACAGAGGCAGAGATCGAAAGGACAAAAAGACAAAACAACTCCATGAACATTTCAACGTGGCGAATGGGCCACTTATTCTGTAGCATAATCTAAAAACCTGCTATATTATGACTTCATGAATGGGGTTAAGATTTTAAATTATGTTCTACTTCATGAAATCACCAGATGTGGTTCCAAAGTGTTCCCTTTGTTCATGTGTTTTTTTCTTCAGTAATGACTAAACTTACAGGCTCAGTTGGAAATGTG
Source organism: Brachyistius frenatus (assembly GCF_029030835.1). NCBI lineage: Eukaryota > Metazoa > Chordata > Actinopteri > Embiotocidae > Brachyistius > Brachyistius frenatus. The sequence goes on from NW_027210757.1 coordinate 595,113, forward strand.
TGTTTAGGTATTTAACAGTGCGATATATTATTCAAAATGTACTGATGTGCTCATATAAATTCATTCATTAATTAAACTTTAGACAGCATCTTGCCCCTTTTTATCAAGAATATTGAAAAATGGGGGGAGAAGAGTCACCCTAAAAAAGGTCACATATTACTAATAGATATTGTTAGATTCTGTTTTCATAGTGAGTTTTTCTTAGTTATCGTTTAAAATTAAAAAAAAAAAATTAAAAAAAGAAACCAAAAGGCATATTTCTGTCTGTTTGTAATTCCTTTACTCACAACCACCTCCTCTCTGTTTCAGGCTACTTCTGGAAAGCTCTGAGTTCGGATGACGCTCAGCTGTGGAAGTCTGTTGAACTCCAACGCGAGGTATGATTATACGGTCTCCACTCGTGCCATGAAAACATTATTATTTGGTATTTTACTCAGAAATCCACATTTCCATTGCTGCGCTACTGTTTTTGTCACCAAAATGAATACTGGAGAGTTAAACTGCGTCAGTAATTTAAACCGTGAAACTTTAGGAGAATCTAAAGTAACGGGCAGCCCTACAAATAACCATCTGAGCATGCTGTATGATTTGTATTATGGCATATGTTGAAAAATGGAATATTTGCTAAGATAAACAATATATTATGAGACTCACTCAAGCAGGTGACAAAATGAATTGTATTCGACTGAGGTCTGACTTCGACTGGTGTTTTTAACGCTCGTAGGGAAAAAAAAAAAAAAACATTTTTCATCCTCGACAAATGAAAGTGTTGAAGTGGAACCTGAGAATGAAGAAAGGAGCACTGTTAGATGACTGAACAATAACCTCTGCTCACATCCCCCCGTCCCCCCGCCCCACCCCCGGGGGGGGGGGGGAACCTGGCGTACAATTACAACTTCACACACAAAGAAGAGGCAGAGATAGGGGTGCACTTTCTGCCTTCCTCACCTCCAGGTGTTTCCACCTGCGCTGCAGCTGGAGCAGCTGAACGTCGGGTTGGGCCGTCACGTCGCTGCTCCCGTCGGACGCTCCTTGCTCCGGGTCTCCGGGAACCACACTGGCTTCTTGTTCACTACATTCCTCTGGCAACCAGGTCGAGCTTTGATTGACAGCTGTGGCCAGCGAGTCACAGGTACGGGCCCGGTCGTCAACCCCCCCTCCACCCACCTCCCCCCTCACCTCTTTTCCGTTTACGCACGCAAACATATCGTGTATACATCTTTTATTTTTTTTATTCCTGACCTCGCATGAACACATCGCCGCACACGCTTTTTTTGTTTGTTTGTTTTGTTTTTTTGCGTGTATTTACCTATTGATATACCAACAGCAGCCTTCATTGTCTACATCCATTCACGGACTCCATCTCATCACCTTTGCTGAGTGATGGGATTTCTTCCGTCCCATTGGCCCAGTGTAGACTTGCAAAATATTCACGTTACAGGGAGTTTGGTTTTTTTCTATCCTTGCGGAGACATTCAGCTCAGCATTTTTCAAATGCACCACAAAAAAAAAAATCAAGGTCAATCGCAGAATTTTTGACTTGCTATAGTTGAAAAAGGGGGATACATCATTTTTTTTTATTTTAGCCTTTGTTAGTTAAAAATAACTCAAAAGGAAAAGTACTGAAATAACTGAGCATTAGTTCCAAGCGCAGAAGTTAAACTGTGACATATTTTAACTTCAGATTTCGGTGTCTTTTAGCAATAATTTCTGTACTTTATTTACAAGAAAGCAAACTGTAGTCAGAGTTTAAACCGGCTCGCTGAGTTAAAGTTCATTTGATAACTTAAAGCTAATAAAGTCTGGACATTTTTAGACAACCCAAATTGGTTGTTGCTGTGTAGAAATAAGGTGCCTGCTTTTCAGGAACCAGGACCCCCCCCCCCCCCTCCGTGTTTAAAAGATTAGTATGAATTAGTCCATCGCCCATCGTTTTTTATACGTGGAAACGTAACGCTATAGACAAAAACAAAAGCTTGACAAGAATTCAGGGTGGTGGTGTCCAAGCTTCAACTCAACGACATAAAACCTGGAGCATATTTAGTCACACACAAACAGAGGTAGGCGAGGAATGGCGAGTCAGCATCACTTGGTCGACACTCATCTCTCCACCGTCCTGGGGGAGGGTGGAGGTTGAGATGGTGGTGGTGGTGGGGGCTGGTTGGATGATGCAGGTGACCTGTCTTCCCACACGGCCCACCGAGTCTCTAAAATGCTGCAAAGCCTCGGGGAGATCAAACACAAAGCTCCCACACATCAACAAGGCCACTGTTCCACGAGAACCTGATCATGTTTTTGTGTAAACACCCTGAAAGCCTCTCCTTTAATTATATATTAAAAAAAAAGCAGGAGATTAGTGCGCTGACAGTTACCTGAATGGAGCTAATTGTGAGTCATTTCACAGAGCAGCAGAGTTGAAAATGACTGTGTTGGCTCGCGGCCCAAATGTCTCCATTAAAGGGAGCTCTGAACTGGTCTTAGTAATGGAGGAATAATCTGGCACTGATGTCGGACTCAAACAATGATCCACATGCGGTTACATTATGGCCAAGAAAAGAAAAACCGCACCTTTGAGTGATTTGAGCGCCGGCTTAGGTCATTGTTAAATCAATGAAACTCAAAGTGTTTGTCCAAGTGGGAACGGTAAAGCTTGATGAGATTTAGAAATGCGTTAATGATTACAACATTTTTCGAAAATTGCCCCGAAGCTTTGCGAGTATAAAACACGACTACTGTACAGACTGCAGATGAGTAATCGCAGGTAGTTCCATGCGTAAAAGCAATAGAAGAAATGTATTCTCAGTTTCAATCTTCACAGCTACTCCCACCACAGCTGCCTTTTTCCCCAGAGTTATTATAGCCTGGAGTTAACGTGCCCACAATATAGCACATTTTTACACCAGATTACCACATTAGTAAGCTTTTAACATTAGAGCAAAGAAAAGCGAAAATGTAATAATACTTGCACAGAAATAGGAATATTAGTTTGTTCTTTGTGTTTGTTCTAAGTCAGTGTCAGTTGCATTTTTTGCAAGTTCTTCTTTTGGCATTTTAAAGTTTGACAAAAATTATTTAAAAAAAAAAAATCATTCTGTATGTTTTGTTTTGTCTCTCGAAAGCAAAACTTTGTGGGAGCGCTCTAAGAACAAGACTTTTTCGGACTTTTCTAAGCTGTCATGTTGAAAGGTTGAAGCAAAGAGTGTTAGTGAGTTAGTGAGTTAGTCCCAAAATATTTCCAAAATAAAGTCAAAAATTAATATAGAAAGATATTTTGCTGATAGAAAAGTTGTAAATACTTTATGTTTACAATATTTTTCAGGTTACGGTGTGAATGAAGCTTCAAAGTGGCCAACAAATTCTATCAAAGTGATTGCTTTAGTTCGAACTACACGTTTATTTTCATACTTGCATGCAATATATTTACGTTTGCTTTCATGCCAGTTTCAAAAGTTCAATCTACCAATCAGCTTTCTCGACGTACAGGTCTGTACAACACGTTACTACACCCTCGACACCTTTCTCTGCAATGCGAGATTAGTACCGTAATGCGGGATGTAATTTTCTTTTTCTGAAAATGGATTTTATAAAAGTTCTCTAGAAAAAAGTATCAATCTGGTATCAGTGTCAAAATACTGGTACTGAAAATCTCTGAACAAGAGCGAATCCTACTTCTGTTTAGGTGTAATTTGCAGCCACCAGAAAGTGCTTGTTTGATGTTTTTGCTGCCAGAGGAGGTTTGATCAAAGGGTTCATTTAGTGGGACTCATAGCGGTTTCCAATAAATAACCAAAGTATTATCTAAGTTAAGGAGTTCAATTCTGTACCTGCATCTGCTGTCCCGTCTTGGATATCAATGGACTCAGCAAACCTGAGGCACCGTGCCAAAGTCGAAAACTGGCAAAAGGTTTAGGACCTTCGAGATCTTTCATCTGGTTATTGTCGGAGAGAGAGAGCGATTACTTTGCAGGGAAAAGTTTTCCACTTCCTGTGATTGTTTTGCGGTGAGCCGACCCTGAAATTAATCATGCCAGCTAAAAGCTACTGTTTCTATGTCAAAAAAGGAGACATGATTCTTCTTCTTCTCAGAAATGGAAACAAAAATATTTGTCTCTTTATCGCTACATATTTCTGAAAAATAAACAAATATTCAAGCGAAATCCTCGATGTCCATATAAACTTGTCAATTCAAGAAAAAAACATAAAACACAACAGAGATAATAAACACGACTTTGATTGCAGTATGTCCGTGGTCAGGGTTCGGAGACGGCCTCGGTCACAGATCATTTGCTAAGTTGACAATACAAAAACCAGAGTCCATCATAACAAGTTTGATAAACGGCCTGAGCTTGTGTACAGAGAAACATAAGATCCACGTTGTGACTCGAGGCAGATACGATAAACACTGCATTTCCCTGAGACTTTATTTTTTTTGGTGTTTTTTTTGTCGAAGCTGCAATCTCAACGGCAACCGAGTGGAACCGGTGTGCGTTATCCAGTCCGGTGAAAGATGAGATAGGGTATTAACCATGGGCAGTTTGTGGGGGAAGGTACTCCACTTCCTTGCACATATATTATACAGTTATTTATGCAGAAGGGACAAACATGTAAAGACCTGAAATACGATCTTGGAAAGGTTGTCAAAAACGGCGCTACCGGGAGCCCACAGTGATGGAAATGAGTTGGACGTCCAAGGATGTAAGACATGTAAATTCCCGACAGGACTTAATTCTTTGAGAAATACAATAGCTCGACATGGATATTACTACTGTATGAAACTGCTGACAAAGGGAGTCGCGATAAATCTGCGCGCGGACGAATCAGAAACGGTCGGTTTCTTGCGGCGAAAGAGAAGACGAGATGAAATACGAGATAAACGCTCGGCGCAAAACGAACCCCTCAACCCCTGATCACAAAGATACAGTGTGAGCAACGCTTGCGATGGAGGAGATATCATCAGGTTTTGTGTTTGCCCAGTGACACCTAATACTGCTTTGTAGAGAGAAACATTTATCCTCTGGAATGCCGGAGCGATAAAACCGGATTTATGGCGAGTTATGTACGCCGAGGGGCACCGTGAGACACGCATTGCTGCGACTTAATTTACTTCTATTGTTAAAACATGTATCACAGGTACAATATCTCACATATTGTTACACATTCATAACTAAACTGTTTATGGAAAGCTATTTTTTTTCCCGTCTGAAGATGGATTCATCTCAAATGTTCCAAAGGCCGTTCTGTCACAAGTTAATAAAATAATGACGCGATGCGGAGACGTGGAAAAGTTGACTTTCAGCTGGATTTGGCAGGAAAACTCAACTTGAGACTGAACGTGAGGGGAAAATGGTGAAGAAATGTTTTGATTCACCTCTGACCTCACCCTCCTTTAAGCCTCGGGCTATTTTTTAAAAGACGTCCACCTGGAAGATTATATAGATATTTAGTCAGTAACAGTTACAAGGCAAAATGAACAACCTTGTGATCTACGGTTAAGAGACACCTGCCAGAATCTTTTTTTTTTTTTTTTTAAAACAATGAGTCTCTGTCGCCATCACCAGGCCAGAGTGAGAACTGTTTTTCCTTTTGCCTTCTCAAAACTAGCCTGGCGTTACCAGCGTGAACATCTGGGTCCGGCCACCTCACGTAGGGATCGTTGTTGCATCCTACGAGTTGTGAACCTTCGGTCAATTTTGCAACTATCGAATCAGCCTTTTAACTACCAAAGTTCCCTTATTGTGAAAAGAGTATTCCAGACTATAATCACAGCAGAATTAACTGAAGCCACGAGCAACAGTCTGGTGGAGCCAGGCTCGCGTAAAACTGCAGCACAAGATGGAGTCGTTGACGCCGACGTTGTTAAATCTCTTCTCCAAATTCTCAACCACCAAACTGCCGAATTTGATGCAACAGAAATGAAGCGCAACAAATGCTAAACCCGTTTTAGTTGTAGCACCGCTGCGAGGCTCGGCCCCCTTCGGCGAATAGTCCACCTTCGAAAAATACTTCAAGATGTGGCGCCCCCTGGTGACCCTTTTGACGTGGAAAGGGTTCAAACTTTGAATCGAGCTCGACTGTTCGCAGTTGGAAAACACCTCAATCCTCGTCTTAATTATAAAAAACCTACACAAACCACTTGGAGTTACAGAAGAAAGTAGTCCAGCTGGGCGATTTTACGCACAAGACTAACGAAGAAAAATGAAATGGAAAAATGGAAGCGGATGTGAGGTCAGCAATGCTGCCGGTCAGTCACGGTCAAGGACCCTCGAGGAGCCCGTCTCATTCAAGGAAGTCTTCAAGACATACAGTAGTTGAACTAGATCATCGTTAAAATGGAAATTACACGCCTTTCATGTTTCCATTTGAGCTCCACGCGAGGAAACATCCGTTATAGCCGTTTAGTCGAGATCAGACAAGATGAAGACGGCGGTGTTCGAGCAGATACGGTTCTTGGCTGATATGGAGGTTTGCTTTACGAGCATTAAAACTGCGTGTAAAGCATGTCTGGGGGTTTGTCACTATGCCGACAAATACACACTTAAAAAAAAAAAAAAAGCCAAAGAGAGCAGAGTGGGAGGCTCGCTCACAAAGCAGGCTTTTTATTACCGAGAACCCCACCGTCTCCCAGGGAGCACATATTTAATTACAGACGTGACAAGGAAGACATGAGGGAGTTCAAATGTAACAAATCCGTCATCCCCCCGCCTCGAGAAGAAATCGCACTCTCACCACACAGCATGCTGTACAGATTAGCTCGGGGTCGGAAATTACAGAACATCTCCCAACCTCAGTGGAACTCGTCGGAGGAGCTTGCCAACTTTCAGGACCAGCTTCCTGCAGTCGAATGATTTCCCCCCCTCATTTCCCTTTCAAGATGGCTAAATAGACATGTCTGTCCACATTTTGTGTGTGTGTGTGTGTGTGTGTGTGTGTGTGTGTGTGTGTGTGTGTGTGTGTGTGTGTGTGTGTGTGTTTTTCTTCTAGTTTATCATACAGGAGATGGACGTTTATTTTGGCACGGTGAATGTAATTTTTAGAATAGGTTTTACTGATTCAACAAATTTTCTGGCAATAGTTTAAGTCCTCAGGCCTTTTTTTTTTCTTTTTTTTTTTACAGTATTCAAACTTCAAAACTGTATCCCAGGGCACTTCATTGGCAGCAGCGCTTTTGATACCAGTGTAACTCAAGAAATGCTTACCAAGTTAAACTTTGCTTAATGGGGTGCCTCAGGGATCCATCTGCACCTCTTTTTCTTTTCTTTCCTTTACCCCCACCGGGACGCCGTTTATGATACGTGATCACTGAATCGAGGGACACAAATCAAGGGATCCCCCCCTCTCCCTCGTGGGAGGTACAGTATGCGCTCGCCCAGTGTCAGCACAATTTAACAGAGGCTTTTTTTTTTTTTTTTTTCCTTTTTCATGGATGAACGTAACACTTTCAAAGCTATCATTTTCTGCCTTGACAAACACAAAATCTATGCCCACCCCATAATAATATAACTGCGGGAGGCATTTTAAAGAGGCGGCTTAATGTACAGGTTTAAGATTTACACAGTTCTCCTTAGACAGGTTCAGGCTTTTCATCTGCGTGTGATACACAGCTCTCTCACGGCCACCGCAGAGGATAACAGCCCTGACTTACTTCACACCTGAGTAAACAGATAGGAGCTGCGTAATCACTGCTGTCTGATGTATCTTTTTACAGGTAATGGTGAAGACGTGTTCACATCCTTTACCTAAAGCTGTACTAATCAATAGTTGTTGTTTTTTTTATGAACAGCAGATCAAATGAGCACGTGTAATGTGAAAGTGTGGCTTGTAATGAGAAAACCCCAGTAAGAATTAACATCCAACTTTTTTTTTTGCATCTTTCATCTCGTCCTTCAGGTTTTAACTGACGTCTTCAGCGAAAACCTGTGATGATACAGTACGGTGAACAGATTGGAGGACTTTCTGCTGTTCGGCACACGCGACTATCGTTCTTCCTCGTTGTCCCCGTTTTTTTTTTTTTTTTACTGGCAACGTGTTGTAATGCGTTACTCCCGTCAGAAGGTGGCGGTAATGCACCTAAACGCTGCCTGCCAGCCGCCATTACACAACGTAAGGAGAAGGAGAACACGTTGAGAATCCTCGATTAATAATCGAATTGTTCCGAATTGATTAAGAATGGGGTTTCTTTCCCTCGATGGTGATGGCGGCTTCAACTAAGCGCGCTGCGACCGTCTCCTAACGTTAACCATGTGTTTGTTCTTGTTACTATGACGATGAAGGGTCTGTATGCTTGTCGATGGTATTTTCCAACAATCAAATATCTGTCTTTTTGGTATTAGAACGTGTTAATGCTGAAGAAGGCAATGAAAACAAATATATATATATATATATATATATATATATGTGTTGTTGTCAGAGTGATTGGAAATAGAACTGTTTTGTAGTTTCGGTATGAGGACGTGTTGATTGCTTCATTACTTTCTGTAATGTGAAAGGTATAACTGTGAACCCACAATGAAGCAGCTCCCCTCTGGTTTATGCTCATTTGTTCTTTTTTTTGTTGTTGTTGCTTTTGAACTATCTTATTATTTTGTTTTCTATTCAGTTTTTTATCGCCCGCAACTTCGCTGGCATCAACACCACATTTTCAGCCACAGCAGGCAGCAGTTTTCATCGGGAAAAAAAAAACTAACTTCAATCATTCGGTGATAGGATGACAGTGTGAAGTTTTTGGCTGTTGTTGTTGTTTTTTTTGCTGCACTGTGATGCATTCATGTGTGGATAGCATTGTAATGTATCTGGGTGTGGTGGAGTGAATCTACGAGATATAACACGGGATCGTTTCACCCGCTGTTCAAAAAATGCACAGAACACCCGCTGGCAGCTCTTATCAGGGTTAACAATTAGTGTTTATTGATGTAACGGAAGGAAAAAAAAAAGGCTTCTCAGCTGTGGACATAATCCGCCCCAAAAGTTCCTACTATGACGCAATATAGTCATTAAGTCGAGCGTTGAAGTCCAATTGCAAAAATTGCTTTCATGCCTTTTTAGTAAAGATTATTTAACCAATAAAAACCCTTTTGAGTATGTGGGCATTGTGCACGGAAGACACACACACTGTTGTCTGAAAATCAAGACGACATGCACACTCGGCAAAATTCAAATGTGTAGTCGTCTCAAGTGAACTGCTTCAGTGTTTTGAAAGCATTATTACTCGTACTCAACCCAAGACGCCATCAGTCCGACAACAAACCCCGGCGTGCCTTTCGGATCTGCAATTAACCTGCGTCGTTAAACCGAAGTCTATAAACTCTCCGTAGTACACTTCCCTGCAACTGAACCATTTTCATGGCTTTAGAAAAATGGTGCCCCCTGCTGATGCGGTAGACAACGCCGTCGTTGCAGCTTTTTTGCCAAGTCGTTACCTTTATTTGTGACGAGGGAGCTGGTTTATTGTACGCGGTGCATCTTTTAACAACTTAGAAATGTAGTCGGAAGGACCTCGCAGTTACAAGTGGTGAATTTTGTCTTTTTCGGCCGGATTTTGGTGAGTTTTGCGACCAACGCTACATTATCTTATACATGTGAAAAGGGTGGGATTTGCAACCTCGCCACAAGATGTCACTAAAGCTTCTTCTTTACGCTGATGACAGGAACTCTTTTTTTTGGGGGGGGGGGCATGTTTTATTTTGGACTCACCAGTCAGACAGAAATGAGTATTTTCTGTAGAATAATAATTTAAATTGAAATAAATGGCTAAAAGAAGAGACAACATTATACTGAATTGCTATTTGAGTGAGCAGTGACATCAGGAACAGATCACTTGCGGTAAAGCTGGATTTAAGCAGCATTAAGCTCTCAATAGCCTCTACCAATGCGGGGAAACGTGTTGGAGATCAACCAGGCATCTCATATACTCACTGATTGTTATGATCTCCGCCGGGTATTTCCATCGTCTTCTCAGGGCATGTCAGCGTAGCCCGCGGCGCAGCCGCGTTGGCCAGCACCCACGCCGCAAACCTCCTAACGCTCAACTTTAAAATGCGATTCGAGCATCGGTGTCGGCTGCTATCGTTTCTAGACACGAGCCGCTGTGATTCTTCTGTCTGTTGTCGCGCTCGAATTTAATGAGGAACCACCAACGGCGGACCAAACAAACAACTCCGACTTTGATGCCGCGTGACAGGGAACTCGCCAAAAGAAAAAAAGGGGGCTGCAGATTTGAATTTTGTCTTCGAACTATCGTCCGCGCCTTCGGGTGTTTTTTGCAGAAACTCCGACTCTCAAACGTCGACGCTTCGCTGTTGAAAGGGCGTCCAAGAAAAAAAAAAAAAAAAAAGCAAAGGGTCCGGCGCGAGTGTGAAATGGGATAAAGGGGTCTAATGAACAGCAGCACACTCCGCTCGCTGCGATCTGTCACTGTCCTCCTCTCTCCTCCGCAGCCTCTGCATGCAGTTTCATATTAGTTTCAAGAAGAGCACAGACTCTCTTCATTTTCTTATCTTCACTCAGGATCCGACTGCACGGGCGAAGCAATTGGCAGTGTACGTGTACGGCAAATGAGAGCCGGCGTGGCGTACCGAACCCCCGTCGGCAGCCGTCGAAGGTCAGATTGTTATTGAAACGACTCCGGTTGCCGACTTTAGATTGGTTGCTTTGTGTACAGCGGGCAGTAAAGGAAGTGAATCTCTCCCTGGAAAATATTTCATGATAATCTCAGAGTGAAAGTTAAACTGACATCAGAAAAAAATAAAAAAAATAAATAAATGCAGATACACTTGAATGGTTGATTCAAGTCACCCTGAACTCAATTTAGATGCTTTTTCGCTGCTGCTGTGTCGGTTTTAAACATTCAAATCCTCGTATCGAATGGTTTGGTTTTGATGGATATTTCATCGTGTGTATCATCTCCATGTTTAATTACGTGCTACTCTGCAACATGGCCTCGCGCTTCTTTTCCGGTTCGTCAAACAGTGACAGCGACCGCTCCAGCGTCACAAATATGTGACGATACATAAAGTCACATAATTAACTATCTAATTGTTACGTTACGCACACGCGGTCTGATTGTTTACTCACTAACAAACAAATGAATTCAATATTTGTAGCTGCTGCACCAGCGGTGTCACATTTTGGCATCGTTGTTTTTGCTTTGTGAGATGAAAAGGCAAGAGAAGTGGCCGTTGCCCTCTGGACTCTCAGGAAAAATATTTTCCAGATTTCCATCAACATGATTCTGCTATAAACAAGCCCATGTCCTGAGGAATAAACTGTTTTTGAGGAGAAAAAAAACAAAACATTTTAAAAAGTCTGATTCTGTCTTGTCATGTTCTCACTGTTACTGGTGAGTGCTGATCACAGAGGAGCGTTTACTGATGCAGCAGTGACACCTGTAGGCCAGCAGTGGGATCGCATGTAGAGTGGCTTCATCACCATGACGTACTCTTATCTTTTTTTTTTTTTTTTTAACTATTATCCATTATTAATATGATATTTTTCCCATCTCAAACTCCTAATATAAAGTCAGGTTTAATGTTGCGTGTTCACTTGGACTCTTGTGTGCTGCTCAGTTTACTGCACATCAAAAACAGAATAGAACAAGTCTTTCATAGTTTGCATCAAAACTTTAAATCTACAAGTGCTAATAATATATATCTACAGGGTTTGAGTAAATACCAATAAATATAACACGTCTCGCGCTTAATCACAGTTAATAATGTTCATTTCACACACAAATTGTAGTCAGTCTCACAAAACATATTATAATAGTATCAGCTGCTCTGTAAGCCCCAACTTTCTAATGGAACAATTTTAACCTCTATTTAAATTAACATTAAACAAAATATAAATAGAGGCTGTGCTCCTCCAAAAGGTTGAACCCATAGGCCTGTTGGGCAAACAGCTTGGTAAAACCCAGAGCTACGTTTGTAAAGCCAAGTGACCTCGAGCGGTCGAGCAAATGAAGACAGTCTGGTGTCCCGGAGAAGTTACGCAGTTCAGATGACGTCTATATAATATGGGATTTTTCCCTGCTTGGAGGAAGAGGAGGAGGAGGAGGAGGAGGAGGGCCGGGTGGATAGTTAGATAAAAGACGACTGTTTGTTTCCAACCACAAGTCGGGGCGGTTTTTTTTTTTAAGTTAGATTTTTTTGTGTGCCTAAACCTAATCAGGGGTGCTGATTTAGGAAACACTCCCGAGGGTCGTATTTTCAGAGTAGGAACAAACGACCTTTATGGTCGCACGGATTGGAGGACTTTTTTTTTGACTGGTAAAAGGTGATATGTCACCAGTGTCCACGGCTTATTTCTAACCCCCCCCAGCTGGCAAGAAAAATCAGTCCTCACGGGTTTAGAAAAGAAAGTAATGCTACGATGTTGGATTGAAGCTCAAAAAAGAAACATTTTCGTTCTTTTGTTTTAATAGTTGCTGGAAAAATGTGCTCATAAAGAGCTTTTAATGAGGTCAGCCACTGATGTTAGAGGGTGATAAGGGCTTGCTCTTGGTTTTCTGGGAAGTAGGCAATTTGTTACGCCCCTATTTTTTTTCCGCAAACGATAATCTCGTACCGACGCCCGCGTAACGTACCCAAGAGCCGGAGTTTACCGAACAGAAAAGTCGAGGGAAGGCGCGCACCCCTGCAGGAAAACGGCGGGCCCTCACATTGGACTCGAGGCCGCTGGGAAAAACGCTGCTGCCCAAAAAAAAAAAAAAAAAAAAAAAAAAAGCAGGGACGACAATTTAAAACCCAGAAGCATGTTAAACAAATACAGACACACCGTAGCTCCACCGCCGGCGTTAACGCTCGGCCGTTCACACGCTCGTTATTAGAAAAAGAGGGCAGTGTTGTTTTGCTGACCCCCTCCCCCCTCCCTCAGGCGTACAATAACCTTTCTGTGGCTTGCTTTTTAAAAGCCTATTCGACTCCAGTCCTGTTGCCGGAGACCGAAACAAACGATTCGCTTGTAAAAAAAAAAAAAAGGACTAATAATTTATACCCTCCTCCTCGACAATGTTTCTCCGCGACCCTTCGAGGATGAGAGCGGATTCACCCTGAAAACGGCGCTCAAGTGCCGCCGAATGAAGAGACGATGATCATCGTCTCGTTATCCGTCCTGGTTTTTAATTTAAGTGAAGGTTAAATCTGACTTGATTGTCCTTTTTTTTTCGCTGTCAGTTCACTCGGGTCAGATCCCATTTCCGTACACTTCACAGGAGACAGAACACGGTGCATGAATAGCTGCTTTGGATTACAGCAGCCCCCTTCATCTTCCCATTGACGCCCGTATTTGATCTTTATGACCGAGCTTTGACTTTACAATATGTTGATGGATTTTATGAGAGTAGTCACTGTAACTTGGCACTGAGCTTTTTTTGGGGGGGGCTTTTTTTTTTTTGGGAGCATAGGAAATGATTCGGCCTTTGATGGTCTGAAGTAATCTTATTGAGGGGATTTCACTTTTCTGACGTCTGTCGGCCCGCTCTAAATGTTTCCTCATCAACGGAGCCAAAGATAACGTCATTTCACTTTTATTTTATCGTCCTCATAGTTTTGCTTACATCTTTCTACGCAGCTTCAAAAGAATATACGTTTTGGTAATCATCAACAAACGAGAACTCAGGTGGTAAATAACATTTGATGCAGCAGCCGTATTCTTATGTCAAAAGCATTTTTTTTGATCAGCCTGAATCACACGTTGAGCTGCAACCTGGTAGAACTGGTAGTTTGATCCCTGCTCGGTCTTTAAGCAGGATATACGGCTTTGTCATAAAAATGCGGCTTGAACTTTGAAATAAGAAGAAAAAGGATGAGATCTGAAACGCTTTTTTTTTAAGGCCTCTTCTTTTCTTTTTTTTCCTTCTTCCTTTTGTGCTTTGCAACCCGGCCGAGCATCGGGCGCCACCGACTCTCGGCGGATCTGATTCGATCTGATTGGAAACCCGCCGACACTGCGTCCCGCCCACCGATAGCCGCAACCTGACTGCACCACAGGCCTGTCAATCAAACAGGCACGCCCCCAAAAACACAGCTATTCAAGGCCTATTTTCTAATTAATGACAGGAGTAATAAGAAGGAACAACTTGAGCTAGAAAAACCAAAATAACTTACGAAAGGAATGTACTGACTTTGAATGTTACGACAGAATTTGAATAGAAGTCTATGGAGCCGGATCCTTTTTTGGAGCCGACCTCTAGTGGCACTCGGTGGTATTGCAGTTTAAGGCGCTTCTGCCTCGGAAGCTACGTCCACTTTTACGTACAGTCTGTTGTAAGCACACAAGTGCGACATTTGAAACGCAGCATAAATCCATGTCTGTGTGTTGGAACGCACACACAATGTCAGCAGATGAGAAGAGTGACATGAAGTGAAAACCGTAGGACGAGGAAAGGACATTAAGCCTGAAGGATTCGATGCAGAGCAACTCAAACAGTCACATGTTTTTCATATTACGACGTGACGTCAAGCAGCAGACAGCTTTACAAACCCAACGAACGGGCCGCTGCACAAGTCGGCTCAACTTCCACTCTGCTACTGTATTCGAATGTGCTTCTCTCCCACGTCAAGAATTTAAGGCTCGGATCAGTGACAGCGCATAAAAAAGCCATCCGTCAGCAGAAGGCAATTACAGCTCAAACATAACAACAACTTGATATTTCTATCAAAAGCATCCTGAGAGCTCCTGGCTTAGCCGGTGTAATCAGGTTAGCCGAACGTCTCCTGCGAGGAAGTAATCTACTTTGATGCTCTGTCTGCTACCAAAACATTGAATCTGTGTCAGTCTGAACAGCAACCACCAGTCCAGCCCACTCTGTAATTCAATTACACCAGTTGACTCACGTCCTACTTAACGTCCAGGCGGCCAACGGCCTGATTACGGAAGCCACAAATTGTCAAATACCGAACCTGAATAAACATTTATGTCTCTCAAAAACCAGGAGGGCTGTAATTATTCCCCCGTAATGTTATTCTGCAGGGTAGATGAAGTGCAGTGCAGGAGTTCAGCGGCGGGTTTCATTTCTCAGATCATCAACACAGAAATTCAAACAGTTCCTCGTCCTGCAATTAGACTTTTTCGATTGCACTCGTTTGACCTGAACCTCAACCTTCTCTCCAGAGCCGTGTAAACAGTCCTTAAAGGGGTGTTTCTGGAAATTATCATTCAATACATTCTCTGTGATCATTCCCCCGCTGCGCAAACAATAAAGACAGCGCAGATCATGTTCACAAGCAAATATTTGGACGTGTCCAGTTTTGTTTTTGTTTGTTTTATTTGTCACAGTTATTTACTTGAAACTACAGACATAATCTGCCTTTTTTTTTCTTTTTTTGCATTTTCTATTTCACGTCAGTTTACGAAATGTGAAACTGCGAGATGGACGCTGGTATTCGAGATGCAAAGCATATTCAAATGTTGTTGCTGGTCTAAAAAACTAACTTCATGAACCAATAAAACCACCAAACACAACATTTCATGCGGACTACTCTTACTGACTGCGTATTAACGGATTACTGCTTCGTAGATTTAATTTTATTCAAATGAAAATCTGTTTAAGTTTACTGTAACTCTTTAAATCAGCATTTTCAGATAAATTAATTAAAGAGAATTCAGCATTTTCACACGACGAGACAAATTTTGAGAAGTTGGCGGTAACTTGTCGTTGAATGTACTTTGTAACATAAATTAATTCAATGGCAAAACACTGACTTTGTGCAATTTCCACATGAAACATAAAACAGTCAGCTGAATGAGAACATTTCCAGTCATGCATCTATCTATAAAATGTCATAAAGTTATGTTTCATAAAAATAACTTTTAGACAAGATGTAATTTATTTCATTCTAACCCCTAATTTATCCAAAGACTGTTCTACCAGTGTATATTTTTCTATTTATGTCACCCCTCCTCTGGATGAGTTTTCTGCTCATAAATGTGTTTTGTAGCCAACTTAAACTTTTTTTTTTTTTTTTTTTTTTTTTAAAGCTGTTTATTTATAAAATGGTTTCTGCCGAAAGTAATTTTGGAAAATGCAAAAGGGCACATGGAACTTCACTTCTCAAATATAAAACAGCAAGTTATCTATCTATTTATGAATAATTTACAGTAATGGATAACTTGTATTTGAGTCTTTTGAAACATCATCTTTAGTATGTTGATGCTAAATTCGAAACAAATAGAAAGAAAAAATGCTTTGGCTCAACACACCTCAAAAAGTTTACGTTTGTGGTTTCTCCCCTCAAAAACTGTTTTTTTTAATACTTGGACATGTTTTTCAGATTTAACAAGCACATCTATACGGTTGTGATTTTGTTTTCTGTGTCACAGTTTTGGATTTAAATGTCTTGCCTCCTGCTCTTTAGAGAGCTTTACTGAAATACTGTACAGTATGTATGTTGTTAGGAAGGACCAGAACTTGGGCCACTAGATGGTGCTACTTACCCATGATTGTGAAGCTCCCTGCACCTTGCACTAAATGCAAATATCCCACCTGATATTATGAGTTCTGGGATAAAACGACAAACAAATGAAGTCCTGATAGACACCTGATTATAATTGAGAATTATATACTTTCAAATAATTCGTTTTATAATTTTTTTGATTATTTTCCACAAAATGACCATTTACATGAAGTATTTCTCCTACATTAAGTTACATTAAGTTAAGTTATTAGTACAGATTTTTTCTTTAATATGTGTATCCAAAATTGGCTACATTTGGTTTTCTGTGATACGTTATTGTATTTTTAATCATTTTTGTTATTTATAAAAGTCCACTTTTCAAAACAAAACAAAAAGTCTTTGCCAGAAATGATTGTAAAGTTCACATTGTTGTAGCTTTTAACTTCTTATTCTCCGTGTTAAAAAAATGAAGAATACTGTATTCCTTTTGTAAAAATACTCCTTTATTGTGGGTATGCTTTGATATTTTTGCAAAGAGTATCTATCACATTTTTACAGTTTCTTCTTCTTTTTTTTTCTACAGGAAACAGAGTGACTTTTACTTCCTCAGCTGGTTGTTCCAGATCAGTTTTAACGCACAATAATCTGATATTCACCTAATTAAAACGCTCTCGTGGCATCCTCACCTGTCTTACTTTGATTGACAGCCTCTTCCACGAGCGGGGAAAGCGGGCTGTGCTGCACAATGGCAGGAGGGAGGAGGTAGGGGGGGGGGGGGGGTTTGAAAGGCGGTGGGAGGGCGGGCAGGAGCACCGTTATCCAATGGGATCAGGGATGGGAGGGAGTTTGCCGAACTGCAGCTTTGTCCGAAGTTACTGGGACTCCTGAGCACAATATGACTGAAGCGTCTGCACCGTTATTCCACGGGACGGTGCGTGGGCTCAGCCGCCTGCACACACACTCTGCAGCACCGCTGACTTACGACTCAACTCTGGATAAAAGTCTTTTTTTTTTTAACTGCATCTCTGAGGAGCCAGGAACTTTCTTTTCTCCCCCCCCCACCCCCCTCTTTAAAAGGATTGTCCGATTTTTTTTTTTTTTTGTCCTAAAAAAGGGCTGTTTGAGGAGTTGAAATGAAACTTCCCTGATCTGCAGGAGTCATTCTTCTTCGTTTCAGAGGATTTTTCTTTCAGTGAAGCAGGATAGAAGAACACTTCTGGAGTACTTTGGGACGCTGATTAAGTGCTTTGAGACAGCCGTCGCTGGGTTTCCCATTGACTTCTTCTTTTTTTTTTTTTTTTCCTTTCCCTCTGCACATTCTCTGGAATATACAATGCTTTAGTGACTCGTCCAGCCTCAGTGAAGTTGATGCATCATCGGCATGGACTCTGTCTGAGAAAGGTGGACTGGCTAAGTGACCATGGCGCTCGCAGGTAGGGGCTCATCGGGCCGCTTTCATTTGTTTCTACTCGTGTTGTGGACTCTGTCGCGGTACTCAGCGTCCAGCCAAGTCCGACAAGAGTTCCAGGTCCTGGAGGAGCAGCCCGTCGGCACCTACGTGGGCACGATAGAGACGAAGCCCAGCTTCACGTACCGCTTCAGCGAGAGCCACAAACTTTTTGCAATCAACGGCACCACGGGGGTCATTTACACCTCGGTGGTGATTGACAGAGAGGTTTTGCAGAGTGATGTCATCAACGTCGTGGTGCTGTCCAGCCAGCCCACCTACCCCACGGAGGTCAGGATTGTGGTTTTGGATATTAACGATAACTCCCCGGTGTTCCCGGACGCGTCCTTCGTGGTGTCTTTCAAGGAGGACGCCAGCAGCGGCAGGCAGGTGATCCTGGACACCGCCACGGACTCCGACATAGGAAGTAACGGAGTCGATCACACCACGTACAGAATAGTGAAGGGAAACGAGCAGAGGAAGTTTCGCCTGGATATTACAGTCAATCCGAGTGGAGAGGGGGCATTCCTGCACCTCGTCTCCACCGGAGGCTTGGACAGGGAAGTCACTCCCTCCTACCAGCTCCTGATCGAAGTGGAGGACAAAGGGGACCCGAAAAAGTTTGGCTACCTGCAAGTAAACGTCACTATTCAGGACATAAATGACAACCCCCCTGTTTTTGAGCAAGACCAGTATCAAACCAGCGTGTTTGAGGATGCAGCAGTAGGTTCAAGTATCCTGCAGATCACAGCCTCAGATCAGGATGAGGGAGCTAATGCTGAAATCAGGTACTTTTTAGATGAGGGGACACCTTTCCAAATTGACCCCAAAGCAGGCACCATTATTATAAAAGAAGGTTTGGATTACGAGAGTAAGAAAGAGTATTCCCTGACTATTCATGCGGTTGATAACGGGGTGCCGTCTCTGTCGGGCAGGACAGAAGCCACGATCAAACTTTTAGACGTGAACGACAACGACCCCGTGGTGAAGTTCAGGTATTTCCCCACCACTTCTAAATTCGCCTCCGTGGATGAAAACGCACAGATCGGCACGGTGGTGGCTCTGCTCACCGTCTCGGACTCGGACTCCCCCACGGCTAACGGCAACATATCCGTTTCAATCTTAGGAGGCAACGAGCAGAGACACTTTGAAGTGCACGCGTCCCCCGTGCCCAATTTGAGTCTGATCAAAGTGGCCAGCGTGTTAGACAGAGAGAGGATCTCCTCCTACAACCTGACCGTGTCCGTGTCGGACAACGGCAAGCCCGTGGCGAGGTCCTCCTTTGCCAGCCTGGTTATTTTTGTGAACGATATCAACGATCACCCGCCCATATTTCAGGAAACGCTGTACAGAGTAGATATCAGTGAGGACATACCGAAAGGCAGCTACATTAAAGGGGTCTCTGCAACAGATGGCGACTCTGGGCAGAATGCCAACCTGCGCTACTCCCTGGTGTCTGGAAACGCTTTGGGCTGGTTCTCCATCAGTGAAAACAGTGGTCTGGTTACCAGCGCTGCTTTGTTGGACAGGGAAATAGCATCTGAAATTGTGCTCAACATTAGTGCCAAAGACCAGGGGCTGCAGCCCAAGATTTCTTACACTAAACTGATAGTCAACATCACTGACGTGAACGACCAGGTGCCTACGTTTACGCAGAGCATGTATCACGTCTCCCTGGTGGAGCACGCTCCCGCCGGCACCGAGCTGGCGGCGCTGTCCGCCTCGGACGACGACCTCGGGGCCAACGGGACCGTCCGCTTCTCGTTTGACGCGGAGACTCCGGCCGGCGTCCAGGAGCTGTTTCGGCTGGACGCCGCGTCGGGGCGGTTGAGCGCGGCCGCGGACCTGGACAGGGAGGACCGGGCCTCCTACCTGCTCCACGTCCGTGCGGTAGACGCCGGCAGCCCCCCCCTGCACTCTGTAGGCAGAGTCAACATCACCCTGTGGGATATCAACGACAACAGGCCCGTCTTCTACCCCGTGCAGTATTTTGCCAACGTGAAAGAGAACGAGCCCTCGGGTTCTTATGTAACCACCGTCTCCGCCACGGATCCCGATTTGGGCCGAAATGGCACGGTCAAATATATAATTACGGCCGGAGACGCGTCCAAATTCCGCATTAATAGCAACGCAGGGAAAATTACCACACTGGTGCCCCTGGACAGGGAGGAGAAAACTGCCTACCAGCTGCAGGTGACGGCAGCAGACGGCGGCGGCCTGCGCTCGCACACGCAGGCCATTGTGACTGTAACTGTCATAGACACGCAGGATAACCCTCCGGTCTTCAGCCAGAGAGTTTACAGCTTTGTCATGTTTGAAAATGTGGTCATCGGGACAATCATAGGGACAGTGTCAGCCACCACGGTCGATTTGAACACAAACATTTCCTATCTCATCACATCGGGGGACCAGAGGGGGCTTTTCGCTGTGAACAGCGCGGGTCAGATCACAGCGTCCAGTCAGATAGACAGAGAGGAGCAGGGCTTTTATCAGCTGAAGGTCGTGGCCAGAGCCGGGGAGATCACGGGGGAGGCCTTCGTTAACATAACTGTGAAGGACCTAAATGATAACGCCCCTCATTTTATCCACGCCGTGGAGCACGTGAGCGCGGTGGAAAACTGGAGCACGGGTCACGTGATATTCCAGGCCAGAGCCTCGGACCCCGACGAGGGCACGAACGGCGTGGTGGTCTACAGCCTCAAGCAGAACCCCAAGGGGCTGTTTCACATCCACGAGAAGCACGGCCTCATCACGCTGACGGGGCCGCTGGAGGTCACGACGAGCTCCTACGAGGTCGAGGTCACGGCGTCGGACACGGGAGTCCCCCGGCACACCTCCAGCCTCGTCCTCATCGTCAGCGTTTACGACGTCAACGACAACTCGCCCGTGTTCGACCAGCTCTCGTACGAGGTCATCATCCTGGAGTCCGAGCCCGTCAACAGCCGCTTTTTTAAAGTGGAGGCCGCCGACAAAGACTCCGGCCTCAACGGGGAGATTATGTATGACATCGCCGGCGGCAACACCGGTGACGTGTTTGGCATTTTTCCCGACGGGCAGCTGTACATCAAAGCGGAGCTGGACAGGGAGATCCAGGACCGGTATAACTTGGTGGTCGTGGCCAGAGACAGGGCCGTGGAGCCGCTGAGCGCCACCGTCAACGTCAGCGTGATTCTGGACGACGTGAATGACAACCGGCCTCTCTTCAACAGCACCAATTACGTGTTTCATTTTGAGGAAGAGCAGAAGAGGGGGTCGATCGTCGGGCAGGTTTTCGCCGAGGATAAGGACTTCGGCCCGAACAGTGAAGTCAGATATACGTTTGAGACTCCACAGCCCAACTTCGAGCTGAACGCCATCACCGGGGAGTTGACCAGCACGCTGCAGTTGGACCGCGAGTCGCTCGTGAGACAGAGAGGCGCCGCCGCGTTCAGCTTCGCGGTCGTCTCGTCAGACCAGGGTCTCCCCAAGCCCCTCAGAGACCAGGCCAAAGTGCAGGTTTACGTTCAAGACATCAACGACAACCCGCCGAAATTCACCAAAGACATTTACCAGGCCTCCATCTCTGAGTCGGCCCCGAACATGACACAGCTGCTGCGGGTGTCGGCCTCAGACGTGGATGAGAACAAAAACGGCCTGGTTCGTTATCGCATCGCCGAGGGCAACGAGGAACGCCAGTTCACGATTGAGAACAGCTCTGGACAGGTGACTTTAATCGGAAAGCTCGATTATGAATCTACATTCTCTTATTCACTAAAAATCATAGCTGTCGATGCCGGAGCCGTGCCCTTATCCTCCTCTTGTATGCTGAGTATCAGCATCCTGGATGAAAACGACAACTCCCCCTCCTTCCCTAAATCCTCGCTGTCCGTGGACGTCCTGGAGAACATGAGGATCGGGGAGCTGGTGGCCTCCGTGACCGCCACCGACGCCGACTCGGGACAGAACGCCGACATAACGTACAGCATCACGGCCACGAACAACCACGGCACGTTCAGCATCAGCCCCAACACCGGCAGCATCTTTTTGGTCAAAAAGCTGGACTATGAAACTCAGTCGTTTTACAAGCTCAACATCACCGCGAAGGACAACGGGAGGCCGGCGCGCTCCTCGTCCATCCCCGTGGTTATTCACGTCAGGGACTTCAACGACAACCCTCCCATATTCACCCCCGGGGACATTTTCAAATCCATCCCTGAAAACCTCCCCCTCTCTGCCTCCGTCATGACCATCGCAGCTCACGACACAGACGCAGACATCAACGGGGAGCTGGAGTACTCTATTGTTCAGCAGATTCCTCGGGGAAGCCACTTCAACATTGACCCGAGCTCCGGGCTCATTTACACCAACAGGGAAATCGACAGGGAGTTCTCCAACCTGTTCGAGCTGACAATAAAAGCCACCGACCAGGCAGTTCCTGTTGAATTCCGCCGATTTGCCCTAAAAAATGTCACAATATGGGTCACGGACCAGAATGACAATGTTCCCAGTTTTGTGTCCCAGAACGCCCTGGTGGCCGAGCCCAACATCGTCATCGGCTCCATCCTGACAACAGTGTTGGCCTTCGACCCCGACGACGGCGCCAACGGGGAGGTGGAGTACGAGCTGGTGGATGGAGACTCGGACACGTTCATCATGGACAGGTACAGCGGGGACATTCGCCTGGCCTCCCAGCTGGTCCCGTCCCAACTCATGTACACCCTCGCCGTGTCCGCCACCGACCACGGCACCGACCGCAAGACCTCCAGAACCGAGCTGACCATTCTCCTGCAAGGGATGGACGGGCCCGTGTTCTCCCAGCCCAAATACATCACCATCCTCAAAGAGGGCCAGCCGCCGGGCACCAACGTCATCTCCCTGGACGCCTCGAGTCCGAGAGGCTCCGCGACCAAAGTGGAGTATTTCATCGTGGCGGTGCGCAGCGGCGGGAAAGCCGTGGGACGCCTTTTCACCATCGGCCGCCACACGGGAGTGATACAGACGGCCGCGGAGCTGGATCGAGAGCAAGGGTCCGACCTCTACCTGGTGGATGTGTACGCCATCGAGACGGACGCCAGCCAGCCCAGAACACAGCGTGCTGAGGTGAGTACACTGCTGACTTCTCTGTTCCCCACAGGTACTGGAAATCCACCTTATATTGTGCACTATTTGATCTGTTTGGCAGGGAAAAGGGGCATGAACTCACCCACTGGCACTTGTCAGAAACATTTGGATGAAATAAGTGAAATAAGATCAAGGTTTGAACTGGGGGGAAAAAAAGAAAAAAAAAAGGTGGTGGGGGGAAGGGGGGGAGGGGGTGGGGGGTTGAGACTGTCCAAGTCAGACATAAAACAAAGCCACCTATTTCATTTGTCTGCTCGTTAATTAAATTCCTCTTTTACACAGCTTGGCATTAAATTAAATCGTAATTTTCTTGGCCACGAAGGCCT
The DNA here is from genome assembly GCF_029030835.1 of Brachyistius frenatus. NCBI lineage: Eukaryota > Metazoa > Chordata > Actinopteri > Embiotocidae > Brachyistius > Brachyistius frenatus. The sequence goes on from NW_027210757.1 coordinate 618,374, forward strand.
TGTTCTCTGGCATGATACCTTTATTGTTCCCATTTCCCCAAAAAAACACACTAGCCATAACAATTAATCTTGAATGTGCCTCCTTTTAATAGTGGAGCAGCCTGGGAGAGGAAATGAGTGTTGCATGTCTTCCGCACGAGCTCCTCTCCTGTTTTCACGAGTCGGAATGTTCTTATCAGCGGTTATGAACTGCACAAATCAACCCCAAAAAAAGGGACCACTTTTTAATTTCCCCCATTGCAGACATAAATCAGTCAAGGCTTCTGTTTCAGTTTTTAAGACCAGTGATGGTTTCTTCAGTGTCCCGAGTTAAAAAAAAAAAAAAATGAAATAAAAGGGAGAGTAATTCATACGGCGCTCCACTGCAGGTATGCATCATCAGTGCCAGTATTACTTTGAGCCTTTGAGCCTGAGGCTGTTTTGGCACTGGGGTGGTCTTTGGGGTGCCTTTATACCACCGAGAACTCCTCCACAGGCAATAAGTGACCATTAAATTCAGGTGACCTCTTAAGACTTTGTGAAAAGATGCTGAGGGCAGTGAGAGTGAAATTTAAGCTGTCCATCTTTTTCAGGCTTTCCCCCTTTTAAAAAGAAAAAAAAAAAGTGGAGTAAAATTCTCTGAAGTGTAACGTGGGAACTCCTCTAAGCCCAGTTTGGGTGGTGAAGGCCTCACCGTGAGTCAAATGAAAAACAAATGTGAGTCTGTATATGCTTTGGAAATTTGAACTGTGACTTGCATTGTTATTCCAGACTTGATGACATATGACATAGTTCATATAAAAGAGAAAGTGTGAGCTGCTTCTCTTTTCATGAAAGGTGTTTTGTGTTTAAAAAAAAATAAAAAATGGCTGATGTGAGAGTTTAAGACTGAGCAGGATGCCTTTGACAGTTGTTATTGATTCCTTTTCAACCGCCCGCACATATTTAAACTGAAATCCAATCCGCCAATCAGTTATTCGTAGACACACTCGCATATTATTGAAATCAAGGATTACTTGGCAAAATCGTGTTAGCAAAGTTAACCTAAAGGCTTTGCCCGGGCCCAAATGGGAATATCAAATGTTCTCTCACTTTGCCTGCAGCGAAAATGGCAATCTGCTTTCCTGCAGACTCTAATGTCGAAAGCTAATGAGAGAATATATAGAGCCTCGCTGCTCCGTTCCCAAAAAACTTTAAACTCTTAGATTGGTTTCACGCTAAGTCTGAACTTTCTCACCCCTTCGGAGAGATGGCTTTACCACACCACCTGGCTGAGCAGTCGATCTCCCCACTTTGAGAAGCGTGAGATCTAATAACTCGGAGGAATTCAAAATCACCCTCTGCTTTTGGAAATATTGCCATGGGATTTTTTTTTTTTTTTTTGTCCTGCGATGCAAATGGTCAGTGGTGTTTTTTTTTCTTCTTCTTCTTCTTTTTATTGCTTCATTTTCAGCAGCACCAACATTAAACGGGTTGTACTCCGCTCCGTCAATGGGACCTTGAAGCCCGGTGTGGCGCACGATAGTGTAAACCTTCAGACTTAGACTAATGTTTTTCCAGTGCAGTGTTTATACACCAGATACCCGGTAGCAACTGGGGGATTATTTCCATCCCTGGGGTTGTGACCCTTTCACATTCTCCATTTTCCCCATTGATTGGCTGCATGAGGGGAAAGCTGGCATTTAAAAAAAAAAAAAAAAAAAATTCTCCCCCTCTGCTGTGAACAACGTGTGATATTTTGGGGAAAAACTCAAAACAAAGGGAATTTGGCTGGAGGTGCTCTGTCGACGGTCGTGACCTTGACTGTCGGGTTACATCTGGGTCACGTAGGGCCGAAAGTCATATTTAGTTGTTGTAGTTTGGTGTTTGGAATGTTTGTCGACATGACTTCATTACCCAGGAATCATTGTGTGTCTTCCTCCCATTTCCTAGTTTGGGTAAATATGTTGGAAAAAAAAAAAAAAAAAAAAACATCCTGGCAGCAGTTGTATCTATTGTTGGTGAATCCAGATTCCATTCATAGTTTGAAAAGATGTTTAAAAAAAAATTAAAATTAAAATTCACTCCAAGTTTTGCTTCATCACATCCTGCAAATGTCCTTGTTTAGAGGGGGGTAGTGAAGCCCCCTCCCCCCCCCCCCCTCCTCCTATAACCCATAATTCATACCTGACTTTACTCTGTGGCAGACTTCTCTCATTGAACTCAAAGTAGTGGTTTCATTTGAGGTCATGAGTGACGTGGCAGCAGGTGTCCCCCGTCAGCTGTTCGAGACAAAACACCGGCACGTCACTGTTTGGGGTTCATGTGTGAACGTCCAACAGCGAAATCATCTTTTAGTTGTTGATGTAAACTAATAAATGAGGAAAAAATAAGTGTAAAGGTCAATCTCAGAAGTAGCTGCAGATCTACATCCACAGATTATTGATTTATTATGAATTACTTTGGGGTTTTTTTTGGATTAGTTGTTTGTTCTATATAATGTTAAAATCAATCATGGCAGTTTGAGAAAACTTTTTTTGTGTGTTTTTTTTTGTTTTTTGCTTTAATTCAAATTAACAGCAAATATTCCTGTTTCACAGGAAGTCTTAAAGGGATACTCCACCCCCCCTCCCCCCCAAAAAAACCAACGTAATTTTAGTATTAAAAAGTCAAAATGTAAAAAGTTTCTTGTTTCATAGAAGAGGAAAGCAACTGTAGTTTCAAATGCTGCTGTGTTGGTCTCCTTGGTCATTTTGTTAAAGTATGGCAATGTACCTTTTAGTTTTTATATAATTTACTAGAATTGAATTCTGGGATCTTTTTTTTTTTTTTTTTTTTTTTAAGAGTTCTGGACATAAAGCAGCTCCGCTATAGGCACAGTTTTACTTTTCAGAGTTGGTTTTCTAAATCTTTCCAGACTTATACATTACATCATTGTTAAGAGTAATCTTGAATTAAAAAAAAAAGAAAAAGAAAGCTCATCCCGCTCTCTGTTTCTTATCCTCCCTGTTCTCTCCCTTTCGTCTGCCTCCTCCTCACAGTCAAACCCCGCTGCCCCTAAAGACCCGACTGCTACAATTGTTTTCTTAAACTCACTGTGAATCAAAATGAAGTGTTTTTTTTGTGTTTTTTTTTTTCTTCGAGGGGCCCTCGCGCACCACATCAGTCCTTGCCCCCGTCCTCTTTAAGGCATTGTTCCCTCCTTGAAAGTAAACACAGACGGGCCTTCCTTTTGTTTTTCCTTCTCCGATAAAGCCTTGCGCTGCCACCCACACCCTCCCCGGCCCACGGTTTCAGGAGGCTTTCTATTATTTATTTTTTTGGCGTCTCTGCCAGCTTCTTGCTTCGGCAGATTTACGAGCGCGTACGGACGAACCCTGTCTGCCGGCTTCTCCTCCCCATCTCCTCTCCTCGCCGGTCAGCCGGACACGTACGAGAGAGCCCGTTCGGACCCGCGAGCCTGGAGACAGAAGCTCGTGTTTTTTGGGGGAGGGTTGTCGGGGACGTGTCAGACGGTGTTATTGGGAGTTGTGGGAATGGAGGAAGAGGTGGGGTTGTGGTGAAGTGTCAGACGCGGGCTAGCACTGCAAAGACTCATGGGAAGGGAGGCTGCACGGTTCAGGATCACGTCCTTAAAGAGATGAGGGGTGGTTCTGCTCACCTGCAGCTTTTTGGACATCAATGCACAAATTAGTGTTGATCTCTGTTGCTTGCTGATACTTGAAGCTCCATTATATTCGTCACCCTCTTTCTCCGTTGGGCCGAACATCTTTTGTGTCTTGGCGTCTCTTTTGTGTCTTGATTCGTGAATCTCATTGGCAACATACTTCAAAGCCTTTCTGCTTTTTCTTCCTGGCTTTCCCTGTGGTTTTTCGGTGATGCTGAAGCTCCTCTGACGTGAACTCAGAGCGAAATGTGATGATTAGAGCATCGGAGGTTGTAGAGAAGAGAAGAGAGGAAAAAAAAAAAAAAACAACTCGCTGAAATACAAAACCTGCAGAGGCAGCCGGGTCAGCGAGGCCGCAGAAGAAAGGTCATGTACAGATGGATGATATGACACCGATGCTGGTTTGAGTTTGTGTATCTGTGTCTGCGTGAGAGGGTATTAATAAAAATTAAAATATTGATTGACTGCGGTTTCCAGAGGAAAGGCTGGACGGTGACACCGATATCTCCCCGAGCTGAGCAGTTAGTGTTCTTTGTTGAATGAAACCGAACAAAAAAACCCCCCCCCCCCCCCAAAAAAAGGGCTTTGATTACATTTGATTCATACACTAGTTTGGTTTTGAAATTTCATGTTCCTCTGAAGGCACATTCTTTTACTAGAGCTGGATGAGGAACGATGCAGAACAAACTGCATAACTTGTGTATTGTAATTCATGGTCTAATTATTTCGAGTGTGTCTTGTGCAGATGTGCTTGAGGGAAGAAAAGAAAAGAAAAAAAAAAGGTCCCAGCCGTAACCGAGGTCGTAACTCACGCGGTAATCTGGCCGGACACGCGCTTTTCGAAACGCTCGTCGCAAAAGGTGACGCGTCCTCTCGGCTCTCCCGGTAGGTGGTCCCGTTTCAGGAGGGCAGGGGAGGGGGGGAGTTCAGGGGGGAGGAGGATGGTTGAACCTGCGAGGGGTGAACTGAGGAGGGCCGGTCGTCTCGGAGCATCTGTCCGTTTTACGAGACGCCGTCGCCATAAAAATTGAATAAACATTCAGTCATGCATCGATGCGTGCAAGGGAATGCAGCCAGAGACACACACACACACACACACACACACACACACACACACACACACACACACACACACACACACACACACACACACACACACACACACACACACACAAACACACACATTGACCACAAGTTCAAACTAACACAGACTCTTTTCTGGAGTTTAGGAGAACATTAAAATGGTAGCAGCAGTCGGAGTGATTCAGTTTCATTTAGATTATTGGGATACTGCAGATTCAGCATGAGCCTTAATGAAGTCCGTGCTTTATTGTCTGCCTTTTTTTTATTGTTCTGGACTGTTTGTTAGTGTTTGTCTTGTTCCATTTATTTTGTGGCTTCTTGTGACTTTGTTTGGAAAAAGTGTTGAACAATTCCGGCTGCTCTCCAACTCAACAAAACGACCATCGGTGATGAATATCGAAGTTGCTGTGTGTGTGTGTTTTATTCACTGGAGTGGCTTCTCACCTCTAAAGTTTCAACTGTAGTTGGCTTTCTCACGTTTCTCTCACATCTTAATGTCTTTCTCAGCGACCGGCTCAGCTCATAATACAAATTTGTCGAACTCACGGCTGAAAAGTCAGGAAAGGGGATCATATTGTTCTGCTGGTGCCACCTTCCATAAAGTTAAGCCGACCGTCACTTTAGTAATGAAAGAGCAAAACTAAAGTCCAACTTTTTTGTTGTTTTTTTGGTCAGGAGCCACAGACGCGGTCAAATCCCACAATTCACTTCACTTTTCACGATTTAACTGCCAACATAGCAGCACATGACTGAAGAGTCAAATTCAGTGTTCATGGCACATTATTTCCATGTTGGCTTTGTTTTACGTTCAACACGCGCAAAATATAAAGTGTTTATGATTGCTTGATGATATGATCGAGATATTAATACTAAAATTACGTGAAGCTCATTTGATCAGTGGTTCCCAGCCTTGACCTTAATTTGACCTCTTCAAGTGTCTGCTTGAGAGTAAAGTAAAAGCCACAGTTACCTTCTTCCTCGCTGTATTTAAAAACTTAAAGGTGCTAATATTGATCCCAATAATTTACAAGTAAAGATTTACCTGAATTTTGTGAAGTAGAAATAAGATGTTCTCAACTTGACTATTCTTCAACACAGCGGCTTTTATGAAAAGAAAAAAATGGTTCCGTAAATAGTTCTGTTACTCTTGTGATCAAACAACATTACTCTGAAGCTCAATTCTGAGGCTGCTCTGTAAATAGTTTTCTATTAAATACTACATTTAGCAATTTCTGACCAACCCATATCAATTTCGGGTTTAAATGAAGAACTTCTGGACAGTCCCCGCCCACTTCCGGTGTAAGCACCTCCCACTTTGGGTTAGGCCCCGCCCCTCCACTGGTTTAACCGATTCAGATAATGGTGAACTCGCTCGTCCCTGCTTTTTAATCATCTGACGACCCCACAAATTCATCTTGTGAGCCGGTGTTCCCAAATATCCATAAAACGAGCATTTTTTTTTTTTTGCTTCATCTAATTCTCCAAAATTCTCCGATATAAAGTGTCGCGTTTCGGTCCCGTAATCGGTCAAATCCAGAGTTTGTCCCGGTCTAGTGAAAGTAAACCGCGCGCCAAATGACCTCTTCAGAGATCTCGGTGGTATTGTGTTCACTTCGTAGCACTCACTGTATTGTCCTCTTGCGGCGAAGCGAATTGTCCCGGTGCGGTGACCCCACCCTGCTTTAACCAAACAGGTTCCAACTAATTATTTACCCGTTCTATTTTCAAACACGGTTTTCCGCTAAATCATCTCGGCGAAGGAGGGGAATGTACACGTGCATTGGAAGAAAAAAAGTCTCTGGGCCCCTGCGGTTCGGCTGTTTTCTCCCCCCTTTTGATGCCTCATGCAAAGTCGATGCAGAACTTCGGGTTAGAATAATAAATGAATGTGGCCAGAGCCGTGCACGCTCCATCGGGGTTTTGCATCGTGGCGTTTATTTTCACATTGGAGATACATTTCTCTTGTTGTGTGACTTTGATTGCTGTGCCTCATTTGGGTTGAGTTGGGGGGAGAGGGTGGGGAGGGTGGGGGGGGCAGTCTTCCCGTCTTATAACCCACATGCTCAGACCAAACGCTTTCGACCCAAATCGCATTAATCTCGGGGGGTGATCGAAAGGATGACCAGAAAACGTCGGGTCAGAAAAGCGGCGATCTGAAGTTTTGCCGAGTCGGCTCAACCGCGGAGGGTTTGATCGGGGGAGTCGTCGAAGCGCGGGGGGGGGGGGCGATCAGGTAGAGAGCTGCGACTCGTTTCTTTTTTTTCCCTGAGCAAGTGCTACACGGGGCAAATAAATCTCCCGCCCGAGTATGACAACATACCCCGAGATTTCTTCATCGCTTCTCTCTCCGTGCAGCTCTGACTGTGAAGGGACCATAAAATATGCCCGAGTCTCTCCAGTTTCCAAAAAAAAAAAAAAATGTTCCACTACTTTCACTTGTTAAACGAAGGGAGTCAGAGAGAGAGAGAGAGAGAGAGAGAGAGGCAGAGCGGTGGGTTGATTTTGGCACGTAGGCTCTGCGGTAATAATGGATCCCAGCAACAGAATGATTTGTTCTTCCACGTGACTTACCGAGCTCTCTAGCGTCAACAAACACTCGAGCGAAAAAGATCCGCACGCAGAAAATACACACGGCAAATTTCCATTGTTTTCAGAGCTCGGGGCTTCACCGCGGTGCCTCGTCGACCGAACCCCCCCCCCCTCAAAAAAAGAAAAGAAAAGAGAGTCGATGCTTCTTTTTTTTTTTTTTTGCACATCTCACTTCCTTCGCTGGCCGTCCGTCAAATGCACCTCCAAAAAGTGACATTTAGTGCAGTTTCGGGCTCCTTTTCCGCAGATCCTCCCACCTCCGGGGACATCAAACGAGAAGTGGGGGGGTTTGGGGGGAAGAAGGGGGGGGGGAGTTCGTAGGCAGTGTTCTCCACGTGCACACACACACACACACACACACACACACACACACACACACACACACCTCATCTAGTGGAGCTTGCGGTTAAGACGAAGCGGCCCGCAGGCAGGATAAGGGAGAGGGGGTGGGGGGGGGGGAGGGGGGAATATCTCCCACAGCCCGGACGGATAATTTAGGAGCTGGAGGTGGGAGGAGGGAGGACGGTGAGCTCTGAGCTAAGAGACGGCGAGGGAGGGCCGGAGTAGGGCTTTAGTGTCACGGGGCAGGAGACGAGCAGAGATAGACTGGCACCGGCGAACGCAATGTTATTGTTACCCCCCCCCCCCCACCACCACCACCACCACCACCCCTCCACCCCCTTTTTTTGTATTTATTTTATGAGTTTTCCATAAGGAGATCTCACTGTAGCTTCTGCTCGGCGTGCTGTGCGGGCTCACTTTCATTAAGAGGTTAACCATGTTGGGATGTTCGCATTTGTGCAGACCTTGTTTTTGGTTTTTTTTAATGTTTTCTTGTTTGTGACGATATTACTTTCCGAGCTCGCGAAGCCTTTGCAGGGTTTTTGTTTTGTCTCTTTTGCTCTCTCGGTCTCTTGCAGGTCTCAACTTCAGAAATAAGCCGAAAGCCGCAGTTGAACTGCAGCTGTTTTCAATTTTTGGAATTGAAATATTTCAGCTCTCAAAATGTCCCTGCGTGATTTTTCCGGCACTCGATTTCTGTGCAAGTTGTTTAAGGCTTTTAAAATCATGCGATGGAGTGTTCGTCGTAATTCTGCTCAGGCTCTTCATTTGACAGCTCCCTGGCCCTCTGCGGGACCTTGAAAATCCTCTGACCTATCTGCTGAGATCTAAATGTTTTTTTTCCCCCTTATAATAGCTGATTTTAATGTTTACTTTCTATTGTTTTCAGATCCTTTCATTCCCCTCTCCTAGAATTATGTACTGTGAATATTGTGCACTGTTATTGAAGTCTTTGCAAACTCCTGCAGCCAAACGTCGTTCAAAGTCGCAGATCTTAAAGCTTCCAGAAATACCAAATTAGAATGAGCAACCAAAACAAAAGCCAGACAAAGACATATTCTGTCATTTACTGAATTGGAATTTTATTGATGCGGATAGTTTTTATTGGATTTGTCTGCAAAATCAAGACAAGACTAAGAATATTATAAATTGCATTTTTTGGGGCCCGCCTCTAGTGGCACTTGGTGGTATTGCAGCTTAAGGCGCCTCATTTTTCAGACCTGGAAACTGTGTCCGCTTTCATGTACAGTCTTTCAAATTAAAATGAAATCCAAACATATGAAATAGGTTTGAAGTCTGAACCTGACAGGTGCTTCTTATCGGGTGTTTCTGTGCAGCGCGGCCGTCCTCGAAGCACCTTTACAAAACCTCCAGAAAACGCCGAGTCTCCTTTAATTGCCCGGGCACACGCAACCCTCCGTTGGGACGGGTTTTTTTGTGTTTTTTTTGCTGCGGTCATTGGAGCACGTAGCCGAGTGGAACGTCTTGGGAAAAAAAACAAAAAACAGCTTGTGGTCGCCGAGACAATAACTGCAGAGCATGAGCCTCACTTTGGAGGATTATTATCTCATTTGAGGAGATTCTGGGATTGGAGCTCTGGGATTGGAGCCGGTGCTGCCGGTGCTGCCGGTGCTGTCGGTGCTGCCGGTGCCGCCTGCTGCTCTGCATTTTCCAAAAGCAATAATCCTAAATATCACCCGACTGCAGTGGATGCAAGCTTGCATCTTGCACGGTATGCTGTGTACTGTTGCACGGGGAAGCCGGCCCCCTCGATTGCAAACAAAAACACAAGTGTTTGTTTACACGAACATTTTGGAAACAACTTGAGCTGCTGTCAGAAACAGAAAGCAGCAAAGAAGTCCTGGCTTGACGAGACGTAACCGCCTCGGTGCAGCGAGGCCTTCCTCTCCACTCGGGTCAGTTTTAAGTGGAAGCAGCTGGTGAGGGTTCTGGGCAGTGATGTGCAGGGTCGAGGCAACGTGACTCAGGCTCTTGCTTTGCGGTTGTGTGGGGGGTGTGGGGGGAGGAGGTGTGTGTGTGTGTGTGTGTGTGGTGGTGGGGGGGGGGGGGTACCTGAGCTGCCCGCCCCTCCACCCTCTGGCTTTGTTGTCGCACAAAAAAGGCACACTTTTATTATTCTAGTGATCTGGAGCTCGCTAACCAAAGGAAAGTCTTGACTTTTTAAAGGGCAGAAGAGAAAGCCTCGACTCTGGTTTCGATTACGTTCGTTGACACTGTTATTTTCTTTCTTTTTTGCTCTTTTTTTTTGTGTTTCTTTTTTTTTTTTTTATTTCTTTTCTTTTTGTTGTTGTTGTTTTCTGTGCAAATGGCTGAGGTGGCCTAATTTCACTCTCTATTGTGTGAGGATGTCGAGGTGTAATTTAACAAAGTACTGTTCTCAAAGTTGACTTTACGGTCTCTCCTTCCAAACACAGGGCTATTTTCACTGTGCATTGCTTGAGTGTGTGTGTGTGTGTGTGTGTGTGCGTGCGTGCGTGTGTGTGTGTGTGTGTGTGTGTGTGCGCTCGTGTGCCTTATATACATGCCTTCAGCCTCACTGAAGTACAACTCTTGCATACTTTTTGCACAATCTACCAAATCTTGGCGCCCCTCGGCTCATTTTATCCCGCTTGGCGTCTCTGGCGCTGACACGTAGTTCACCGAGATGAAAAAAAACAAAACAAAACAAAACAAAAAAGAAAAAGCAGCCCACTGAAAAAGTGAATCATCCAAAACGTTGTCTAAACTTGGCTGGACTGCTGCTGACAGACAGATCGTAATGAAGTTCCCCCCCCCCCCACACACACACACATCCTCCATTTCCCCCCACCCCCACCCCCTCCTCCCAGGACATTGAGTTCTTACGGTATTACATGGAGGGCGATCAGATATTACATTATATCTCTATCTCCTCAGCAGGGGGGGAAGTGGAGGGGAGGGGGGGGGCTGCTGCTGCTGTTGGAGCTTCACTTACACTGAGGTGTGCAGACTGACTGCAGAGGCCTTGTGGGTTATAAAGAGAGAGAAGTCTGGCTTCTATAACTGAGTTCTAAAACCTGATAATAAAAAAAAATTTAAAAAACGAGCCAGTAATGGGCATTAATGTCATTAAGCAATCAAAAACAAATTTGCCATCTTCTGTCGGAGGTTTCTTCGTGTTTAAAGGGACGTTTTTCCTCCTGACTTGCGTGGGAATTGTTGATTTGGTCGGTTCGTCTGTGTAATGTTGTAAAGTTCTGCTGTGAAGACTTTTACTGTTAAAGTGCCGTGAAATAACCCGCGTTGTGATTTGGCGCTGTATAAATATAATTTAACAAATCTTATTTTAGAAAAACAACCGGGTTTTTTTCTCTCTCCGAAGCACGGTTATACGGATGTCCTTGCTGCACTGCTGACCTGTTTCAACTGATGAAGGAAAAAACAACAACAACAACAACAACAACAACCAGGATTTCAAAGGAGAACTTCGGCGCTTTTGGACATTTGCACAAACTTAAGATCCATATTACATTATAGTGATAAAAAAAAAAAAAGAGAAGAGCTTTCAGTTGTCCTGTTACGGGGACTCTCGCTCAGCCTGTGAAAACAGTGAGTCAATCGGGTGACCTTTGACCCCTGCTTGGCACGACTCGAGCGGAAGCACAGCCTCGTTGTCTTGGCAGCTAAAACAAGCGGCTATGTGTGTGTGCGCTCTTAAGTGTGTGTGCGTCCGAGTGGATATCCTCTTTTGAGAAAAAGTGTGTGTGTGTGTGTGTGTGTGTGTGTGTGTGTGTGTGTGTGTGTGTGTGTGTGTGTGTGTGTGTGTGTGTGTGCGCGAGCGTTAACATGTGACAGAGTCCGACGGCGCGGCAGACTGGCAGCGCCGAGCGCGAACTCCGCATGCTTCTTTTATTCCTCTGACGTCTGACAAGGCCGAGGCTCTGTTGGTAATGATGTGGTTATTACTTCCCATCATGCCTCGCTGCGGGCCGAGCCGTAAAACAGCGGCGGTGTACTTCTCTGTGGTGTCGAGGCCGGCCCTTCATGTCCTCATTCACAAAACCGTCCTCTCAAAGATGACACTTTTTTTTTTTTTTTTCGCTTTTTCACGTCTCGGGACGGGATTGTTTTGAAAAAAAAAAATGTTGCATTGGCAAAAAAACAACAACAACAACATAGTTTCAGGATCAAAAGATTATCGTGTTTTGTCGATGAGGTAATACAAAAAAAAGAAAAGTATTTAATGAGGAAAATGTCCAAACTTGGTGTCAATATTTCCAGGACACAAGAAAAGCTTTTCTCGTTCCCGGCTGCCTTTTAGCTTCCCGTCTCCATTTTTATCAGGATGCTCATCGTTTTTTTTGTAACTTGAAGCAACCGATAAAAATGTCGCAGTTTTGATCAACTGACGGTCGTAATTGGACGCGTATACTCGCGAACCAACGGAGAAGCGTCTCCCGACGTCGCTCAGGCCGACGCCGTGTCCCGTTTTCAGTAGTTGCTGTCCTCGGTGGAAAGGTTCTGATGAAGCGAGTTATCGACGTTCGCCCGTAGTTGGTGAACCGCGGTCGACCATTCGGCGGCTGAAGAGTCAGATAATATTCCCCGGATGGAGTTGTGACCAAAAACAATTCTCAAATTTGGCACCCCCTGGTGGTCATAATGAAAAACAGACACTATGGCAGATAGAATAAAGAGCAAACTGTAACAAAATAAAAATGGTCAGTTAAAGGATGTACTTTTTCTTCCAAAAAAAAAATGTAAATGCCAGCTAAATTTTTTAAAGATGTTTTAATGACAACATTTTTTTGTAGGTTGTACATTTGTTTTGTTTTTTCCCCCTTTTGAATTCTAGAGTCTCCTCTCTGGGAATTAAACTCCACATGGAAATCAATGCGTACCAGGGCACGGGCATCACATTTCCAATCGTCTTTGAAACGTAAGATTTATTCGCAGACTTTATATGCGGCCCCCGCCGGTGAGTTTGCACGAGCAAACTCTATTTAGGCTGCGAGGGGGGGGGGCCCGTAGTGTTTCCCCGGGTCCTGGAGCGATGCCAACTGTGGTCATATGGAACCGGTTTGATTCCCTGACTGTCAAAGCCCCCCCCCCCGTCCCCCACCAACACCACCACCACCACCACCACCAATCCCCCCCAAGAGTACGAGTCCATATGGAGGCTGCGTGGACGCGGAGCTGTTCGGTATTAACACGACAACGACGTCAGTCGCACACAAGAGTTCGGACTCTTATCACACCCCCCCCCCCCCACCCTCCCACCCAACTCGGGAGTCGAGATGACAAAGAGGGCGTTTCACATTAGGATATTTCTTGAGTTGACTGTAGACATGTCTGGGGTGGAGGGGGGGGGGTCGCCATACAAATAGTACAAAACAAAAATCAGCTGGCTCAGATGAGGTGGTGTGTTTTCCAGCAGGAACAGTGGTTTTGGTGGCTGATAGCCATATTTCCCAACATATAAAGAACACAGTGCCCCCCCCCCCCCCCCACTGACATGGGTCTTGAAGTGACACAAGTAAATACAGATATCAAAATTGCAGTTCATCGTGGCAAAATCCGGCAAATTCTGCACCTCTCTGCGCAATCTCGGGTGCATTATTCTGTATTTATGCTAAAAAGACGAGAATCCCTTCAACGGCGTTTTTAAAAAAAACCCTCTGTTTTGCTCATTAATCCCTCTCCTCTCACAAAATCAAATTCATATCATTATGACACAAATTAGCCCCCTGCAATGATTGCCCCATTGTTAGCTGTTGTTTACATTGTTGTTGTTTTTTTCCCCGCTGCTCTGCATACATCAGTTCACTCTCGCCTTTAATTAATTCTTGCACCGAAATGAACTTGGAAGAAGTCCCGGGATGATTCATTTAGGGTGTATATGATTAGGACCAGCCTGGAAGATCAGAGGCTCTTTTTTTTTTTATTCTGCAGCACCGATGTTAATTCATTTACACCCCCCCCCTCCTCCTCCTCCCACCAACTCCTCCTTCTCTCAATCCTTTCCTGGCGGGTTGAGGTTTTATTCTTTCCGATCATAAGACCCCCAACTCCTTTGCACAGTTTGTGTCAGATGGAAATGAGGTCCATCTATTTCTTTAGGGATGGGACGGCTAGATCAATGGATGGGGCGGGGGGGGGGTTTGGGGGGTGGAGAACTGAGCGTGGAGGCTGTCTTCAGGTCTCCATTGAGCGGAGATTACATCGCCGGTTGGTGGCTGTAAAACGCAGCGCTCTGCTGGCAGACACCAAACAGGACTCACAGGAGTCTTTTCAAACCTCACCATTGTTAGCGAGGGATTATTCTTCGGGTTGTTATCCCATTACGCTGTAATGGTAGCAATTTTCTGCTTAGGAATTTGGCTTTTTTTTTTTATTTTTTTTTTTTCCGTGAGGAAATAGATGCCAGAATGTTTTTAAATCAAGCATTTATCATCTGCAATTTGTAGGAAAAAAAAAAAATATATATATATATATTTTTAGATTGCGTTTCCCCGGCCGGTGACTGTTTTAGATAACTCTCGGTCGTCTACTAGATGGAGCAGGAAGACATTGGTTCTCAGTGACGTGTTGATACCCTGAATTAAAGTGTAAAACAATGTCTTTAATTTTGAGTAAAAAAAACTTTAAACAGCGCTTCAATTATAACGTAAAACGTTCTAAAACTAGACGATTGGCAGGTTATTTTTATAACCCCGTTGGCCGAATATCAGAATAACTTCAAGCTAATCTTTAAGTCAAAATTCTTGGGATATTTTGAGTATTAATTTTTTCCCGACGCGAGCAACGGTCCTTTTCTTTACTACGAGACGGGACATCAACGAGGCTTTTCAAAGTAATGCTCTTAACAGGTCATTAAGCGTTTTTTTTTTTTTTTTTTTGGGGGGGGGAGTTTTTCTGTAAGTTTGCCCAAACACTAAAACCTTGTGTCTTTCACGTCTGATTAGTGACACTTTAATAAAGTCGTTTAAAGTTCAGCGGACTGAATTTTCCACCTTTTCTAGTGTTTCTATGGTCACGGGGAAACGACCCGCATTCAAGGCCTGTACGCAATCTTTTAAATGCAAATCCTTTAAAAGCAACTGTGTAATTCTGTCTATGGGGACTCTCCCGACTTGGCCGCGAGAGAAAGTGTTTTTTTATTTTTTTTATATAAGGCAACCACGGCTGTTTTTCTTTCTGTCTTCTTGATCTGACAGCAATTGACTAAGCCAGTCCTTAAGGCGTGACAAAAGCTTGGCAAAATCTTTACATTTCTTTTCCTCCCTCCCCCCCTCCCCCACCTCCCCTCCCTTCCTCTAACTTTTCTTGGATGGGCCAAGGTGGACAAAGCCTGTCTTCTCTTCCACTTGATTGGGTCAGAAGGCTGAAGTTAAATGTTTGGTTCAAAATTGTCTTAGCATTCCCAGCGTCATGTTTTCTCTCTCTCCCTCTCTCTTATTTTTTTTATGCCGCTCAGGGAAGTTTCGGAAAACTATGTCGAATCGGCCACAATCAAATCATTTACGGTGAGCTCACAGCGAAGGAATTAATGCATTTTATATGAGGATGCCGAGTACGAGGCAAAGTCCCCTCAGCAACATGTGAGAAACCTTTCGCCTCCCCTCCTCCCCCCTCCTCCCTCCTCTGTTTTACTTATTGAAATTATAGCTGTCACCCACTTCACAAGGAGGAGAGCCAGGGGGAAGCAGGTCATTGACTTGATTTTCATGGGAAGGCTGATTCGGCTATTCAGGGTCTGATAGGTCCAGTATTGACAGCCTTTTTTTTTTTTTTTTTTTTTTTTTTTTTTTTTTTTTTTTGCCCGAGGGGAGGGGAGCACGCCGCCTTCATTGTACCCCACGGTTTGCCGAGGAAAAACAAGAGAGCGCCCGGGAGACAAAGGCCTCAATGGGAACAGTAGCCCCTGTGTCCCCCCCCTCCCCAACCCCAACCCCTCCACCCTCCACTGAAACCCCCCCTCCTCTTTGCTTCTGACTGCTGCTGCTGGGAGGCTTGTGTCTTTCCATTCTGGCCTCAAGTGCTACTCCCACCCTCTCTCAAACACCCCGCCACCCCTCTTCTCCCGCTCTTTTTTCATCCTGTCAAGTGGCTGCAGAGGTGTTTGCCGTTTCATTCTCTGACCCCCACCCCCACCCCACACCCCTCTCACCGCCCCCTCCCACCGAGTCCCCGTCGCCTCCCGAGTGCGGAGGTTGTTTGTCATCTTCATTTGCAGAAGAGGGCACTCTTGGTTTTTTTCCTATCTGCTGCGAGACCTCAAGTGGGGTCACGTTATATTTACTGTAACACAAAAGGTGCCGTCTGCGCCTCTCCCCGTGGCCCTTTTACTTTTCATGAGCCCGAGTCCACTTCTATTCTCAGCAACGGCTATAAATATTGGCTGTTGGCAAATATCGTCCAGAAAACATTGGTACGGAGTCCAAGTCCTTCTCTCAAGCACTTGTTTGAACAAGTCCGTGTCAGCCAAACATCCCCCGGTCCGGTCGTCAGTGTGTACCAGGCCGGTCCGGGTTTAAGGTTATCTGGTCGGTCTTATCGAGGCCTCTCTTTGAAGTGAGCCCTGGCTCCGTTTCCCTCCTGATAAATACTGTATGTGGGCTTAGTCCGGGCAGACGTCCAGGATGTGTGAAGGATGGGATCATTTCTGGCGGTTTCAAAGCTCCTTCCAAAAACACACCGACTTAATATATGACGAAAGGCATTGCCAGAAGTCATTTTCAAAACCTGACTGGATGCTGAAGAATGCGGCGCCGCATCATCGGGTGCCAAAAAAAAAAAAAAACGACGCCGGGGTCTCGACCTCGCGGCGTTGTTGTCCTGTTGTTTCTGCGGGGAGTTTGTTTATGTTTTTTTTTTTTTTTTTTTTTTTTTTTTAGCCTGGCATTAATCCCGAAAGGGTTTGTCATTGCCAGTCAGGCTTATTTATCTTAAACCCTTTCACGGCTAAATCTGTAATCTTGCACACAGATTAAAAGAACGCACCAAACAGAAGGAAATATACGATTAAGAGAGAAAACGATGCGGGTCGAAAAGGTGCTCCTTTTTAACCGCTTGTGTTTTCTAACATTGAAAACGTTTGGTTTTTTTTGGTTGTTTTTTTATGAGGATGGAAAAGAAATACAACCGCGCGGCCTGAACTCTAACCCCATCCTGACTTGGCTTCCAACCCCTGCTGCACTTTTCGACCTCTGACCTTTCTGGCAAACCCAGGAAATTGCGACAGCCTCCCCCCGCCCGCCTCCCTCCCTCCCTCCGCCCTCCCCCCTCCTCTCTTTGACAGCGAGCGGGTACCATCATGGCGGACGTTTGGTGACGGAGACCGTAATGGGAACACAATGGGAGAAGTGGAACGCTCGCATTGACAGCGGAAGATCACGGCCCGTGAATTGGAGGTTTAAGACATCAAAAATGACGATAAGCCGACTGGTAACCATTAGCGCTGTTAGGAACTCGGGTCCGTGGCCTTCAAAGAAAACTTTGAGAACACACATTATCGTCTTGGTTTCCCCCCTTCGGGTTTTCTCTTTCTCTCGGTGACCGCAGTGGATCGGCATGGCCGACTTTGTCGAGGGACTCTATCCTCCGCAACATCCCACACACCCTCCTCCTCCTCCTCCTCCTCCTCCTCCTCCTCCCCCCCCCTACCCTCCCCACCCCCCTCTCGATCTAATACTGGCTCCTTTTGAAGTGTGGATTTTCTTGGAGAAGTGCTCCACAGCCCCTCCGCACCCCACCCCGCACACAAATCTGCCTATTGATGTATCAGGGCCCCCAGCTTTTCATATGGGGATATGGTCCCTCGATTTTGGGTCGTGAGCTCTTTATCATAATTTACTGTATCAGGGAGTGCTTCTCTCCTGGTATGTGGGGATTGAAAGGAATGGTCATGTGCTGAACTGATTAAGAAGTTGGTGGTGACCCGAGGTTAAACCCTTGGAGTGGAAGAGGGAGGCGGGGGGTCGGCTAATATTACAAAAGGACTCGGAGCGGGCGCAGCGCACGGATAGAGGTGGTAAAAATGGGTCACATGAAAGGTGGAAAAAGAAAATATCTCGACTGTCCCGCTGAAGATGAAACTTTGCAGAAACTGAGATCAAAGGTTCGTCTCGCCCTCCGATGCCGGGGCCGTTAGGAACCAACCTTTCTTTTGTCATCTTGACTTGTTTTGGTTGAAACTCACCTTTTCCTTATCGTACTCCATCACCTTGACATTACCTCACTCGCTCGTGTCTCCCCTCTCCGTACCCTTCCCATGATTCCAGGCACCGCCAGACTGTTTTTGTAGCTGGCTTGTCTCTTTTGGAGGACTCGAGTAAACTGAATGGTGACAGCTTTGCCTGCCAGGCGAGTTGTGTGGCGCAGTGTCTGTATTGAGTCTAGGCTTGAGGTTCCCCCCATCCACCCCCAAAGCCTTTCTCCCTCCCCACCCCCCTCCGTGTTTGATGAGAATCAGACAGATTTAGCCGAGGTTTGAGCAAGCACAGAGGCCGACCGGCCGGCTCTCGGCGCTCCGCCGCTGCCATGCCAATAGTGACACGGCCTGGGACCGGCTGAGATTACGCGTTACCAGGCGGAGATGTCACAAGCCCCGAGGGGCTTTTGTTGCCTTCAAAGAGACGCCTGGTCAATCTTTTCCACCATTAGTTATCGCACCGACTCAGATGAAGGGCAGAAACGGGGGGGAACACAGTCATGAACTTGTGGCACATCTGATCCCCCAAAACTTCTCTTCTTTCTTTTTCCGTCCCATTTTACAGCCTATTCACCGTCCTAGAAATTCTTATTGCAGGATTTCCGCTTTTCTCCCTTTGACAATTAATTGAGTGCTGCTGTCCATCCTGGCAGCGGATTTACATTTAAAAAGCTCTGACCCGTTTTGATGGTTAACTTAACCCAGCTGAGCAAAAGCTGGCTGGGGCGATCCGATGTAACAGCATATTGCGTTTAATTTGGAAAAAGTGTGTTAAAAGGGACTCTTCTATGAGCACTAAGTTGTCGTAACGGGAGGCGGATCGGAAACTATTTCTCCGCCAAATTGGTGGTGAAAGTCGCAGCTTCTCCGCTCCGGCAGCGTGACAGTAGCCTTATCAAACTTTAACAATCCGCCGAAGATGTCTCAATGCCGTCTTTGTCGGAAACGCTGTCAGTCAGTGCTCAGAGAAAACCGTGCAAAATCGAGCTAAGTGGAATTAATGAGCGAATTTTGCCCCGGAGACCTGAGGTGCCTCTGTCTTTGTTTGTTAAAGTGAGTGTTTTCACTGCAGCCCTTTTTGCCCTGGCATGGGGCTCGCCAGGATCTCTCGGGTCCAGCAGGTAATTCCCAGGCATTTCCCCTTGTTTGGCTGAAGGTGGGGGCGGAGGAGGGGGGGGGAGTAGCGTCTACCCGTTTTACCCATCTGTGTATGTTAAAGTCATCAAGCCATTTAGTGAAAAAAAGAAAAGAAAAGAAAAACTTGAGGTTGATGTGTGCAAGAGCGTCCTTAATGCTCATTACTTCGTTCAGAAAAGATGTGTCCCTGGGAAATGTTTTAAAACGGAGACACGAAGAGGAAAAAAAAAAAAAGGCAGAAAAGAGGCATCGTCATCTAAGTGGTACTTTTCTCTTTTACATCTGTCACAACACATTCGGCTTCTAGTCCTGGGAATGAAGTTTACTCAAGGAGTAGACGTGTATGTATTAATTTCCAGAGACTGTTTGATTCTGCTCAGCTAAAAGACGACCTCACTACAGTTTATATAAAAGCTTTGAGCTCTGAAGGTCTGCAGCAGAAATGTTCATAACATTTATATCCCACTGCAGGTTTTGGGAAAGGACAGCTGTTCCCTCATAATTACTGCACGCTAATAGTATACAGTGTGTACTATATACACATTTTCATAGTATTCTCTTTCGAAATTGTGCAGCTAAACAGCTGTCAGATTGAGACTGCGGGACAAATGTGACAAATAAACTTCAGAAAGAGAAAACAAACTGCTTTCCTGAGATCCTCCCGAAGCCTTCGTTACCACCAAGGTACAATTTGGTTCGCTTTATTTTTCGCTGCTGTAAGTGGCTTCTTTCATTTCCTTTGTGCGTTGCATTGTGGGATAATCCTACACATGGACAGCTTGGGACTAGGCCGCTAACATTTACTTTGATTACTGCCAAGCGTTTGCTCAGTTAATCAGTGGATTGCCGGGTTTATAAAATGTAAAGAAATGGTAAAAAGGGGCCACCGTAATTTCCATTGTCGTTCACTTCTGGTTTCAGATTGCTTGTTTTGTCCGAGCGGCGCTCTAAAACTCCAACATATCCAGTTTACTTTCACGCGAGACAAAGAAAAGCAGTAAATCGTAACAATTTCAAGTCTGTACGTAGGACATTTTCTGTGTTTTTCTTGCTCTAAAAATGACAATATATTGCTAACGTTAGTGAATATGTGAGTCCTTGTGTATGTGTGTGCCCGAGGTTGCTTTGTGGGTCTTAGTGGGGATCCTCCCGGGCCCCAAAGTGGGAAAATGATAAAAGCCTTGTGTGACACTGAATCACTGGCCTTTAGAGGATTTCCACGGCCCTGAAAGGCAACTGTGATAATTTGGGGACAATCCTACCCCGGTGGTCTTCCCCAGGCATCCCTTAATAACTATATTAGCAATTAAGGGATGAGGCCGAGCCACAGTCGGACCCTATAGCTGCCTCGGGCAGATCGTCCCCTCTTCCCCCATCGCGGCTGCTTGGGGTCGGGGCGTAATGGGCTGTAAGAAGACATCATCCATGTACTCTTTAACCCCTCATTCATTATGGTCTTCACCATAATAGATAACAGACTCGAGATAATGTCGCTCGGCGGTACAACGGCGAACGCAGTGTTTATTTTCAGTCACCGTCCCTCGACGATTGCGCAAGATAATAAATGAGCAGATCGAGCAACAGCTGAGAGCGGCAGAAATCTGGAGTTTGAGGTTACAGATATGGGAATTTCACCCCCTGATTTCAACACCTCCCGGCGTGGTGAGTGATGCAGGGGCCCAGGCTAGGATCCCCCCCGAGGGTTTCTGGGTAACATTCCTCCGGACAGGCATTAACGCTAAAATGTAATTTTGACCGAGTGGATCGCCCGTGTTTCGTTCCGTAATCGTAGTAAACTTTAATGTGCGGGATGAGTTCAAGAAAAAGAAAGAAAGAAGAAGAAAAAAAAGAAGAAGCTCCCCCTCACAGCCGCAGTGATCTGTCAGCTTATCTCCGTACGAAGCTCCCCGGAGGCTTCGGAGCGTGTTTGCATAAAGCTGTTGTTGGATGAAACCCACATGTACGATATATTATGGGGCGCTATCATTGCGTAGTGGACATTTAGGACTAACTTGGAAGCCTTAACATGATGAAACGGTCTCCTTGACAACGCGCATGTCTCATCATGTCTTGTCCACTAATGAATAGAAGACCCTTAGTGTTAGTACCTTATTGGATTGTTTAAGTTGAACATTTTTTTTAGTCCAGCTCCCAATATTTTTTTATTTTATTTACCACTCCATTTTTATTGGTAAAAATTACAATTGCAGAAATCTGAAAACAACCAGAAGACTCCCCAGACAGAAGAAATTTACAATTTCTCTGAAGAAAAACGTTTTACACGTGTAGAATTATTATAAGTATTTTTTTTTTTTTTTTTAGACACAAGCTTACCTTTAATTCTTCAATGAAGTGTGTTTGTAAATTACACTTACTTGAATTGACAAAAAGTTATAAAAAAAAAAAAAAGATTTAAAAGAAAAAAATAGGACCAAAAATTGAAGAAACAAAAAGCCACAAAAACGTTTTGGCTTTATTTCGTGACCCCTCTGGAAGAGCCCACGACCCCAAAACTTAAAATCAAATATTTGAGTTTGATTATTCATCTGTCTGGAAAGAAGACGCTTCTGTTAAGTTTCTGACTGGACGCGGTGACTTTACAGATAAGTGCGTGTTAGTTTGTGAAGTCTTAACGAGGTTGAGCTGCTGCGTTTCTCACAGACTATATTTCTATCGGACAGATCTCCGGTTGTCGCCAGAGACAGAAAACATCTTGTGAATCGTTTACCGCCAGAACAAAATATATATATTAAAAAAAAAATCCTCCACAGAAGTTGAGATGAGCTGGTCTTTGAGCACATCATCTTTCTTTTTTTTTTTTTTTTCTGGCACTTGCCACCTCGACTCCCGCCGTCTCACAAACCCTGTGGTCAGCGAACGTTAAGTAGTTATGGATGAGCATACTGATTCCCCTGATGAGCAACTCCCCCCCCACCCCCCCCCCCACCCCCAAATCTCCCCTCCCTCCCTCTACATTCTGTCCTAATAGGAAACAGGGGAGATTCATCCTCCAATCCGCTGTCCACCCCCGGAGGCCCATGATTGGGGATGTGTATGGTGGGGAGAAACCAGGGATGACAAATAAAGGCTGAACTCTTGAATGGCAAGGTTCTGCTTCCCGTGGCTCTGTTTGCAGCGTGGACCCCGGAGGCCATAGCCCCTCCGCCCGGGGGGTTGTCAGTTACTGATGGCACTGTTGTTGGTTCCAGTGTGAAGGGGGCCGAAGAAGCCCCACCACAATCCCGCTTGTTAAATAGCATGAATTAATGAAGTGGCAGAGCTGGGAACTTCCTACCCCTGAGCGACTTGTGGGGGGGGGGGGGAGGCACTTCCTTAGCATTTCTATGGGCCCCCAACTTCTTTTCATCCTGTCGGCTTTTTTTTTCTTCCCTCCCCTCCCTGAAACCCCCACTTTGTATACCCCCCCCCCCCCCATCCTTAAAAAAACTTCTTCTTTTTTTTGAAGTCCTTTAATCCTCTGGATTTATGCCGGGTTGGGAACAGCGACTGATAAGCGGCCTCAATAAGCAAGAAAAAAAAAAAATGAAATAAGATGGCTTTTGCGGAGTTGTATATGTAAATGCGAATGTGAACAGTGGTCATGGCTAACGGCACGGAAAGTCGGAGATGAAAGAAAGTTGCAGATG
Organism: Brachyistius frenatus; assembly: GCF_029030835.1. Taxonomy (NCBI): domain Eukaryota; kingdom Metazoa; phylum Chordata; class Actinopteri; family Embiotocidae; genus Brachyistius; species Brachyistius frenatus. Next base: position 640,989 of record NW_027210757.1, read on the forward strand.
AGAATGTTTGTGTTTCTGGTCCTTCGCCTTTTTTTTTTGTTGTATTTTTGTATTTTTTTTGTTCCCTCTCTGAAACACATCCCGCAAACTATTTCTTTCACGTTCCAACTTCGTCTCTTAACTTTTTTTTTTTTTTTTTTTGGTCTCTTCTCCAGCCGACTCTTTAAATATCCTCTCGTAAGCTTCTACCGAGAATAAAACATCGCCTCAGCAGCGGGACGGCATTCCCATGGCGCACCGGTCTCCGTTTTTTATTGCCTTTCCACCTTCTTAATATGTTATTTATGAAAGTCCTTCAGATTTAGTCGCTGCTTTATTAGTCTTATGTTACTCATGATGTCTGTCTCCTGCACACCTGATTTACAGATAGGCAAAGACACAGGAACACTTTTATAGAACTGTAAACTGCCGCGGTGATGCAACACAGTGCCTCTGTTGTGTTGCCGATGACCACGAGGGGGGGGTGGGGGGGGGAGATCGGCCCAAAGGAAAAAAAAAATCCCACCTGAGGGATGTTTATTCTTTTCAGGTTTGCCTGGTTCATGAGAACGCTCGCGCTTAAGGAGGGCTCATACTTGTTGATTTAATGCGCACTTTAAAAAAATTTTTTTTTTAAATGTGCAAAGTTCGCACGTACGCTCGCGGTAGGGCGGCTTGGAGAGACGATACGCATGGATCCGAACACGCTGACACCCCGTCTTCTTTCATTTCGGGCGAACAAGTCAATTTTATGGAGACGGATCGGCCCTTCAGACCGCGGCTGCAGCCAGACCTGGCTCGTCTCAAAGTCCTCGGCGGCAGTCCCTGCAGTGAATCACTCGGACCGAGGCCGCCTCGCAGATAACACGGGATCACTTTGAGGTAGAGGCTGGTCGGCTGCCAGCTCCCTAATGGGAGCGTGTTTATACTTTGAGTTTTTATCTGCTGCGAAGGGCCCGCCGCCGTACAAAGGCTGGAATTCCTCTCGTTAAACAGCCCGATACTCGAGCGCAAATCACGTAAATAACTAAATGAAAGGAATAATCGGTCAAGGTGGGTGGAGGAGGTAGCGGCGTGCCCGTCGCATGCGGGGAAAAGGAAAAAGGGGGACCTCGATGGTATCTCGGTCCCGGACCAGAGCGTCCGTGCCGGGTCCGCTCTGCTGTGTAAACACCGACTCGGGGCTCGGTTCGGGCGCTCGCTTCAGGGGCAAAAACACTTCGCAGGCGCCGATCCCCGGCTTCGATAGCGAGGTTTCCGTGATGCCTTTCATCCGAGAGTGCGGCGTTGGCATGGCGACTCCCGTGCGCGGTGTAACTGATGTAGACGTTTCCACGTCTGGCTGCGCTCGTTTCGGGAAAAAAAAAAAAAAAAAAAAAAAAAAAAAAAAGGCGGCCATTTCACGCCGTTATTATCGAGGGTAATGCGCAATTGCGGTTCATTCATCGGATGTTATCTCGAGCGTATCGCGTCCATCATTTTCAGCCTCATGAAGAAGAAACAACTTCCCTGCTCGGCGAATAACTATTAACACTTTTTGTGCAAAGAGCCAGATGATAGGATGATAGGGAACATGATAGGTTCCCCCCCTAGGTTATGTCGGCGGTGCAGGAACACGATCGTCAATACAATCCCCTCGACTCGGTTGCTATTTGTAAGTCCTTTTCTAAGTTTTAGCGCAGCTTTATTTGAGGCGCCAGTCAAAAACAAGTCGGATTGTATCGTCATGATCTCTCACGATAACTTCCAAAAGAAGCAGTTTTAGCAGGAAATACATGAAATTTAACTACTCGTGCTTTGTAAATGTGGGTTTTTACATTGTTTTGTTTATATCCACATAGCAAGAGAAATATGTGTTGATTAGAATGACCTGGTTTGTAGTGGAAAATACTCTATTAGGAGAGCCTATAACTAAGGCTACTGAAGTTGGGTTTTTTTTAACTGAAGTGTTATTGTGGGTTTTTTTTGGTGTCAGAGAACCACTTTTAACAGAACTTCTCACTTCATCCCGGAGACTTCATAACGTCAGGAGCTCCCATTAGTTTTGCTGCTCGGCTCAGTTAACTACGTGACAGACATATAAGGCAGCTACTGGATGTTAATATTGCGCAACAGCTAATCTCCATGTGAAAAAGAATGTAGTTTGTGCCGTCGCGACCCGTTTTTGTTAATAATCGTAACGCTTTTGATCTCCGCTTAGTAAAAAAAAAAAAAAACGTCTGAACGTTCAAAGAGCCAACGCAACGGGCTTCTCGGCTTTTTACACATGAAAAAAAAAAAAAAAACGCCCAAAAAAAGTACACGCGGCGGTCCGTTAACTCTGCCGGGCACCACGTCGAGATTTTCTCTATCCCGCCCTCCTCCCCCCGGCCGACTTGTCAGCTATGATATCACGGCAGCTCCCCCAGAATGAAATAACGAGCAGGTCAGACTCTCTTCCCGTGGACAAAACACTGGGAAGTGACCAGCTTTTTAAAACTCAAAGCTTCCCTTCCCCGTCTGGTGCCGAGCGACGTGCCCATTATCTCCCTGCTGTATTTCCCTGTGAAGGAACCCCCCCCCCCCCTCCCTACACCTCCACCCCCACCCCCTACCGCAATAAAGACCGGAGGAGCTGCAGGTAGCGATGCTGAGCCGGCTCCTGTTTTGTTTTTTCTCTTTTTTTCCTCAATCGACTTGAAGGGGGGGGGGGGCTCCGCCAGCGCCCCTTTGAGGAGTTTATGAAATTAACCAATTAGGACGTGCGGGGCGGTGAGATAGAGACAAGAAAGGATAAAGAAAGACCCTTCTCTCTCTCTCTCTCTACTTCTTTCACACACACACACACACACTGCCCACTCTCCCAAAGCCCAGCATGGATTAATCACTCTGTCTGGTGCGAATGAATGGTCGTTCACATCGCCGAGGCCTGTTATTTACAATTAAGTAGTTAGACAATAAAACTCACGCCGCAGAGTCTGCCCCGCGCCGCTTTCCGTCGTTCTGTTTTTTTGTGTTTTCCCCCCCCCCTCCACTTTCTTGGTGTTTTCCTCGTATATTTCCACACAGCTTTTCATCTTCCTGAAGTCCGCTCTCTATTTTTCAACCCCTTTTTTTTTTTTTTTCCACCTCGCCGTTCTCTCTTATTCTGCTGAGAAGGAGCAGAACCAGATAATGAGGCGAGGAAAGGTCCCGGCCCGTTAGTTTCCGACGGAGGAGAGCGGCGCATTCGTACGCCTCCTAATGTTTCTTCACGGCTCCGAGTCAGCTGAGTCGAAATCACTTTTCGGGTAAACACGTTGACATGCCGGGTCACGCGGCCAACGTACACATTCGGTCTGCATTATTATAAATTTGCGTTACACTCTGTTTCCTTCTCTTTAGGCTCCGTGCACATGTTACCAACTACTGTTGCATTTGTTGGCATTTAAATGGTTTAAATCGAAGGATAATAGAGAAAGTGTCACGAATCGATGTTTCATTGATGTCATATTTTGCTCTGTCAAAGGTACATTGAGTTTTTTTTTTTTTTTTTTTTTTTAAGAATAAATGTCAGCACAAGAAAAGGAAGGAAAGGTCGGCTTTAGATGAATGGCCTAAAAACAAAAGCATTGGTATTAACCATAAATACCTCAGAATCTGTTCGATACCACAGTAAACAAGCAAAAGAATTCCCCTCAATATGTTTTTAGTGTCTATTGTCTGTCAGCTCTGAAGTCCTATTTTCCAGCTTCGGTAGTATTTCGGTCAACTAATTTGATGAAATGGGAACCAGGCAGCCGCGTTACGTAAGGGAAGTTTTCAGCATCGTAGATGTCGGCTAATTTTGGTCCCGTGCCGAGTTCACGCAGCGTGCCTCCTCATATTTTAGTCCAAAAGGTCCCACAACAAAGCATTCCGCAGTTTTGATTTGTTGGTTCGGATTTAGATGTAGAAAGTGCGAGCAAACAGTTCTGACACGATGACTGCTCGAGCTTTAAGCTTCATTTTGGGGGAACAAAAAGAAGTCGGTCAAATCGGGCGAGTCGGACTCACGCGGCTCGTTGCGTCGTCTGTTCTCAAAAACGCCGCGAGGCGGAGAAACCGACGGTCCGACACCGGAGGAAGAATTCACGGTGCTCAAACCACCGAAGTGCCACTGAGATCCACCGACGTGCCCTTTGGTTTGCGCTCCTGACCTGATTCCCTCTCTTTGATCTTGGCCGGCGACCTTCTTCCCCTCTTGAAACCTAAATGCCCCCTTCTTCTTCTTCTTCTTCTTCTTCTTCTTCTTCTTCTTCTTCTTCTTCCGTACACTTGCATCATCGTAGTTCCACTCGGATACGTGGCATTTGCAGCAAACTGGATTCTGGCAGTGGAAGAAACGACGGGAATCGGACTCACGGCCGCGAAACGATGAGGGACGCGTGAATAAATCCAAAACGCGCGAACACACACAAACGCACTCGCACTAAGTCCCGCAGACAACCCGAGGCGTTCAGCGGACAGACGGCGACTTGTGTCCGGTCATTTCCCCCCCCGAGAGTCACCATTTACTACAAAACAAATAACAGGAAGCCGTTGCTGGCTGCGCTGCGAGAATTCCAACAATCCCCACCCTTGTGTTTCGCTCCTTCCCTTCTTCTGCTGACTTAACTTTACGACCTCCTCCAGCCTCGTGTCGCCTCGGTCAGATGTGGCCCCCCCGAAGTGGTTTGACACCGAGCAGCGGCACTGGGTATTGTTCCAGTCACATTGTTTGTTTGTCCGGCTCTCGCCCGATTTAGGAGCAAAAAGACCAAAGATGGAAACGTGAGAGGGAGTCCGTTTACATGCGTCAAACAAAGACGCTAAAAACAAAACAAAAAAACAGCAGAATATCTCCGCCCTGGCTTTTTTTTTTTTTTTTTTTTTAGCTTTGTATGTTTTAGCTTTGTTTCAACCTCAGCTGCTCTTCGTCACGGTGTTTTTTTGTGTTTTTTTTCTATGCCGTGCGCTATTTATTTCGATTGCAGAGGTAGAGTTGGACTTGGAAACTTGTGCTTCCATCCTTGATCTGGCTCACTTGACAGAGGCATCTTTTTTTTTTTTTTTTTTCCACAATACTCTTCCAAGTAATTTATAAAAGTGGTCTGCTGAAAGCTTTTCTTCCTTTGAAGCTCTTGTTCTGAAACGGAGAAAGACGCCATTTGAAAACTGTCACGTTTTGTCTGATTAAATCACTCTTGACATCACAGTAAACGGGTGAGTTCATGGATTAATGTGTCCAGCCGTAAACAGCCCCATCATTAATAGTCTACCCAGCTGTTCTTTCGAAACGTACAAATAATATTTTCTTAAGAAATAAGCTCAGCATTAAACCTTTTATTCTCAGCTGTTAATCTTTCACGCACACACTGTGTCCTGTATGACCATATAGTGGTGAGTAAAACTGGTTTGGTTGTAAATCCCCCCCCCCATACTGGTTGTAAAGCTGATTTACAGACATGATGGCCGCAGTTGGTTACAGTTTGAACTAAATCTGGCTCAGCTCTGTTTATCTTCTAAATCTGGATGCTGGAAAACCTTTAATTAGTGTCAATAGTGGTTTAATTGTTCCATTCGTTTTCATGTCATAGCCTATGGGCAGCGTGCTGCGCCGCATAAATACACTTGTGGAATTTGTGGAAAATGACCAAGACGTAGTACCCTTAAACTGCAGCGAATACGTCTTGATCACCCTCCGACAAGTTAATCATGTTTTATGTGGCCTTGTTTTTTAATTTTTAACAAAAAGCAGGCCTCGCCTAACAAAGTTTTTCATCACAATACAAGAGTGTAGCTTTGAGAGCCCTGATGTTTCATACATAAGCATGAACCAACTTTGGACAATGTCATCAAGATAGAAATAAACAGCCTTGGCCGAGTGAAGGCGGAGAGGTTTGGAAAACTGATTACAGGCCTCCGATTTCTAGCCCACACTTGCCCAAAAAATCAACATATTTACTGTATAACATTTCAGGAATAGATGAGAAGTAGAGACCAAACAGGGGAAAAAAAAAAAAAAAAAAAATGAAAGAAAAGAGAGTGCGCAACAGAAAATAGCATCACTCTCTTGGATTGCCAGCTCCAGGGCGTTTGCCAGGAACAACATCGAGGGGAGTCTGTTGCAAAGAGGAGAGCACTCCTTTATGGATAGATTACATTTACAACCTTTGTTGAACTCGGCCCAAGAAGAAGTGGAAAAAAACAAACCACTCACTTTGGAAGCCGTAGCAGATAGATGCAAACACTCTGCCCTTATCTCATCGCTTCTAGTATCTCTTAAAAGCCGATTTAACCGCATTTGAGTTTTTTTTTTTTGTTGGGGTGGGAGGTAAAGATTTGATCCTCCGTGCATGCACTGTACATTTCCCTCGGTTTGATTTATAGAGGATGAATGGCATCCGTAATCTGTAGTTTGTTTTCAAACCTGCGTGCGGGTTGAGATAATGCAGAATACGTCAGCCCCAGCTCAGACGAGGTTCAGACCGCGTTGACTGATTCGCTTCTGGGTTATCTTAATTCTTTCCGATAAGGCGGACAGTTGTCAGACTCCCACACTCTCGCCGCTCCGCCGCCTTCGCTGCCTCGGATCCTACCTGCGGTCCGCGTGGATGCAAATTAAATGATGCAAATTGGGAATTTGACATTTGCGCAGATCATTGGGCTCGGAACGGTGTCGCGGGCAGCAACGGATGGACGGTAACACGACCCCGTTCAGTCAATCACATTTTCCAGATCGAGCCCGAAAGCGCACATAAGTACGCAGCAGTCATTAGGGCCAGAATTACGTCCACATTTGGGTTTGATTGCCTCGCATGTGCTACAATGGCCTCAAATGGCTCATAGTCGAGGCTTCAGCCAATGATCTATTCTCCAAAGACAAATGGCAAAACTGTAATACCACTTATTTTCTTAACCCCGGCCAAAGTGTAATGAACATCTGCAAATATTACACATCTTAATAAGATTTTCCAAACAGCTCTCCACAGTTTGTTTGACGTCAATTCTCCCCTCCGTTTCTTGCCATTTTTTTTTTTTTTTTTTTTTTTGCCACCGAAAATTCGTACCGTTCCCTTTAAAACGTGCCCCGCTTCCCACCCAGGCGTTCTCACTCGCGGTGACAGACACCATTCATTAGCGTCCCATATTTTGTCCGTGCCGTTCGGCCTTCTCCAAACAAAAGAGATGAAGCAAGCACCCAGGAGCGCCTAATGGTCTCCCCAGCTGTTGATGCACTAATTGCGGAGGTCCTCGGAGCGCCGCGCAGCCGTCTTTGAGGCCGTGATGGATCTTTGAGAACAGTTGCGGATGAGACGATACACGCGGAGTATCACTCCCTGGTTTTGATAAATAGTTTCCTTTCCCAAACACAGCTGCCTTGTCAAATTTGACTCCTTTCCCCCTTTTTTCTTTCGCCGTCGCCCCAAGGAAAACGAAGACTCTGTGGATAAATGTTAGTGTCCCACCTGAAATCACTCAGACGGGACGCAGTGTGGGATGCATTATCCCCGTCTGCCTCTGCAGGACTCTTTGACTGTCCTCTGTTTGACATGCCTTGAAGCCTTAAAAATGATTTTCTAAGATGTCAGCCAAATGTTTTCTCTCTGAATACGTCTAGCTTGTTTTCGGCTTTAAGGCTTAATTTTCTTCTAATGCACTGTTGCCATGTATAATATGGACCAGTGTTGTACAACACAGCAAAAGATTACCCCAATAATTGACTTCAGGGGAGCTATGAATTTACATTTAAAGGCCAAGACTTGGTGAAGGGGGACTGTGTCACTGTGTTAATGTGGATTTGCCTACACATTCTTCAGTTCCTTCTGCGGGTTGGTCCCCTCTGGTATGCAGTAATAGCCTCAGAATATAAAGTACAGCACTTGATGCCGCTTGTCATTGTTTGAGAGATTAATCTTAAGCACCTCTCGGTGCCACAAGACCCTTATAAACCTGGCAATGTGCATGATATACCCTAATCGCTGAGTTACAATGGAGCCCAGTTACAGAGTGACACGCCGAGGTGGGAACCCACGCTTATTCATGAACTGTGGCATTTACCACAATAAGTAATCTGCCTTTTATTAGCACAACTTAAAGCAGAGAACAACCGAAAAGAGTTGCAGGAGGTTACATCACCGCAAACTCCACGACTCCGAAGCTAATTCTATCTACAGTAAAAGGACACTTCTTTTTTTTTTTTTTCAAACTACTATTTCCGAGGTCGACAATGAAGTTGACTTGTAGCGCCCAGAATCTGTCGGCTTCACGAGCTCACGACATCCGAAGTTCTGAAATCCCAAAGTTAAGACAGCAAAACTCTTTAAAAGAGAAAAAAAACTAAACAAAAATAAAATATTTTGTAGCAATAACACTATTTATGGTTGGCTATTACATTTGGGCAGAGGGTGTTTTACCTATCAACTCTCCAAATTATCATTGGCCATTGATTATTGGCCAAGACTTCCCTTTAAGTCCCCCTACTTCACCTGATCTGACCGTTAGTCTTGTGACCAATAGTATGCCTCGTGACGTACGTGTCCCAAATATTTCCATGGCAACAAAAGCTCAGCACACCTGTTGTTGGTCCTCCGTGCATGTCGTTGACCAGTGAATTTACCAGTCCATATATTTGAGACAGATTTGCCTGTTTGTCTATAATGAATAATAATGTGGACCAGAGGAAGACTGTAACTGAATTTGAGGTTGTTGTTTTTGTATTATTATTATTATTATTATTATTATTATTATTCTTTGAAGCTGATCCCTTCTATTACGTGTATAAGAGCGGTCCGGCTGCATTGATGCATTCACTTTTGTATACTTTCATACACTTCACACTTTCAGTATTCAGCGGACGCAGCGTGGGCCTGACCGAACGTCCCGCTGGTCCATTGATGTGATGAACAAAAATGACATAATCTTGCTATTTTCTCTGTGCAAAATGGGGCCGTTACCGGAGTAACGGGGGAACTATTTAGGAATTTTGCCCGTCAACGCCGCCGCGGTCATAAAGATATGTTGTCGGCCCCGGTCGCTGCTTTTAGTGAGTGAAAGTTTTGAAGGGGGAGTCTGAAAGAGATGGTTGAAATGCAGATAAAAATCGGCCGGTGTGTGTGTTTGTAAAAAGAGAAGAGGCTGAGAGAGAAAGCGTGTTTGTCTATAGGCAGAAGATAAGGAGAGGGTGAATTAGATACAGCGTGTTCGCAATGAAACCAATAGGCGTGCCAACCGCATCTGCTAATGCTATCAAATAACCCGCCGTCTGCTCGCCTCTCACACCTAACAACTCTCTTGTTAAAATTCCGTTCACGGGTCAGTCCAGTCACACATTTCTCACACTGATCGTTTCCTGGTTTGGATCCCTTTAAATTTAAGCAGAAAACAAACAAACCAAGCAGTCGTGAGATTACGTCAAAATCTTCTCACGGTGCGACAAAAACCCCGCTCCGGTCCGGTTTTTTGGTGTTTGTTTCACGTGAGCGTGTTTGGCTTTCAAGTAATGAATCCGATCTCTAAAAGGTACCCGGCAGGCCGGGGGGGGGGGGGGGGGGTGCGTTCGACAATTCCATTCCCCGTCTGGCTGACCTTAATCTGGATTAGCTGATTTTCTTTCCTCGGATTAACAGCTTGTGGTTCAATTAAACATCACGCAGCCCAACGAGTTTGAATCGTGGCATTGCAGAGTTGCCGCGGGGTGCTCAAAGCGTAACTGAAAAAAAAAAAAAAAAAAAAAGCTCCAACCTCAGTGTTTCCTCCGTGGGAATCCAAGGCCTCCGCTGTCCGGCCAAACCATCTGGCCAGGAGAGATTTTCTTCTTTTTTTTTTTTGGCCTACCAAGTTTTAAGGCTACCGTGCTATGCAAAGGCATTCCTAGACAACGTGGAGACATACAGGGAGGCAGTAGCTAAAGATTTAGAAACACTCACGTCTTAACTATGAAAACATTCCTCAGAAGTGTTTCTTTTTCTTCACTTTTTTTTGTTTTTTTTTTTGCTCGAGTTAAAGCTTTATGGAGACAAAAAGACATAATCTACTGAAAAGTAAGGTGAGACTGAAGTCTAAGGAAAGCCGGCACTCTTATTCTCTGTTCGGCTACATTTCGTCTATATATCTATATGTAATCCAAGTTTGCCGTAAGCTTCGAGAACTGCGGTCTCCAAAATCTCCAGGAAGGACTTTTATTCGTCTCCATTTTTGTAAAAAAAAAAAAAATGTTTACGCATGTCACAGTGTTAAAATGCCGGTGACATTATCAACGCTAGCAGCTCTAAAACTAGAACAAAATCTACGGTTTGAAAGTAGGAAAACGAGAAGTGAAGGAGAAAATACTTCCTCACTAAATGACCTTCGGGCGCCCTTGAGGAAGGCACTCGACCGCTCACACAAGCCCCAGCTGCTTGTTGCAGGTGTGAAACGTATGAACGCGAAGCGCAACGTCTCCTCAGCAACAAAAACCTCTAAATGGATCGAAAGATGGAGAATTCGACGGTCCGCTGATGAACCGAGCGTCGCGTCAGATGGAAATGAATACCGCCCTAATTGGGAAATAAAGCTCTCGCTGTGCGGCAGTCTGCTGCGCTGTATATTTGAACCGAGTGGAAACCTTACAGAAAGCATCAATTCTGTTAAAAAAAAAAAAAGAAAACAACAATGTTATTTTTCTGTCCTATTATTGTTGTAACAGGTAGGAAATAAACGGCCCGGGCCGGGTTTACTCGAAAGCTGAGCTGCGTGTCGGAGGAATCTCGAATGAAAGAGGAACTCTGGGAAAAATAGAAACAGGAATTAGGAAGCGAGAGAGAGTGGACGTTGCTTTCACTGACGGTTGACTCTCGGAGGTTGATGTAGTTTTGAACATTTTGGTGCAGGAAAGCTGCATCGTACCTTTTCTTTTGGAATTTCATTTCATTTCAGGCATAAAAAAATAAAAAAATAAAAAATCTGCCAGTTTGTTAGGTACCCCGAACGGTCTGGCACCAGTTGAAGGTTGTGATGCCGTTGAAACGTATCGCATTAAGAGCGGCGGTTTTCTGTTATTTAGCCTGCCCTCATTTAGGTGGAAGAAAATAAGCCATTTTAAAAGTCACAAGGAAAAAGGTATTACTTCCTTAATGCGTTCTATTTCCTGCTGAAACAGGATGCGCAGGCGGGGACGTGACAAAATGGGAGATCCATCGTGAGAATGAGTCAGTTTTACTGAGGGGGTGGCGGGTGGGGGTTCACAAAGAGGGCGATGCCTCGAGGTCACCGCTTTAAGATTCACTGTTTTCCGAGGTGCAGAAAGGTCACGCGGCCTTTTTAAACTGCAACTACCGTCGGAGGGACGCCGCAATGGAGCGGACGAGAACTACGGCTATTGGAAGTTCTCGGTTCTCGGAGGAAGAACCGTGTTTATTTTATCGGCTCAGTTCGTAGCCGTGGGACACTTTTGGGACACAAACACCGGCAGGACAGCTGAGAGACGGACTGAAATGAAGCGGGGAGGGCGGGGAGGGGGTGAGGATGAGGGGGGAGGGGGTCACGATAAAAGAAAAGCGAGGTTAAGAGGAGGGGAGAGTAGAGGGAGTAAAAAAAGGAGCAAGAGAGGGGAGACAAAGAGCCCCGATTGACTTTAGGGCCTCACTTGTCTTTTTCTGCTCTCTCAATTGCTATTCGCTTTTTTTTTTTTTTTTTCAGCTCTCTAAGCCCCCCCCCCCCTTTCTTTTTCTCTCTGTCCCATCGTGCCAAGTGGTTGATGTCGTCCATGCATGCCGGGTCTACAGCTATGGATAGAGATGGGGCGGGTGGAGGGGGTGTAGAGGGGGAGGTTTAAGAGGTGGTGACTGCTCCTGTCGCTGACCAGATCATATGTGACACTGTAAGCCCTTTTACCCCACCGCAGCCCTTCTTAAATCCAATTCTCTGAACTGACTGACTGACTGACACCAGCCAGACGCACCCCCCCCGCCCCCCAGCTTAGACATTAGAAGCTTTTTTTTTGTGCTTTTTTTTCCTCCCTCCTGCATTGACACACCAATATTTCGATTTTTATTTTTTTATTTTTTTATTCACATTGCATGTGATGTTTTTGTTCCGCCCCGAATCCACCAAAAATAACAAAACAAAAACAAAAAAGTCATGAAAGTCCTCCTGACAGTTTTGTGGGTAAATATTGTCTTGTCGTCGTTGACGTCCCGTTAAAACTGTCCCAAACACTTGGCAGGAAAAAAATAAATGCAGATCTGATTTTTACACCGTTGTTTCAGGATAAAATTTTTTTTTTAAATTCCCCCTTACCCCCTCCCCCGCCTCCCTTTTTTGGTGTATTTGTGTTATCCGAAAGCCGCTCAGTCTAAACATATCTCGCGAAGATTTAGAAAACGATCCGCCTTTTCCCCCTTCGGACGCATTGTTTAAAAAATGTTGTGTAAATGTTGAATTAATATGTAACTTCTCCGGGGTTTGTTTGTGTGTTCGCCCGGGTGTGGAGTGACTTTTTTGGATACAGAGTCCACGTTGTTTACCGCAGATATTGATAATGACGTTTGATTTTTTTTGTTGTTTTTGTTGTTGCGATTGTTCGCCAGACTAAACAATTTCCTCGCCGGTAAACATCAACTTTTTCGGTGACTTTGGTGTTCACTGTTTTAAGGAGCCCTTTGTTTGAGTGATTGCTGGTTTCACTTCCCAAGTAAAAAAAAAAAAAAAAAAAAAGAGGAGGAGGACAGCGTGTCTTCTTTTGTTGTCTGAGTAATTTTTTTTTTTTTTTTTTTTTTTTCCTGTCAAATTCCCAAATACCCTCAAGACTTGTTGTCTGGGCAGTCTGTCTCGTTTTTTGGGGTAAAAGTCTGGAGGATTTATGTAAAGCAACAAGTGATAGAAATAAAGAACAGAAGTCATCTGCTCGCTCTCGTCTTTTCTCCTCCCGATGCGCAAAATACATGTCAGAGCTGCAGGAGAGGTCAACTAACAAATGACACCCCCTTGTACTGAACCGGGGGTTTCTGACCCCCCCCGGAGTAACCAAGGGACGCAACTGCTCCGAGGAATTAATCATCACCTCGTGACCTCTCGCGCTGACCCTCCAAACCCTCCGGAGAAAAACCTAAAAGGTGTAATGGATGGCGGTAAGAGACGGAGAGAGAAAGGAGGGAGGGACAGGGAGGATAATGAAAAGAAAGAAAAGGCCTCGGAGTATGAGCTGCTTCCTCTCTCAGAGGGGTGTCAACGGGGCCCTCTACGAGTTGACAATTAATAGTCTCTGTAGGTTCCCTGAAAGCAGAATTGAGACGGATTGTCTCTCGGTCATTCGGCTGCGTTCAAGCGTGCCGCCAGACAAAAAAGAAAAAAAACAAAAAGGGAAACACAAAAAGAAAAAAAGAAAAAAAGAAAAAGCAATGGCAGCGACGGCGAATTGCCCATAAGGCTGTTTTTGAAACATTTCCTTTTTGTTTTGCAGACAGAGGCCCGATTGGGAAGACCCCCATGCACTGACTCACACACACATCACACACACACACATCACACACACATCACACACACATCACACACACACACACATCACACACACATCACACACTGGCACACACACACCACCCGGCGAAGTGACCATTTTCAGGAAAAAGCCAGACATCTGCCAAAAGCAGAGCCACTTTAAAGTAGTGATTTTTCAACAGCTTCTTCTTCTTGCAAAACCCGTCGAGCCGCGCGACCGGTGAGAGAAACCAGATCGAGGCCGACGTTTGTTTGTGCTCGACGTCTGAAGACAGAAATGATATTCCTCTCGTTTCGGTAGCCGCCGAACGACACGCTGTACGTCAGTCGCTTTTTTTTTGTGTGTGTGTGTTGTGTGCGCTTTACAGACGGCGTAGCCATTGATGTAAATCAGGACGAGAGTGCCTCAAATTATGTTGAAACTTAAAAAGGAAAGGAAGAAGCAAAAAGGCTTCTTTTTCCTCCGCGGAGAAAGTTTTGGAATCGCATCCATTGAAAAAAAAGAAAAAGAAGAAAGAAAAGGATGAAACTGGGAATTGCCATGAACAGTGGGAGAAATAATGAAATGTGCAGGCAACATGGGAAGACTGCAGAAGTTGTTGTTTTTTTGTTTTTTTTTATCCGCTAATGATGTCTTAGAGGCCCAGAATGCGTCTTTTGGCCACAGGATTTCTTCCCATGCTGTTTTGTCTTGAGGGGCTGAAGTGCATACAAATGGCTTGTTAATTAAGATGGATGGTACTTCTTTAAAGGCCCATCTTCACGATAATAAGAGAGAGTTAAACATGTGGAGCCCTTGTAAGACCTTCTTGTAGTGTGGAAGTACTTGCGGAGGTATGTGTGGGATATAAATGGGGTGGCGGGGGGTGGAGGGGGGACGGAGACGGAGGGGGGTGCTATTGCGTCGCACACGTATGAATGAGCATGTCATCGCCTGCCGTGTGATTGGTGCACGGTTGGCATTGTTTTTTTTGTCCATTTGTATCTGTGTGTTGTGAGAAAGAATAAAAAAAAAAAAAAAAAAGGAGCGGTACCTCACGGCCCTCCGGGTCTGTTTCCATGAATGGCCTGGGCCGGGGGGGAAACTGTCCCTCATTGTCAAGTTATTTGGCAGAAGTCTTCCTTTTTTTTTTTTTTTTTTTTTTTTACGCTACCTCATGTTAAATTCATCAACATTTCTCCGTCACTTTCTTTCTTTTTTTTGCCCGTCAGATTGGCTTCAGATCAGGTTTTTCTTGCCTGCTGAGGCCTAAATGACGGCGGCAGATGTACAAGTGCGGCAAAAAAAAAAAAAGAGGACAAAAAAAAAGAGCAATAGATGTCGTGACGGCGACGCTAAACGGATATTTGGTATTTTCTTGGATCGGGAATGACGAAGGAGTTGAAATATGTGGTGCGCACACTTCCAGAGCTGGATTTAAGGTGGTCTTTCTATCAGATGCTATTTTTAAAATGGCATTTCTTAACGTAGCTAGTGAGGACAGAAGGTACCGTGGCTGACATGCGAGCAAACCAGCTTATTTATATAGCATATCTGTCCGTATGATAAATGTAAGTCCAATATTATTAAAAACAATAATCTGCTGGTGACATTTTTTTTTTTTTCAGCCCGGCTCTCCGGCTCCGTTACTTAACGCGCAGACACGGAGAAGAGTATCGGGCGTTTCACCGCAACGTCGTTATTAAATTATTCAATTAAAAAAAAAATGTCATTAAATTGAAGCATCGCACGAGAACAGGAGCATCAAACGGCATCAAAACGCGACGAGCTGCAGCCGTGAAATCCAAACTTTTCTGTCCGTCGTCCCGAATCATCACTCGAGCTCCTGTGTTATATGTTTTTTTCATTTGGTCAGCAGTGGTCCTGCGTGGCAGTCGGGTTTCCTCCTGGAGCGTAGGTCAGCCGCTGCATCCCCCCCCTCCACACACACACACACACACACTTATACACACACCCTGTCCACCCCCCCACTCTGTTGCTCCTTTGCACTAATGTTTTCAGGTTTTTTTTTCACATAAACAGGGGCTGCAGGGGGTGCCTGAAGCTTTTCACACAACAATCCAACTCCTGTTTTGGATTAAAGCTGGTTTCTACACACACACACACACACACACACACACACACACACACACACACACACACACACACACACACACACACACACACACACACACACACACACACACACACACACACACACATCTGTCTGTACATTCCTGACTCCTCCACTTGCTCGTGTTCAAATGAGGTGAACAGAAATTCATTATATTTGTTCAAATCTTCAGCTTCGGTTCGTTCGCGGTTAAAAAAAAAAACAAACAACAACTTAATGACGTGCAAAAGCAATGATTTTTTTTTTGTGTGTAATATTTCAACCGTGGAAACCCTGAAAGTTGATCTTGTAATTTTTTTTCCACACTCGATAAGACGTTTCAGAAGAGATTTCAAAACGCTGAACCTTCTCACTAACAAGCATGCAAAGTTTGGGATCAACACGGCCTTTCATGTTCTCGCAGCCGCATCAGCAACCACGATGGGAATCAGATCTGACGAACTGATAATCATATCAGACCTACACATGATTACATTAGTCTAATTGTTTAACCTAGATTTCCAGGTTACAGAATTAGCTTTCTGCACAGTGGGGAGGGAGGTGGGGGGGAGGGGGGGGATGTCATCGCAGATGTGACTTGTTAATAATTAGGTCAAATCCTACCAGAGATCCTTTGGCTAGTGTCTAAACCCTCCCCACCCCATCCCCACCCCCCTCCCTCCAGCGCCTGTAAATCTCGTGCATTCATCACTGGTTGACAGCGAGTTTGAAATGGATGCCATAATAGTCTTTAAAGCCTCCCGCGGTCCTTCCAGAAGTCTCAGAAACCGACGTCGGCTTTGGAGAAAGGTGCCCGATATCTGCCGTGCATCACTCCGATCGAACGTCCCTCGCTTAAAACCCCACCGATGTGAAGTCTGCGGAATAATCTGCCCGTCTCGCGCACATTGCATTTACGACGGCTCACCTCAAAACGGCGTTTGGAAGAAGACAATAATATAACTTTTTATATTGACACGCTCACCGTACGGCCTGGAAACTTTCCTCCGACCTCTTTATCCTTCGTGGAAATATATTGTCATCGAGGCTGAGAGAAGGGCAGCGCTTTGAAAAGATGACATTGTTATCTGGGAGCTGCAAATGAGCCTTTGAATGGGAATTATTTTTTCAAGTAACCGAACCGCAGCCGATAGACGTCAAAGAAGTTCATTATTTTTGCTTCTTCGGAAGTGATATTACACATGCAGAATATTTTATGGTTCAGAACTTGTACTTATTGTCTGCTACGATCTAGATTTTCTTTTTTTTTATTTTTTTATCCGAACTTGTTAAAAAAAACTCAAAACCTTCGTGTTTTTGATCTATTTCGAGGTGCAATTACAAAGCCCTTTTGTTTTTCAGTTCCTCTCCTTTCCATGGTCTGTGTGGTTTGAATGCCATAATAGGCGGTAATTGCGGAGAGAGCTGCGTGATAAGGCCGTCGAGTCACGCAGATTCGGTGGCACCAGCAATCAGAGATAGGCGGCCGCTACGGTTCAGAGTCCATTTTTTAAGAAATCCTTTTAAAAAAAAAAAGACAGACAACTGATAAAAAAAACAAAATACATTTCTCTCCGCATCTTCAAAGCATACTTTTCACAAATAGGCTAATTATTTTGTTTTTTTAGCTTTCATCTCGCGCGGAGGGAAAAAAAAAAAAAAAGGGTTGTTTTGATGTTCTTCTAACCTTTTAATCCAGAGATACAGAACGCGCTGCGTTTAATAGGCGGCTATGGTAATTTCAATGATGGCTTTGAATTGTGCTCCAGCTTCAAGGAGAGCTAAATCTCGTCTCGCCTCCATTAGCTCCTGCTCTGATCTCGCACGAGGTCTAGCTCAACTTTCCGTCTGACTCTCTCAGGTAGGAATAATAGGGAACACGTTACGGCTGATTCACAGTGAAGAAGAACTCCTCAGTTTGCGCCGGATACCCGGACCGTTAAAAAAAAAAAAAAAAAAAACGGCAATCCATCTCGACCTGTTTCCACGTTGCCGAGATGTCGACAGGTTCGGACGATGACCTCGTCGGCTCCTCGGTCCGTCGGATTACACGTCCCGGCAGAGAGCTCTCCGAGGGAACCTCGTTTGGCGCGAGTGGTTCGCCGGAGGCTCGAAGGGGCCCGTCTGTAGACAAACAATCTTTTAACAGTTGGTGAAGTGGTCCGCCGAGAGCACTGCGATCCCCTTTATTGAAACCACTTGTCCGACATTGTCTCTCCTCTCGTTGGTCACATGAGGCCGAGGTGCTTCGTGAGTGTTTGCAGACACTTGTTTTGTTTCGTCTGTCTCTTTCCTCTAACTTCTTGTTTTGTTTTTTTTTCTTCTTTCCACGGGCCTGCAGAAGATTTTTGGGGGGATTTTTTTTTTTTAATTTTTTTGGGGAGGGGGTGGGGGGGATGATCGTATCCTGACTTCTCTCTCTTTCTCTCTCTCTCTCTCCCTCGCAGTGCGTTGAGGTTTGGCCGGCGTCCAGCTTTGTCTGCTTTTTCCCCGGCAACATTCCCGTCTCCGAGCACGCTCAAATTCCTGCCTCCGGAGCGCGCTCGCACGTCGCCGGGCCCGACGGCCGCGGTCGGAAGACGAATTACTCCGCAGGCTTTTGTTTGACAGATCGAAGGCGGTTCGCGATTGCACACGTGTTAAGAGAAAGCCGTGCGGAGGGAGATCGGCTTGATCTCGCCCTTAATTATTTCGTTGCGTTTCCCTTTCTTGTTAAAAAAAAAAAAAAAAAAAAAAAAAACTGGAGCACGGGATGGCACTTCTAGCCATATCCTCGACCCGCTGAGCCCCACGGCTTCTCCGGCTCCATAAATCTGGAGCCGAGAGTCCGACGACGGTCCGTCTAAACAGCTGAGACGACCACGAGGAGAGGTAGAGGAGGAAGCGAAGATGAAGTGAAATAATGACGGCCTTTGTCTGCTGGTATCTGGAGCCGCGGGAAATGAATTGTCTCGGATGCGGCCTCCTGTCGCCCAGGTCCCTCTTTACAGTTCCTCTTTCATAGCAGGGAATTCATCAGACGTGCGCGGATCACGCCATACGGTTTTCAGATTAAGTAAGTCAAACACAGACGCGGGGCCTGGGCTTCATCTAGACGGTGGGTAATCCATTCCCGAAGTCGAGCGGACGACAGACTCCATCACACAATACGGCGGCCCCTTAAACAGAGCAGGAAGCGCGGTGAACGTATGATTTTTTTTTTTTTTCTTTCCTTCCAGAATGCGGGGAGTTCGTTTCGAATGCCGCTTTGGAAGTTTGATCCTCTGTTGAAGGTGGCTGCGGGAATTATTGAGGATGTCCTCGCCGACCCGTACGGGCGCGGCCCCTCGAAGGTTCCAGTCGGCGGTTCGACGGGGTTCGCGACCTCTCCGTCTGAACACCAGAAGGCTCGGCGAAGACTCTCCGGGAAACGGAGCAAAGTTTAGCCTTCGAAATTCTTCCGCTTCTGTCGGAAAACTCTTGCGAACCGGCCCAAACCGTACCGGCCCTCGCTTCTGGAGCGTCCCGCCGAGCGTAACCTCAGATAACCGCCGTGTCTTTGCAAAACAAACGCCGCTTCGCACCTCAACATTTGATTAGTTGTGCTCATTTGTTTACCGTACGTCATTGTAACGAGTTTCAAAGGTTTTTTTTGGTGTCGACTCTTTTACGGCATTGCAAAAATTCCTTTTGTGCCATTTCAGTGTTTATACCCGGCCAAAAAGCCTGAGTAATTTCTTTTAACAGCATGCGATTCTGGCTCTGGCTCGGCGATGAAGTGTTGTATGCCGGATCGCTTTGTGATCACACTTTTTTTTTTTTTTTTTTTTTAAACGCGGGCTTCGAGCACATCAGTGGGGGAGGTGGGGGGGGAAGCAGATGATGCAAAATGGAACCGTTCAATCTAAGACGACCGAGTATATAACGAGAGCTGGAAGTCGGGAGCTTCCCCCGACCTTTGACCCCCGAGTCGTCAACAGCGTCTAATGAGACAGTTAATCATTTTGAAATGATT
This sequence comes from Brachyistius frenatus, assembly GCF_029030835.1. NCBI lineage: Eukaryota > Metazoa > Chordata > Actinopteri > Embiotocidae > Brachyistius > Brachyistius frenatus. The sequence goes on from NW_027210757.1 coordinate 660,510, forward strand.
GTTTCCTGCAGGAGGCGCACCCTGCTCCAGTGTTTCTTTTTTTTTTTGGTTGTTTTTTTTTTACGATCAGATGATGTCAGCATTTACAGGCCAACTGTTGCATCAGTTGCACTCAGAGGTCGCTTTCTTTTTTTTTTTTTTTTTAGGGGGGTGGGGAGGGAGAGGGAGAGAAAAGTTCGTACTAATGATGTGAATTTGACCCTTTTTTCCACTCGGAGGTTCGTGGCGTTGGACGGAGCGAGCGTGCACCGTATTACTCATGCAAACCATCGCTCACTTAATTAATCAGCCTTCTTCTCTCGGTTATTAAAAACAACTGAGTCGGTAACCGGCAAAATATGTGCGCAGCCTACACGGGACCGTGTTCTAGTAATAGATCTCCTGCTCCTGCAGCGACTCCCCCCCCCACCTCCACCTCCACCCTCCCCTCCCTCCTTGTCTGTCTGTCTGCAGCCGACTTGGCAGGACTGCAAGCATGAGACGTTTTTTAAGTGGGAAACATATGAAAAACCTGCGCTACTTCCACTTTTTTTTTTTTTTTTTTTTTTTTTTAGGTGGGGGGGCGGGAGGGGGCGCGGCTTCTTCTTCTTGCTCTCAGGGATGCAGGTGATGTTTTTACCTTCACCGGGAACGCCGGTTTCTTCTCACTGCGGTGCAATTATTTGGGGATTTTCTGTTACTCGCGTCTACTTTTGCTTCTGTTTTTTTTTAGAGACGGTTTAACGCGGAGGGTCGGTATGATTTTAAAGGGTCAGTTCGCCCCCAAAATACTCAAAAGATATCGTCTCATTTCGCCCCGACGGTCAGGTGAAAAAAAAAAAAATCTGAAATGATTTTGCTGTTCAGTTGGCAGAAATATATTCTCCCGTGCTTTTGCTGCGACGCATTTATTTTGGAGGGGGGGGGGCGCAGCAGGACGTTTCTCAAAACCTCGGCGCATAAAAATTAAAACAAATACCCGCGCGGCTCGACGAGCGGGAGGTTCAGGAAAAATATGTCTTTTTGTAATTCGAGCGGAACGGCCTGTTCAATTTACATTTTATGAGCGAGAGAGGAGACTAGATTACATAACACGGGCTCAGACATCTAAATAATCCCACCTGTCATTCCCGCGTATATCAACGCAGGCTGTGGGAATTTTTAGCGACAAGACTTAATTTATCTCTGGAAGTACGAGCTCCAGCCGAAGCCTCCTGGACAAATACCTTTCCATCACTTACGGCCTCATAATCGACAGCCGCTTCAGGAACCCGGCTTGACGCGTGAATCATTCATACCTCCCCATAAATAATAAAACCCTGGCAGCCAGTTAGCAGCACCTGCAACTTGAAACAGTAGTTCGTGAAACACAATCTTTTACCTTGTAAACTAATGTGTTTCACCTGCGGCCCCCGGGGCCGCGGCAACTGGGTCCGCCGCTGCCCGCCCCGCCGCCGTACGCCCGCAGACAGGTACGAGGGAACAAAACCCTCTCTTACCCCCCGCCCTCCCCCCTCCCCCCCTCGCCTGACCTTGCTTCCTCTTCTTCCGATGAATTTTTCACCAAAGCTCTTTGATACGCTGCCGTCCCCGGGGGGGAATGCAAACTGGAAGCGTGAGGCGTAATTATTTCTCCAAACTGCACTTCTACCCTAATTAGTTCACTCCTCAGAAGTGGGCCGTGCATTATTTACACATCAAGGGGACACGCGGGGCGGGAGATAAATATTCATTGTTTGTTGACTTTGCCCCGGTCCCTCGGCTCGGGCGCGAGTCGAGTCGAGTGTTTATGCCGACTTCTGCATCGCCGGTGCCCGGGACATAATCCGTCTCGTTCCTCCGTAATTACCTCCACTCACGCGGGCGGACGGACGGGCGGGCGGACGGACGGGACGGGCGGACGGGCGGACACCAGCTCAGTTTCAATAGGTGGGACGACGTCCAGATGAACGAGCGTTCGCTGATGAGGTTTTCTCGTGACCTCGCGCGGAGTCGGCCTCGCCGTGTCACAGCAGTAAGCAGGAGAGAGCATGTTTTATTCAGACAGGCCGTGACACCATTTCAGTCATTTCTCTCCCCCCCCCCCCCCTCCCCTCCCCCCACCCCGAAACGTAATTTCTGGGTCATCATTAATGAACTGAGCTTTTCTCCGAAACGAATCGGCGGCAGCTGTTTTCGAAGGGTTTCCTGCTTCTGTTGGTTTGCAGAGCAGAATCTGTGGGACACGTTAAGGCTGCTTTTCCTGTCAATAGCTGCGTATGAATAGACCGCCGCATCTGACCCCTCCCCCACCCCCACCCCCACCCCCACCTCGGTGGTCGTACGTCCTTGAGGCCCATTGTGCGCTCCACAAATGCCCGCTGGGAAACTCTCGTCACCTCGAAAAAAGCTGCGGCTCATTGTCGACTTTTGACAACTGTTCCCCCCCACCCCCACCCCCGCCCTCCTCCACCCTCCAACCCCCCCACCGCATTTCCTATTTCATCTCGACTCGTCTGTGTGGGTTACAGGAGGGTTGTGAGGGAGAGGTGGGGACATCTTGTGATGCCTGGCACAAAAATTACCATAATCACAGTCAACATTAATGGAGATCCTATCACTGGAGAATTTAAACACGGCTTTTCCATATTTATAGAAGCAATAAACAGAGAATGCGCAGCAAAATGTCTGTTATGATTCAAAAGCGAACCATGTTTACTGGCTTTGAAATGCATATTTGGGTTAGTTGGATGAGGCGGGAGGGAGGTGGCAGTTTAAGTTGTGGGATAGGAGTGGAAATGTAATATCGCCACAGCAGACACAGAACATCTGAAACCATAAATGTCTTCACTCTCACTGTCTCCAGGGTTTCCACTTTCCCTGTGATGTTTGGACAGCCAACTTTATTTCTTTCTTATTTCTTATTGTTTCTTATTGTCCCGTGAAGTAGTATAAACTATCGCTTGTGTCCACATTTTTTTTTATTATTATTTCTGTTGCTCTTGTAGGTAGTTTGATGTTTTGTTGGGTTTTATTTTTTTGGGGGGGGTGTCTTGTCAAACATTTGAGATGATGGCCGCTGGTGTTGGAGGATGAGGCCTGGTTTTGTAGTCTGCGTTTGAGTTACTTTCCACACCGAACTGGGTAAATCATTTCTTTGCGGACTTGGCTCCGTCCTTCAGGGCACTGTCACATTGAAGCCAAACGGCAACCAACGGTGACGTCACCCGCTGGTTTGTGAACAGTCGTTATAAAGTCTCGATTTTCTGATTTTGGCCGGCGCCACCTTGCTAGTTCGGAGCGGTTTGGAGTCAGAAGTGACCGTATTTGGACGAGGTGGAGAGGAGCGGGCGGTGTGTCTGACTCCATCTGATTTACAACCCAAGGACACTACGCACCGCCCGCCGATAGCTGTGATCTGACTGCAGCACATGCCTGTCAATCAAACAGACACGCCCCCAAAATCACAGCTTTTTGAAGCTTTTTTTTGTTGTTGCTATTTTCAGGGTAATTTCACGACCTTCACTTTTAAGCTCATATCTTGGTCATAACAGTGTCGAACCATTCATGCTATATCTTGCTTTTTTTTCAGGACAGCCGAAACCTTTCACCATTTAATTTGATAATACAAATATTTTTTTTTACATTAGCCTTCATAGGAAGGGGAAAAAAATGAATTTGTCTTCGCCGTCTTTGTCTTCTCACCATTAAATATTGTCAGTAGAGATATCTTCATATGGTTGTGTAGAAGAGATTGTCTAGAATCTGATCGGGTTAATTGAAACTAACGACCTATCCAAAACCAAATATAAAGCCACGAATCGTTGGGGATCCATAAGTTTGCTCCAAGTGGTTCTGTGTAAAAATGACAAAAGGTTAAACGTCACCTTGATTTACTCGAAAATCACGTAATTTATACCAACATCTGATCTAATCACAGGTTTCCCCTCTTCCCACTGCTGCATGTGCATTAAATTTAATTTATCAGAACGAGTCTCTCGCTACACGGGACAGAGTTTATCCACATGGGGGGGTCTGTGGTCTACTGTAATGTGTGTTTATTTTGCTTTCTGAGACTTGAAAATCATAATTCCCTGAGCTGCAGTTAGTTTGCGCTACTGTTACACTCTCTGCAGGTCTCGACGGAAAAGAGCCTCAAGTCAATTTGTACGTTGTGCAGTTTCCATGAGTTTCCAGTGGCAGTGGGCTACATGAGGTCTACCCTCGACCCACAATGCAGTTCTGGAGATATGTTAGATTATGGCTGTTAAAACATGTGGGTTCAACTGGTGTCTGGAGCAGCACCAATACTACGACTGCTCCACGACTACTTATGTCACGACAAACAAATGTTGTCGTCTCTTTTTCAGCTTTCCGGTCCATTTGAACAAACTGCTAGTTGCACATTTAAATATTTGAAATTTTATACAGCAAAACATGTCAGAAGATCTTGATTGAACAGCTAACCAAATATAGCTTGTGCATTTTGGCTTTGACTTATTCCAAATAAATGATCTTTGGATAAAACAATATTCAGTCTACTTTGTTTTTGACCTTTCAAGGCAATACACCGCACTTCATAATTTCACAGTTTTTCCCTCGCCGGCCTCTCTGCAGTCGGGGAATGATGAATTTCCCCTCGCTAGCACAGCTTCTCCATCTTCTGAAATTCAAGAAGATGGACACTTTTTTTTTTTTTTTTTCTCTTCCTTTCTTTGCAGTGAACTTAACAGCTGTAGCAGGCGGACCGGAGCAGTTTGGCAGAGCTTTAATGGAAACTGCGGTGTTTATTCTTCCTCTGCAGGTGGAGATCACGCTGCAGGACGTCAATGACAACCCGCCCGTTTTTCCTAATGACATTCTTGACGTGACCATCGAGGAGAACGTCGGAGATGGCTTCAAGATAATGCAGCTAACAGCCACGGATGCAGACGAGGTAATGGCTCCACGAGTTTCTATTCTGTCTGACAGTGTTTTTGTACTTTTCCTTGCCCGTTTTCCACACCGCTGCTTTCAGAATAGATATCCTGGGAGGGAATCAAAAATATGCTCAAAATTTCTGTTCCAACGGTGTTGAAACCGCTGTAGCTTCAAATGGGTTTTTCTAGTCCAACACAGCTGTCAAAATTTAAAAAGGAGTCGACATTTAGCGTCTTCACACTGGACCATTTTCAGACCAAAATTGCAAATATTCAGGGCAGAAAAGCTTTTGAAAATGTATTTAGTCCACGGTAGGAAACTTTACCCGTATCCTGGTCATGATAAAGTTAGTAAGCGTCCATTTTTGTTGCTGCTTCCAAATTTAAAGTCACAATCTGCAATAACAAACCCAATAAAGCGCAGAATATCATACCTATTCACGGGTTGCTAAAAGGCTGAGACCAACCTGACACCACTACAATCCTCCTTAAGCACCTTTATTATGACCCACAGCTCCATTTTAAAGTGAAGTGACCTCTAGTGGTCGTATAAATAATGACAATCCTGCCTCCCGGAGAGGTGACCCGGTTCAGATGAAGTCCATGTAATGCGAGTTTATCCTTGTTAGGAGATGGCTGCTTAGGTGGTATGGTCCGATACGACCGTAGATTTTGGTGCTGGAGAACGATGTTCGCTTCCCGTTTGCAGCCACGAGTTACAAAGTTTTTCACACAAAAAAAATCAATCGAAGATAACTTCACGGAAGTAATGACTTAAACACAGAACATAGTTCGAGTCATTATTTCAACCTAAACCGTTAACTTTCCCGAACCACAGGTGCAGATTTTGGAAAACACTCCCGTGGGTCATAAAAACAAACAATCTTTACAGTCAAATGGATTTGGATTTGAGGACTTGTTCAAATTAACCGTGATATGAGAAGTAGAGTGGCCAATTTCAGCCATTTAATAAAGAGTCGTAAAGCAATAATAACATTTTTGGTCACTTGTGAGGCCAAAATACCTTTGTGTTTTTCACAGGTGGTTGAAGACGCTGCCTTTGGCTGCATGAAATTGTGATCTTAGATGACACAAAGTGGCCGCAGCACCACAAACATACAGATCATCAGGTTTTAACAGTCTGTCTCCATTTATGGTCCTTTGGTCTCCCGTGTTGACGTTATCGGACATGTTTTTAGACCGTTCGTGTCACCCGGCATTAAGGAGAGCGGCCAATCGATTGATTTTTTTTAAATATTTTTTTTTATTTTCCCCCCGCCGCTTCTGACAGTCCCTCGGCGGCCCCCGTAGTTCACATTACATCACCGGCATCACTCTCAATTTCTGAAAGGCTCCATCTTCAGCTGCTTTCGGCAGGATATGGACATTAAACCCTGCAGTGAGCAAAGCGCAGGCCCCGCCGCCATCTCAGAGGTCTGCGGTCCGTCGCCCGAGCCAAAGGACACAAGTCGAAGAGGAACGGAAAAAAAAAAAAAAAAGGCCGGCCGTCGAGGGGTAGAGAGAGATTAGAAAGAGAGAATATGGACTCACATTTAATGTTAACTTATGAGGCCACACGTTTTTTTTTATTGCACAGCTGTTGCCTCACTCCTTTCTCCTCGCTCCAAATGTGAGAAAAGTCGTAGAAAGTCCCACTTCTGGCCGTGCCTCCTTTTTTATCGGGATACTATATCGACTGTAAATCTCAGACCTTGGAGGCGGGTCGGCCTTTTTCAGTGGGAGGATTTGAGGACCTTATTTGATGATTTTCTGATTTCAAAGCTAAAGTAGTCACAGTTTTGATCTTGAAAGGTTTAGCATATGGTATTGAAATCAAACGGCGCAGTTGTTCACTTTTTCCTCATATCTAGAGAGTTCAGAGGCCTGTAAGCCCGAGCTGCGGTCCGTAACCTGAAACCTTTTAGTCATTAGTAGAAAAGCAAGCATTCGTTTTTACAGGCGCCGATGTGCACATAAGAACAATCCAACTAAAGAGCTTTCATTCAAGACGAGTCACATTTAGCTTCCAAGTGGGGGGACTCGACTGAAAAAGAAAAACGCGGACACTTAAAGGGAATGTAGAAGAAGCCTTTTTAGGAATTGCAGATTCTAGCGATGTTTACTCCAAACTTCAGCGCTGCCATGAATAGGTCGCTAAATAGAAGCCTGTACTTCATTCCAGCTCTCGCTGGGAGCCAGATACGAGCCCCGGCCAAGTGTTTTTGCCCACATCCTTACGCAGGAAACTTAAGTTGCGCTGACATTAAGCGTACAGAACGCGTTGGAGCCCGTGTTGAGAAAGCCACATGTGTGAGCCAGTGAGAGGCAGCCAAGAGCGCAAGCTGTTGGCCAGCTGACGGGGCTGAACTCAGACATCATAATGATCCCATCCAATTTTAACAGTGCTACATGTGGGATTCATGTGTGAGGGTATTAAAATGCTGTTTCTACGCATCCGTTTTTTGCTATGCCCATTTCCACCAACCCCCCTCCGCCCCCCACAAAAAAGGAGGGCGGGTGGGTGGTGGCATTAGGGTTGAAAGCAAATCAATATAAAACTTTGCCCCTTTTTCGAATGTAAGTCAGGCCTCTGAAAATGTTTCTCACCTCATTTAAAAAAAAAAAAAAAAAAAAATCTGCAGCCTTTTTTTTGTTGTTTTTTTGTGTGTGTGCTTTTGGAGAAACTGCGAGTGTTTTATTAGGATTCTGACCTTATGTGGAAAATATGTCACAGGTAAAAGAAGAAAAATGCAACAATAGGGGTTTTAGGAGAGGTCCCTGGAAGTAAGTGCAGCCTTCATAATGAACAGTAATGTGTTCCAGAGGCCTTGAAAACCCACTAACCTGCTGCACATTTAAACACCGGCAGAGCCACCGGGTGGATCATCCCTCTGCTTTCAGGGGCTTTTTTTTTTTTTTTTTTTTTTTTTTTTGTATATCTTTTAATGTCAGTAACAGCACACTGCTTGTTGTCCTGGAGTTATGAATTATGATTGGCCGGCTGGCTCGGTCGCCGCTGTTGCATTCAGGAAGGCGGCTAACTCTCCCACCCCCTCGCCTCCCCCCTCCCTCCTACCCCTCCCACCGCCGGCGCTGTTTGCTTCGCACCTCTCATCGGGGACGGCGTGCTCCCGAAAACCACTCATCTGCTAAATGAGTTTCCTTCTGCTCCGGCCTGGTACGCTTCGCTCCCCGGTACGCTGCTGTTTAATTGGTCGGTCCTCTTCCCCAAACAAACCCCTCCGCGTCTTTGGAGAGCTGTAAAGTAGTCGTGCTCTCGAGTGAAGGTCGACAGGTCAAGAAGCGTCGGGTGCGGAAGAGCGTTGTTTGTAAGATCTGAATTGCTTGTAAAGATAAAGAGACGGGACAATTCGGGGAAGTTAAATGCACTGAAATGAGAGTTAAGCTACTTTTATAGGTGTGTAAATACTCGCCGGTGCCCGTAATTCGTATAGGTATGTGCGAGTGTTGGACTGCGGCCCGGTTGGACTCCTTGCTCGGCCTCTCCCACCTTCCTTGCTCTGCCTTTGAACCCGATTAGAAAAATTAATTGGCAAGCCATGGGTGTTGGGTTCTGGACTCGAGGCCCGGGTGGCTAATGGGGTTGCCAGATCTGGAGCCGCTGATTGATGACAGAAGGGTCCTTCAATGAGCAAGAACCTCCCCGCTCGGTCCTCCTCGTTTTTGTTTTTTTTACTGGACCTGGATCTCAGACCGAGTCTCTGGTAATGCAATGAGACACGAGGTCAAGAAGACGGAGGTTTTTATTTGTCGTAAAAAAAATGTAAAAAAAAAAAAAAAAACAGGCCACGGGAAAGAGATAAGAACTTAGCCTCACGTTATTGACTCCGTCTGAAGCTTTCGACGGACGGCCACATGTTCGGGCCGGTTTCATTCTGCACAACGTCTGTAAAACAGACAGGAGGTAGAAAAGATCATTTTTTAACTTGTTTTTTTGTGACAGACAAATTGTTCTCCTCAGATCTGGTCAAACTGTATGAACTTTAAAAACGAGTCAAATACTGACTCCACATGTGCTCAAGTTTTTAACCTTTTACCATTCATTCCTGCGCTGGCAGGATGCCAGCTCTCTGTGTAACTCCCCCAGACTGCTACTGAGGAAAGCTACGTGCATTTGAACATGTAATATACTGCATTTATGGTCTCGTTTTTGTTGTTGTTGTCGTCGTTTTCAAAAATAATGCGCCGTCATGAAAATAATCCCACGAGCGTGAGCATTAGGTAACTGTGTGGCTGTGGCAAATGGTGAATGTAAACTACACCAATGGATTTTTATTTTTTTTTAACTACTTGGAGGCAGCAATAAATACGCATTTGACATATTATCACCAAGCTGAAAATCAAAAAGGAGAAAACAATAAGTTCACAATAGACCTGAAACTTAAGGAGAGAGAGCACGTTGCATTTTGTGTCAAATATTTGGGGAAAAGAAACAATCGTTACTTCATATTTGCAGACTTTCTGAAGCATTTCAACGGCCTTTGTTCCCGATTTTTACAAATAAAATTTCATCTTCTCAACTCTCTGATGAAATCACTCCATTCGGGAACGAGATATAATGAGAAGTGAGAGCCGGGTAACGTTACGCTACGGCGCTGTCGTAAAGTTTATTTAAGACGCAGCTCGTCATGTGAGAAACATCGTCCGCCGGGACGCTCAACGTGTCGGTATGCAGATAAAAAACCGTCTCGACGCAACACCTCCCCTTATAAGCCTTCCCATTGTTCAGGCGGGATCAAAAAGCATCACGCAAACATCAGGCATAGCTGAAAGCGTCTCTTTTAGCTTCGCTCTTAACCGACTGAAACCGGAGCCCTCGCTTCAACCTCGCCGAACGGCAGCAGCTTTTTGATGTTGCTTTTTTCTTCTTCTTTTTTTTCTTTTTTTTCTGGCAGAAGACACAGAGTGAGACAGTTGTCTGATCTCTCATTGTCCCCGGCACAAATATAAACGTCAAGCTCTGTCGTCGGCCTCCATTCACTCGTCCACTCGGCTCTCCTCTTTCCAAAGGCTCCCTCCCTCTCTCTCTCTCTCTCTCTCTCGCCGCAGCGATCGCATGCGTCACGGCGCTTCAACTCGTCCGAGGCAGCGAGCGATCTATTAGTCGCATTTATAGAGGAACACTGCGGCAGCCAAAAGTTCAAAGATGAAGTGCAGGTCTCGCCTGAATGTTCTCATTCAGCTTTCTTTCCCTCGTCCTCCGTCTCGTGTGACCGGTCCTCTTCGGCGTCGCGAATGACACGTGTTCTCTCGGGGGGAAATGTCCTTTCATCTGTACGGAGGTGCTTTGTGTTTAAAACCTACCGCAGCATGTCTTTTCGAGCAAATCAGAAAATCCACCCAAATAATGTCGTCGTAATCGCAGCGCAGCGATTTGCCTATTCCGTCTTATTCTTTCTTCAAATTCTGGAAAAACTTTACCCTAGTTTGATTTCTGGTTTTAAGAAGATAATCCCGTTGAGGCCGAGTGAACAACGTGAACGACTTGATGAGACGGATCGAGCTCGAGGCTCGTTTCACGTTGACGAAGGTCAGACGCTGCAGATGTAATCTGTTTTCGTCTCTTCTCTTCGTCTCTTGTGTGCGTTTGTGATCTGCTCCACGGCCCTTTTGAAATCACGAGCCTCCTCTTTCCGGAGTGTCTCCGTGAAGAAAGGCGCCGTGAAGGGTTTCATTCATGCCGGACAAGCAGGTAGTTTGAACTGGATGCGTGACGGGCGTAACGTGTCGTAGACGATCTGATTTCCTCCCAGAGAAAGGGGACGCTTTGATGCCTGTAATCAACGATGCGCTTTCCTCTCCCGCGTCCTGAGAACGTAACTTTCCAACCAAAGTACGTGCGACCCTCCTGGCTCCGAAAATAAACACCAAAAATGTCGACTCAGCATTTCTGTTCTGTCCTCAGTTTTTTTTTTTGAGGGGGGGGTGTTTGTGCTGTAAAACATCCAGATTTACTGCTGAAAATTCATGCTTTGCTTGCAAAATCAGTCCGAATCGTGACCCTACTGTTCTCCCCCCCCGCCCCTCTCCCTCCCATCCTTTAGGGTCCCAACGCTCTCGTGACGTACACCATCATCAGCGGGGCAGACGACAGTTTCCGCATCGACCCCGAGTCCGGCGACCTGATCGCCACCAAGAAGCTGGACCGGGAACGCCGTTCCAAATATTCCCTCCTGGTGCGCGCGGACGACGGGAAGCAGTCGACCGACATGAGGCTGAACATCACGGTGAAGGACGTCAACGACCACACGCCCAAGTTCTCCCGCGTCACGTACTCGTTCGACATCCCCGAAGACACGGCGCCAGGTAAAGCCATCGAAAACGAAGCGTTCACGCACGAAATGCGAAGAACGGCTTTGAGGTCGTAAGACTCGGGGAATGTTTTACCTTCGGGCCGGACTTGGACGGCTCTGTTAAGATCATCAGCGGCCTCGAATTATAAAGAGAAGCTTCTTTGTAGTACGAATTTGACTTTTTTTTTTATTTTGTGAGAGTTGGAGCTTCCCTAAAACCTCTGTGTCTTCCTTGAGGGGAAAATCAAGACTTTAGTGGGTCAAAGGGACGGTAACTGATATTTGATTTATATGGAAATCTATCAGCAACAAGTAGGATTTACAACAATGCTGACATGTGCCTGGCACAGCTGCTTTTTCCCTCTCGCCACGTCAGTCACTGGAAAGTCTGGAAATCAAAGAAGGACGCGATGTCAGGAACGGCATCACGCGAAGCACTAAGAAAACGCATAATAATTAGCTGTTTGATTAGCAGTTGAACCGAAACGTCGTCGGTAAATGAACACCAATAAAAGGTTTCGGGTTCCAACAATGATTCGGTTATTTTAGGATCTGGCGGCACAATCACCGAGTTCCTGATATTAATAAACCGCTCTAATAACCCCCTGCAGTCATTTTTGTTCTACAAGAGCTCGTAAAGTCGTAACTTCTCGCCTTTGGCTGTCGCAGGCTCCATCGTGGCGGCGATCCTGGCCAGCGACTCTGACTCAGGGGTGAACGGGGAGGTCACGTACTCGCTGGAGGACGACGACGAGGACGAGACCTTCCTGCTGAACCCCGTGACGGGAGTTTTCAACGTGACGCGCCCGCTGGACTACGAGACTCAGCAGTACTACATCCTGACGGCGAGGGCCCGGGACGGCGGCGGGCAGGTCAGCGCGGTCCGAGTGTACTTCAACGTGCTGGACGTGAACGACAACCCGCCGATCTTTAACGCCAGCGCGTACAGCGCGTCGGTGTCGGAGGGTCTGCCGCCGGGATCCAGCGTCGTCACGGTCGGGGCCCGCGATGCCGACGACGGTACGTACATGTGAGGAATTACGTGGGAGGTGGTAATCATTTACGTTTTGTGTCCATGTCGCTGTCACTATTTTAGATTTTCCACAGATTTGCTCATAATGACAGCATATTTTATGACGAAAATGACATGTTTGGTAACAAAGTTACTCTATTTCAATACAAAATTCAAGAATAATTTAATAATGTGCATATTATATTGAATAAATATGATACATATACCAAATAAGGGTCAAATGTATTTTAACAAGTAGCCAGTAATAAACCATTTTCCTTCCATATCTGCCCACATATATTGGTGATATCAAAATATATTGAATAAACTTGTATCAGCCAATCATGCACTGATAAATATATGATTGTTGATGCCTGCCATTCAGTCCTCTCAGTATATTCATTTCATTTTTTTCTAAGGATATCACTGCTAAAATTCAAATATTATATTTGCAATTTTGCTCATTAGATCTATTTTGTTTGTCATGATCAGATTTGTATTTAATTGTAAAGTTAATTGACAGTTTGATCATCAATCAATGTCACTTATCAGACATAATAAGAAAATATATAGTATATGACTTTCTGTGGGGATTTTCCACGACTATATTTAGCAACATTTAGCAATAATGATCGAGGAATATGTCATAAAACCGCTCTTTAAAATTGTTCTTGAAACCTCTGTTAAATCAAGTCCCGGCGGTATATCTGACGTGTTAATATGTTTAAGGAAAACCAGCTCGGCGTGAACGTTTTAAGAAGTATCATAGTGCGTAAATCAAGCGTGATTTGGCCACAGAAGATTAATTTAATGTCAGCCTGTCACTGTGTTATGACAGTCGGTTACAGAGAAGCTCTCAAGCCTACATTTAATGTTTCTTTTTTTTTTTTTTTTTTTTTAGTTTTGAGCCGCGCGTGAACGATTCGATGAAATACAACGTCTTCAACGTGTGATTAAGTGGCCGTGGAGTTATTTTCCGAATTTTCAGGTGGCGGCTTTTTCTCGTGTTTTGTGAAGTGCCGTGCGGTGTTCGAACAGCCACCGCTGCGCTCCACCGCTGTAATTACCGCTTCGGCCGGGCCTAATGTGGTTATTGTGACCTACATTCCTGGGAAAACGCGCTGCCTGGTTCTCAACCGGAGTCTGGCTTCTCCTCTCCGCCGTCCACATGATCTGACCGCGCCGTCCTCCCAGATATATAGCTGCCCGTTTTTCCACTGTCAAAATAAAACGCCGCCATTGTTAGCACTTCCTAAGCCCTGACCCCCCCCCCCCCTCTCGACCCCCGGACGTTTGTCTCCGGACGGTGTAGCCTAAACTCGGATGGAAGCGGCTCTCCGGCTTTTGATAGGGGATTACTTGTGTACTGTAAATACACTCCGGAGTGTGGGAAGGTGCCGATGTTTTCCACATGAATACCCCGTTGAGTTGTATCACAGACGCTCAATTTAAGCTCATTTTAACCCCCTCCTTCCCCCCCCTCGCCCCCCTCTTTTGCAGGGCATTTCTGCGGATGAGGCCAGATTTCAAGGATAGATAGTTTTGCTGCATCCATCCGCTCAGTCATCGTGCAGTTATTATGTCATTTAAATAAACGCTTCGATCGCGAGGGGTTTTCCGTCATTTTTTGTTGTCAGTTGAGGGAAGTGGTTTGCAGCGGTGTTTCTCTTTCGACAGCAATCCGTCACGCTGCATGAATGGACCGTCCGCTCGGCGGACAAAAGAAGCAAGCCAGCTGTTGTGTGTCCACAATTTGCGGAAATGGATGTTGATAACGCGCATAAAGAGCCTCGATCCAACACAGTACAGAATATCGAACGATTAGATGTGGAACAATAGACGCCGTTCAGCATCCGACCTCCGCCGCACCGTGTTCTGCTTGTTATCCGTTTGCTTTTTGTTATTCAGGGTCATATTAAATAGTTCTGTCAAGCTTGAGTTTAAACTCTCAGAGAGCAGATCGTTTGTTTGCGTCGTTGTAATCTCCCGGAACGGTTTCAGAAATCTCCGTCTGTCTGTTTGTCCTCCACGTCCCTCCGATGTCCCGCCTCCTTCGAACTCAGCAGGTGTGACTCCGAGGACTCGAGGTTGGGCCTTTCTGTCCGATATTATTATTAATATCGAACGTGGAAGTGAAAACATTGAGGAGCAGCGGCCACGTGCTTCACTTTAACTTTCGCACGAGCCAAAATCAAATGAGATGAAATAAAATACAATTTGTCGTGACGTTGTCGAGCGTGTCCGTACCTACGTCCTCAGCGGACTGGTCACAGCAAGGAATCAATACCGCCAAACAGGCTATTTTAACGGGCATTGGACTGGTTTATCTAATGTGGCTTTAAAAGGTCGCCATAAATGACGTGTAGCGTTTGTCTTTTAATGATCTCCCCGTTGGCGTGTCTTTCAGGCCCAAACGCTCAGCTCCTCTACAAAATTGCGTCTGGCGATCCCCAGGGCCACTTTGTCGTCACCAAGGAAGGCGTCCTCCAGACCAAGAAGGCCTTGGACAGGGAAACCCAGTCTTTCTACAACTTGGTGGTCACGGTCAACGACCTGGCCCCGCCTCCCATGACCCGCTTCACCAGCACCGCCCAGGTGTCCATCATCCTCCTGGACGTCAACGACTGCCCGCCGACCTTCACCTCGCAGAAGATGACCTACATCCAGGAGAACACGCCGGTGGACACGGTGGTGTTCGCCGCCAAGGCCGCGGATGCCGACAGCGGGCCCAACAGCTACGTGGAGTACTCGCTCAGAGGACCTTTCGGTAACAAGTTCAGCATCGGCACGATCGACGGAGACGTCCGGCTGATCGGGGAACTCGACAGAGAGGAGCTTTCCAACTACACGCTCACCGTCATGGCCACAGATAAAGGCGAACCCCGTCTCTCTTCGACCATGGACGTGACCATGATGGTCCTAGACGTCAACGACAACACGCCGAGTTTCTCGCAGAACATCTACGACATCGAGATCGAGGAGAACACGCTGACGGGGACCGACGTCATCCAGGTGTTCGCCAGCGACGCCGACGACGGCACCAACGGGCAGATACGTTTCTCTTTCTCCGGCGGGAACGCCAACTCCGATTTCAGGATCGACTCGGTCACCGGGGTGATTTCAGTCGCCAAGCAGCTGGACCGCGAGGCGCGGTCGTCCTACTCGCTGGTGGTCCAAGCCGCAGACCGCGGCAGCAGCCCCCGGGTGGACCGGGCGACGGTCAACGTCGTCCTACTGGACGTGAACGACTGCTCGCCCGTGTTCGAGCTCTCTCCTTACGCCGTCAACGTTCAGGAGAACCTCGAGAACCTGCCGAGGAACATTCTGCAGGTCGGTGTTTGTTTTTTTTTTCATTGAAATTTAAACAGTGTAGGACACAATTAACATTCACAGACGGGTTGCGTTTTGAATGACAGTCCTAAGACCTTAAACAAGCTAATGCCTTAACCAGATTTGTAGTAATACTAACCTAATAAGTGCAGGTATGTGAGCGGTATCGGTGCATTGAACCGCTCAGCACGGTGGTCCTATTTGGCCAGGACGGGTACCTGACCGAGATGATAAAAGAAATGATATATGACTGCAATTTGCTCTGCTCAATTAGGGTTTCACCGAAATATGAAACTCGGCTAAATTGCATGACGAGGCAATTAAACACACGAACCAGCCTGACGACTAAATGAGCCATACGTAGAAAGGAAATAATGGAGGGGGGAAACACTGATTTCCAATGACAGAGCGGTTCCATTTTCTTTCTCGTGTGTACCTTTTCAGGAAATGAGGGTATGTGGTGGGAAAAGATCCAGACGTACCACACAAGAGTTTAAGTCTGAGCGCTGACTGCGGGCGCGCACGGCCAGGAAGTGCTGCAAAAGCCCACGATGCATTTGGGCACAGGGCGAGAAAAAAAAAAAAAAAAAAATCGTATTCGGAAAGCATTAAATAAACGTGGGCGCCGAATCCTCGCGGCGGCCCGGAGTGGAGGACGAGTCGAGGACACGTTTGTGACTTTTTTTGTGGAATTCCTGGTGAAGTCCGATTGGACAAAGTGAATAAGTAATGATCTTCCTCCCCTCGATAATTACCTTCGCCGTCACGGTGCCGGTGATTAACCACTCGGCTGCTTCGCTGGGACGGCTCGGCGAGGACAGCGGTGACGCTGGGTGACTCCCATTTAAATGAAGGTGCTCAACTAAACTCCATCGGGGGATTAAAAAAAAAAGAAAAAAAAAGAAGAAGAGGAAACCTGGTAATTTGCGAAGACCGTTTTTGTACCTTCGGGAGATGTCGCCGAGGTTATGGGCTCGGTGTCTCCTCCCCGACGTCACCTGTCAACTAATCTGTGTGGTTATTACACTGAGGTGTCAAATCAAGTTCATTTAAATGGACCCGAAAAACACAAGTTTGATGTGGTGGAAGTATATTGACAAAGGGGCCTGTACCAAAGAATCATTTCAAGATATTTGTCTTGATGTAACTTTTATGGTTGTTTATTATCCTGAGGAGTGAGTACAGAAGAGTCCTGTGTCTGTTCTTGTCATCAACTCCACTCTGTGATGTCAGCTGCACATTAATATCTTCAGTTTGCCAACACAAGCTGCTTGTCATAACACTACAAGCAGGACTGCAGAGGCCAAAAACCGAGAGCATGTTGGATTGATTTTTTTTTTTTAATGCAAAATGAAATGAAAAGCTCCATTGTGTCAGTTGAAGTAATTATAGTTTGCTTTTTAATAAAAAATTTTTTTTTAAAAAATTACATACGGAACATGATCAATAACATTTGATGACTCAACAGTTTGCAAAATGATTAATATCAGCCCCACCATGACAACATGAAATAGTTGATTACACTTTAATGCATCAGTGTTAATAGTCCAAAAGTGTAATAAGTATAATGGAAATACTCAAAATGCTTTCTTACTCACAAGAGGCAGTACCACAGTTTAAATATACTTTGTTAATACTCTGCTTTCAAAACTTCAATGAAGTAAAAGTATGTAAGTACTATCAGCAAAAAGTACTTTAAAGCACTCACTAAAGATGCAGAATCGATATTATTACTGATGCCTTAATATGTAAGCACCAGTTTAATGATGTAGCCGGCTACAGATGAGCTCATTTTTGAAATTTAATTCACCGTATAATAATGAAAATTGTAATTTTAATCTTTATCTGCCAAATAACTTGTAATTGAGTAAAAAGGACAACATTTCCCTCTGATATGTAAACTCAAAACACTAAAGTACCTTGAGTTCATGTGTTTTTTTTGTTGTTTTTTATATATATATATTTTCTGTTTTCCAGGTGGTTGCCAGGGACGACGACCAGGGCGCCAACGGTCAGCTCAGCTACATGCTCAGCGGCGGGAACGACGAGGGCGCCTTCAGCCTGTCGTCCAGCGGTCAGCTGAGCCTGACGCAGACGCTGGACCGGGAGGCTCAGGGGAAATACGTCCTGCTGATCACCGCCACCGACTCAGGTACGGGAGCACCGGACGTCGGTCCGGAGCTGCTGATGGCGTCGCCACATGCGTCCTTCGGTGGGCGCTGTTGAGTTTTAGCAAAAGCTCCAAACTTGTTGTGTAAATGAGTCTCCACACGCTGATCTGAGAAAGGATATTTTCACGAACCAACAGAAATGTCAACAAACAGCATTTTGATTTCACAGCGTGCACAGAGCTCCTTTGGTGTGGCATGATAACTTAAACACCGCGGAGAGTTTTTAGCTTTCAAAATAGCGGGTGTTTTTTGGGTTTTTTTGTTTGGGTGGGGGGGTGTTTTTTGACCTCTTCCACAGAAGTCCTTCCCTCTCGCTGGCTCCGATTCAATAGCATCCTCTGTTTATTTGGATACGGCGGTAGAGCTCGTTATAGCCAGATAAAAGGTTAACTTGTTATTGCATGGAGGCCAGTTAATGTGTAGTTAAAGGAGTACATGCGTATCCCGGGCTGCAGCCAAATCACATGGTATCCCAGTTAAGTATATGTTTGCCCCCCCCGAGCTGCTCTCTGGCACGGCCGTCACGGTCTTGAGGGTTGGTTCTGTTTCATTCCTGGACTGACCATGTGACCGTTCATAACGCTGTGTATTTTTGACCGTGCACAGACTTTATGTGAGAATTGGGACGATGCTGCACAGAGAGTGTTGTTTTGAAAAATGTTCGACACTTCGACTTGTGAAAGAAGACTTTGGA
This sequence comes from Brachyistius frenatus, assembly GCF_029030835.1. NCBI lineage: Eukaryota > Metazoa > Chordata > Actinopteri > Embiotocidae > Brachyistius > Brachyistius frenatus. The sequence goes on from NW_027210757.1 coordinate 678,908, forward strand.
AGGACATGCGTTACCGTTTCATTTGATTAACTTGATATTTATAAGAGGGGGGAAAAAAGAGCCTTTTTGAGTACATTTTTCATATTAAAAGACTCCATAAATCATAAGCCCGAAGAGCCCATTTTCTGATAATCGGATCATAACTAAAGCAAATTGAAGAATTTTTTTGGTGGAGGTTTTTCTGGCTCCGTGTGCTGTTTGGAGGTCTGTGCCACACAGACAAAGTTGCCCAACAAGCGAACATACTAATTAGGCTTCGATCTCTTCTTGTACGCTTCACCAGAGCTCCATATTTAGAGCCCTGACAAACAATTCCAAAATATTTTGACAGGCCGTTTCAGTACAGTGTTGAGGCAGAAAAGAGGGATTTGGGGGTTAGAATATCAAAATATATAAAAAAAAAAAAAAAACCATAATCATAGTACAGGCCAAATTGCCCGGCAGCGTTTTCTCACATTTTTGAGGCCTCGGCTGAGACGGCGGGGGGAAATGGTTCTCCCAGGCGGCGCTATCTGGCAGGACAATTTTTTTTTCTGAGAAGGTGGATGGGGGCAGACATGTCTCCGAGTCTGCCGTCTACCGTGACCCATTTTCAACCGCAAGGCATTCATCTCAACATGTTAAAGTCCGCCTTTGTCTTCCTGTGCTGCCCTATTTGACTCGTTTCATCCCGAAAACACCATGTAAAAGACAGAAAAGGAGGATTCATCATCCAGAGGCTTCAGTCTGGAGAAGTAAAGATTTTAGATTATCTGTTTGTCAAAAACATGCTGCTTCGTCGTGTTTGGTGCACTCACTGTCCCCTACAAAGACTTCACCATGACACAAAATAGATAATTGTGTGCTTTAATCAGTCCTTCTGGAGTTTATCAGACTTTGCAATTTATTTATTTTTGTTCTGAAAAATTGCGATGTAATTTGTTGAGTTTAAAGTGAGTTTAATGCGGTAAAATTGCGGTAATTAGAAAAAAAGGGATTTTTTTTTTTAAATTTATTTTTATCTACCTGATAAAGGAATAAATATGTAATGACCTTCTTTGATAATAATCATGCTGCACATCACAGAAATATTCTCACCTATTTCAATTATTTATTGAACTTAGAAAACCATGGAGCAAAAAGTTACTCCAAAAAAAAAAAAAGTATCTTAAAAATGATGCAGATGTGTCTGTGACTAATATAGACCTCGACCACATCAGATGTCAAAATAAGAGCATAGGCATACTGTATGCACAAAATCAAAGTGCATTTTAAATACATCATTGTCTCTGCATCGTGCTCCCCTCCTCTCTGGACGTATTGTCGGTGAAGGTAAACTCATTGAGAGCTACAGGAAACCTCTCCGTTGTGCTAACTGCTAAATCTGCCATGAAATTGACGGAAACAAAAGGAGCTCACCGGCTGCTGGTTTCTCTTTATTGGTTCTGGCTTTGGGAGAATTCCAGCACAATTTGGCAAAAAACCTCCGCAATTATTTGAAAATTCCAGCTCAGCCTCCCAAAAAAAGGTGTTTTACAAGGTTGAGAAGAAATCTGACATATTTCTTTTTTTTTTTTTTTTTCCCCTCTTTATTTTCTTGTTCATGGAAAGTTTGTTTGCTGCATTTCTGAGTTGACTAGTTGTGCAGATAAAATGAGATATTTGTTATTAGCTAATCTTGTGTTTCATGTGCCCGCCTTGGTTTTTGACAGCTCAATACAGATCAGAATCACCTTTATTGGCCAGGTGTGTTCCACACGTTCACAATGTACTCACAAAGACAACAGTAAATAGACATATGAAATATAAACAGACACGTATGTTTACATCCTTCAAAGAAACAAATCCAAATGAAAGTATGCAAGTTAAGTTTGAAAAAAAAAAAAAAAAACAGATTTAACTTCAAGTGAAGGATTTAATTTCAGTAAAAGTAAAATTAAGATTGCACTGAGGAGATAAAACCGTTTTGTCTCGTGTATGGACTCAGAAGTCAGCGCATGGATGCACATGCGTTTATTCCACGTGCGTTTATATATTTGTGTTCGGTGTGTGTGTGTGTGTGTGTGTTTGTGCGTTTTGTATCAGTGTGTTGCTTCCCGAGTCTGCATGTGGTGGTGAGAGTGTCCTCGGGTGGGGGGGCGGGGGGGGGGGGGGGGGGGGGGGCACACATTGACATGCACAACGTTTGACCACATTTATTAAAGAGAAGGCACAGTAAATCCCTCGGCCCATGCCTTCTTAATGGCCAATACGGTCGCATAGAAATCCCACGTCTTTCACATCCAGCCCTGCAGCTCCGTCGCTCCACAGTGTTTGTATGTGGGTCTTTTGGCTGGTGGAGGGAGCGGGGGCTAAACAACCGCTTAGCAGATAAAGAATTTTAATGACCATCCCCTATTTAAGAGCAGGATCTTTTATTTCCCCGAAATGGCTCCCATGAATTTGGTGTGTAAACCCTCCAGTCTTCTGGAGGTTTTTTTTTTTTATTTATTTTTTTATTTTATTTCCTCTGACTTGATCAGTTGATCCGTCAGTCTCCGGGGGCTGTCATCAGGATTTAAACAGGAACTACAAATCCAATTTAATCCCAGCCGTTGTCTATAAATCTCCGTCATACGAAGCGAACACGAACACCGACGTTAAAACTCGTCCGGTCGACCGCTCCATCGCCGTCCGGACGTTTTGCCACAATAAACCTTTAACGAGGCTCCTCGTTCTGAAGTTTTCAACCAGTCTAGCAAGCAACGCAATACTTTTCATCCAAATAACATATCAGGTTCCTCAAATGAACTTTCAGAGAGCAGGAACATTCTGGAGCGGGCTCTTAAAAAAAAAAAAAAAAAACTAAAAAAAACTTTGCGGTAACAACGTGGTCTCGCCGAGTTTTTTTTCCTGTTTTAATTTTTTTTTTCCACTCGAACAATCGCTGGATCTGAGTGTGTTTTGTAAATAGCTTTGGTAAGTAACGAGGAGGAGGGAGGGAGGAGGTTATTAAAAAAGGTTGGTGTGGGTTGGATGATTAGTGCCTCAGCCTTGGCGAGATGCACTTCTTTTTTCTTTTTTTTATGATGTTTATTCGCTGTTTCTCTCAGGACTCCGGTTTGTTTTCTCACAACAATAATTGCCTCATAACTCGCCGTAGCGGTTCATAACCTCGCCCTCAAAACACTCAGAAGTATGTAACGTGTGTCCGAGTGCACGCTTTCGCTCTTAAACACTTTTCCCCAAGTCATATTTTCATCTTTATACGGCCCGCGTATGAACATTATAGAGTCGTATTACGAGTTATACTGTAAGTGTTCCACATCTCGCGCCGGTTGTGATCTGTTGGATTTTGCCATGTCACCATAAAATGATGTCGCTGAATGGTCTGCAGATCCGGGCACTGGATTGTTTTTTTTTTTCTTTCTAAATATCCAAACAACACAGCAAATAAAAGAAGCCGTGCAATAAAAAACAAAAAAACACAAAAAGGCAAAAATCACTTCATTAAATTGCACCACAGGCCCCTAAAATATGAGGAAATAAAAAGCAGCAACTGTGTGTCTGTTGATGTGCTTTTTGTAAACCAGCCAAACTCCCTTATCTGTAACATATGGGGAAGAAAATTATGCACAAAAAGCATTCAGACGCAGCACTCCATAAATAACTGGCGCGCTGCATAACATTTTAGGTTTAATCTGATGAATGCCTCTGAGATTATTAGAAATATTCCCTCTCCCTCTCCTCTGTATACTCGGGGGAAGCGGCTTCTGAGTGCTCTGCTGCGATATCCCTTTCACTCTGTCGCTTGTTCACTGTGAGAAAACCTCTGTTTGCTCCGTCGTGTTTGGCAAACCGTGCAGCGGGACGGCTCTGCACCCTGCACTCGGGCCCTTTCACGGGGGTTTGCCGGACCGGGGCCGCATTAAAAGAAGCTTTGTCGCAAAGCAACAGGTTCTCAGAGGCAGAAAAATGTCAATTTTGCCTCGTCCGCGGCCAATTCCCTCTCCCTCGCTCTCCCCTCGTCTTCCCCCCCTCCCCCCTTCCCCCTGAGTAATGATGTGTTTTATTTACGCTGTCCCTTAAGAGCACAATCTAGCCGCAGTCCATAAAACCGTAATTAACCGTTTAGCCTTAAGCTTCGGGCTACAGATGGGCTGTCTCATAAATTTACACATTCAATCCGTCTTCCCTCCTCCTTAAGTCAACCTGTCCTGGACTTCCCGGTTTAATGAACCCCCGGTTTGTTTGGACACCCCCTCTTCCTGTGCGAGGAGGCTTCGTTCCGAGTTTTCGGTAAAAACGTCACTCGGTCATATATTGAAGGGAAGAGATTATCTCTTGTGCCAGCAGAGACAATCAAACCTGCTTCTTAGCGCGGCTTAGGCCGAGAGACTCGGGGTCGACTGGCAGCCCATTCCCAGGAGGTGGGTGCTGCTGTTTCCCTTCAAGTCCCCCCCCCCACCTCACCCCCATCACCCCTCCCTCACCAGGGGGCTCTCGCAGCGGTGTCCAGTCTCGTAGCAGCTGCAAGCAGTCAGAAAACACAGCTTAATTGTCATTAACACATGTATTTGTACCCCCTCCGGTTCCGAAAGTATGGCCACGCCACCTTCTTGGAGGTTAATGTGATTTGTCCGGTGGTAATGGACACTAATAAGGTGCTTAGACCTCGCCATATGTTTACGCGAGACGATGCTTTCTGAGTTGAGAGGCTTACCGGGGGGAAAAAAAACTGTCTGTGGATCTCTTTCGATGGGCAGAGGGGGCGACAGATGGTCAGCTGTTCCACTTTAGCCTCCGGGTTCGGAAAGCTTGTTGTTTCCATTTTCCGTGAGGGGGTTATTCTGTGGTTCCCCGAAAACGTGACCCGCGAGGAAGCAGAGCTCTTAGATCTGGTCTCGGATGCAGCAGTGAAATTTTAGCAGTCGTTCCCGGTGCCAGTTTTCACAACCGCTTTTAAGGATTATTGTGAAACGTCTTAACAGAGGGCTCTCTTTTTGGTCGTCGCTGCCCCGACTGTCTCGTTCCCAGATCTGAAGGGGAAATGTGCTGCGTTTAATTAAATGGGGAAAAAAAAAATGGTGTTTCTATTTTCAATTAAAGCAAAGGGAGGATTCCTCACGGGGCCGGAGCGTTTTGAGCCCCCCCCCACCCCGACGGGTTGAGTTGCTCCGCGAGAGAAAACGAGGTGCGCTGACACCAGTGTCGTTTCCACTTCGGCCCTCATTGTGTAACGGCCGCTCGGAGGATGAAAGCGCGCTTATCTCAATACCATCAGTCTGATGTCGTCCCGTGGAGGGAAAAAAAAAGCCTCGGCCGTGGCGACGGAGTTATCATAACGGGCTTAGCTTCCATACCTCCCCAGAGTTTAGTGACTAGAAACCGCCTCATGGAAACACGGTACCACAAAGTCCACTATTTTCTTTACTGATTGAGGGAGCCAAACTACTTCTCCTCATGTGCAGTAATAACCAATATGAATCAAATATAGTGTACACACACGCACACACTTGATGAGTGGCAGTTGCTTCGAAAACAATTTTCTAGCCGCAGCAAAAGTTCCCCCACTGTGAAAGCATGCAGCGGTTTGAGTGTTGATGAGTTATTGGCGTGAGGTGAATGCCAGCGATGTGGAGTCGTCATCGTAGACTGGATTATAAAAGTGGACGTAACGTCCGGCTGATGCGGGAGTGCGTTAAGCTGCGGTACCGCCGAGCGCCACTAGGTGTTGGCTCCAAAAAGCGTCCGGCTCCATCGACTCCCATTCAACTTGTCCAAAAAAAAATGTCTACATGTTATGAAGGTTTTTGTTCGCTAAAGTCCCTCCTTCTTATTAGTTTTCTGGCGGTCCATCGAAAAATAATCCCGTCATTAATTTGAAAATAAAAAAAGCCGTGTTGATTGACAGGCCTGCGCTGCAGTCAGATTTTAGCTATCGGTGGGCGGGACGTAGTATCGTCGGGTTTCCAATCAGGTCGAGTCAGATCCACCGCTCGTCCAAATATGGTCACTTCTTGGCTCCAAACTGCTCCGAACTAGCGAAGATGGCGCCAGCAAAAATCCAAACTTTTCATGACGGCCATTCATAAACCCGACGGCTTTGTAATCACCGCGAGAACACGTTCAGGTCGTTGTGGTTTTCTCTCCTGAGTGACCCCAGATTAACCCCTGAAATAAGATTATTCACAAACTTCAGACCGGGGTAGTGCCTTGATTGCCTTATCCGTTTCGGCCCTAATCTGCAAAACTACAGCTCTTTAGGCTCGGCGACGACCGCGGTGCATTTTCTGTGATGGCGGACGTAAACTGTAACTTCAACGTGTTTTTAAATGTCAGTCAGCATTGATGAACATTGTACTGGCTGGATTTGTTTCATGGACACTGGCGGCATTACGGCTGAACCCTTTGAATGTCTTCCAACGCAAGAGGCAAAAACAAAAATTTAAAAAAAAAGGCTGTGGTTAGTGCAGCCCTTAAAAATAATAAAATTTATCTGAAGAACTACTGCAAAAAATAATAAAAGAATAAAGGGAACGGGGACGGGATTTGCCAACGGAAAAAAATACTTGTGTAACCGCAGCGCATGGCGAGCCACCGGTAGGCAGCTGACTTCCCGCTGCAAATTTCCACCAGCTCTCTTTCCAACGGTAACATGATGTCATCGGTCGTAGAGCGCTGCCAGATTCAGGCATATTTCCTCGCCGTCGGCCGTACAGCTGCACGAGGTCGACACCCGGCCCCTCGGCTGAAGTCGCCGAAAAGCCATCGACCCCGACGCTCCTTCCCCCCTCGGGCTCTGCCAGGACCCGGCAAAGAGCGTTTTTCGGAGGAGACGCTGGCGTGTCTCAGCACTCTCGGAGAGCATTCCTCTCCCGTTGAGTCACTCGCTCCATAAAAAAAAGAAGAAGAAGAAGAAGAAGAAAGGGATGGAGGTTATATTGTACGTATTTCCTACTATTTCAGGTGCGGAAATTTAAGAATCGGAAACCCGACGACGTACTCGTGCTGTTATTTAGCGGCCGCCGTCGTACGACGCCGGAGAATGTCTCGCCCCGACCGAAACTATGCGAAACAACTGTCATTTACATACATTTGCATACCTTCCACGATATAGTGTTCCTCGACTAAATCTGTCAGCCCCACGCGATGAAACAGGATAGATCTGAACTATTTACACGTCGGAGAGGAGGTTTGGAGGAGGAGGGGAGGAGGGGAGGCCGGGGGAGGGGGAGGGGGGGTTAACAGCTGCCAGGGGGTTATGTGATAGCGGTGAAGGAAGGCACGCCGCCGCGGCTGGACGGAGGCGCACGGACGCTGTGAGAAGTGATACGGCGGGGAAGATGTGAAAAAAAACAGGGGGGGGGGGCGGCGGGGGGGTGTCTCTGTTTGAGGTTTCCACGGAGGAGCGTCAGCGGGGCCTCTGTTTTTCTTTAAGTGCAGTTTAGGTCTTCAGTAAAAAAAAAATTTAAAAAAAAAAAGTGGGGGTGGGGGGGGGAGGTCGCGGGGTGTCTTTTCTCTGCGCTTACTAAGGATTAGCTGCAGCAACAGTGTCCCCACGTCTCGCGGTCCGTCCCCGTTGCGTTCGGCGACAAACGCCGCCGGAGGTCAAAGGTCGCCGGCGGACGAGAAGCGCCGTTCGTTCTCCCGAGGCTGTAAACAGGTTGTGACCTCACATCCTGCGCAGAAGTGAAACGCCTGGAAAGGAGGGCAGCGTGTGCTCCACACACACACACACACACACACACACACACACACACACACACACACACACACACACACACACACACACCGGTGCAGCCTTGTGGCTTGGCCTGCTTCCTCTCTTCGTGGGGGGAAAACAATGCTATTGAAATGCAACCGTGTGCGTTAACAGAAGGCACTTTTTTTTTTTTTTTTAGCTCAGAAAGAAAAAAACACAGCAGCTGGCTCGATATTCAAAAACAAATATGTTCCTCTCGCTGCGTCTCAAGGCGGGAGCTAATGGCATTCGAAGACAAAAAAGCCACTTCGGTCCCGGCGGAGTTGTTGACTGTCAAACGCGGCGTCGCCTGACAGCTGCCGCCGCACGCAACTCAAACCGACACGGACACCTCGACCGACTCGGGAGCCGCTCTCTCAATTAAAGAGGATAAGCCGGGCGAAGGAGCGGCCTCTGAAATCTTGTCGCCGTGACAACCACTCCCCGAAGGATGACTCGCGTCAATACCGATCGCGTCGCGCGCTCGAGCGGGCGACAGCGCGGGATTAAGTCGGACGTTGACGAAGTAATCCCGCTGACTGCATTTGTTTCGGGCTCTCGGCCGCGTGTTGTGGTTGTTTATTACGTAACAGCTCCTTAATGATACGATACGGAGCGGATAGATTTCCATTTCATGCGGCGTGGTAATTCTTCTGACACCAAAAATTTATGGTGGGATGTCTCCCAGAAGTATTTTATTTACAAGTAGGATCCTTATAATTGTAAATATTTGCAGAGGTGGAAATACATAATTACTTAGAAATTCAAACCTTTGCCCGTACATGGCTGTAAACATCTTATAAGTCAGCGAAGTCGAACGGCCGAGGACGCGACTCGGTTTGGCGATGAGTCACTCCGACATTAGTGCTTTATGGTTTCTGGGTCTCTTTCGGGGTAAAAAAATTAAATAAAAAGATAATAATAATTGTTTACCGTTAACCTCTGTTTGTGTCATCTTGTTTTTTGGCTTCTGGAATTCAGCTCTTGTTTATTCTGAACGCAGATCGTTAGCCACTTCTGTTCTGACCAGAAAAACAAAACAAAAAACCTGGACGCACGGCAAAGCTTCAGGTCGAATGTCTGTTTATTATCGCGAAGCCAGGCGGTGAAGTGACGTTACGGTAAACCATCTCCGATCTCATTTAAGCGAGGAATCCCCCCCCCCCCCCGCTCACCGCTCCGCCCTCCTGAAAGGAGCTGCGGTCGTCTCCAACAATACCTCCACAATCATGTTCAAATTTGTTGACGTTTCGAAGGGAAATTCTCCTGTTTTCCTCAGAGTTTAGTTTCAGCAACTTCACAGCAGCTGGAGAGCTTGTCGGGGATTTTACTTCTTCGTGCTTCACGGTTGTTTAACGGGGAGTTTAAACCTCGCTGGTACATCCTGGTTGTAAAATGCAGATTCCTTTAATTTAGTTCCTTTTTTGGGGGGGGGGGTTCCAAGCAAAATGTGGCATTAAATGTCGGGTCTTGTTTAATTAAATTATATTTCATGATTTCTAAACTAGTTTTTAGACCGTATTGACTATTTTAGAAAAACAATTGTGAAGGAGTTTTGTAATTTTTTTTGTTTGTTCACGGTGGCAAAGCTAACATGCGAAATGTACAGTTTATAAATGCATATCATTGGTAGAATTTAAACAATAGTCTTCAGCACTTTCGGCACAGTGAGACTTTATTTATGCCCGGATTTGAGCTGAATGCTAACATTAGCAACATGCTAACAGGAACTTGTGTTTACCACGTTCACCTTCCCAGTTTTGCATGTTGGCGTGCCGATATTTGCTAATTAGCACTGAACACTTAAAGTACAGCTTCGTATTTATTTTTGCCAGAACTGAAAGGATAATAAGCCGTTGTGCAAAGGAAACAAAACCAAATAAGGTAAAAGCCGCAGGAGAGAGAGGGACTGGCTACCTTATATGGTATAGGAGACCGGACCAGGTGAGCTGACGGTGGCCCGATTTTTACCGAAAAAAAAAAAAAGATTCCCTCAGTCGTTGAACGTCACCTTCTCGAGCGATTTCACGGCGATCAATGCGAACATGGACATAAGTTTATGTTCGAGAGGAAAAGCTGTTAAAATCCATTTTTCTGGGGACCACGATCGTCCGTACGTGATGAAGTCTCTCCGATATCACGCTCCTTTGCCCCTCTTCATCTTTTAGTGACATAAACTATAAGTACGAGGACTCATTTTTATCAGAAGTCTTGGTCTGTAGTGCGAAATATAGCAAGCGTGTGACCCCGATTTTGCTCATATTTATAAGATAATCCACGAGTCCCCGAAAGCCGTCTCTCCGACCCTCCGCCCCGTCGGCACCCTTTCTTTTCTCTCAAGATTCTTCATGTTTTGATTTTTGCACGGCACGGCATTAAGGGAGAATTTTCTGTGGCCGTCCTCCAAATGTTTTTTATTATGTCTTATTAATCTCAGCCCCCACGGTACACAAGTTCAAGCATCTGATGTTTTCCACAGCTGAGCACACAGGGACGGGAGACACGAGCTCAGGACTGTGTATGTTTTTATTTTCGGTGTGTTATAAGTTGAACATATTCACACGGATTCCTGAAGAGAGAGCGAGCTGCGAGAGGGGGAACAGGTTCATGTTCGGAGGTTCAGAGGTGGGGAAAGTGGCTTTCAGATCTGACCTTTTGTATTTTTCACTCCTCAGGTGCTCCTCTCGCTGTCAACCATATGCAAATCATTAAGCACTCAAAATACCTTCAAGCCTTTAAAGATGTCCCCAAATCCCGCCTTGTGACTTTCGGTAACGAGGCTTGAACTCGTGTTTACGTTGGGAATATAGATCAGGCAGTTCGGCGGGCCATTTAAGGAAGGATTATAAAGAGCAGCTCGAGCAAGGCAGATGTCTTTTTTTCTCTCTCTCTCTCTCTCTTCAGGTTTTTCTGCATTGCGGCTCGTTTTCATCTGCTATTGATTTAAATCCATACCCCCCCCCCCCACACACTCCCTCCCCGAGGGCCCAATGAGCCCCGTTTCGTCACCCGCTCTGGGAGGAAAAAAAAACAAAAAAACGGTTAGATTTTTTTTTGTGCTGGTAATAGCATTTCTTCCTTCGCTCAAATTCCACAGACCGACTCGCTCAGCGCCGCGCACCTTAAAATAGATACCTCGCTGAGCAGATTAAATCTGTGAGTGTCCGAGACCCCAGGAAGGACGCCTGAAAGATTTAGTTTCACAGACTTTGAGCCCCCCCCTCCCTCCCTTTAGTGTGTTCTTCGCTGATGTGTGTTGATGTGACAGTGTGACCGATGGAAATGCGAACCACCGCTCGGAGACTTTCTCGGGAATTAAATGCAGCGGGAGCATGAATTGGTTTCAGTGTTGATCTTGCTGCAAATGACAAGTCATGTACATGTGTCTTAAGTCCAAACTGGGTGTCCTTAATGATGTACACGTGTGTCCTGTGGCACAAAAAAAAAAAAAAAAAAGAGTTTGTAATTCTATCAGTGAAATATCTCCTTGTTGAGTCTGTCATGTGAGTGGAAAGTGTAATGAGTCGCTTCTGTGCCGGCCGTTGAGGCCATTTTTTTCCTTCGCTTCTCGTTTAGTGTGCTCGCTGGAGGAGAAGTTAACTGCTATTGTCACCGAGCGGTAACCAGCAGTGACGTCGCCCCTTGGATTTTGCGAGCGGCTGTTATGAAACCTCGAGTGACCGTATTTGGACGAGCTGGTTGGAAGCGAACGGTGGATCTGACCCGATCTGATCGGAAACCCGACGATACTACGTCCCGCACACCGATAGCCGTAACCTGACTGCACCACAGGCCTGTCAATCAAACAGACACGCCCCCCAAAACAGCTTTTTTATTATTATTTTCTAATTAATGACGGGATTCATTTCAGATGGACCTCCAGAAAACGGATAGGAAGAAGCGACTTTAGCGAGCAGAAGCGATACATTTTATTGACAGAGAATTTTGTGAGACTAGTTGGATGGGAGTCTATGGAGCTGGAGGCTTTTTGGAGCCGACCCCTAGTGACCCTCGGTGGTATTGCAGCTTAAGTGACCTCCGCATCTGCCTCTTTTTTCAGACCCGGAAGCTACGTCCACTTGAATAATCAGTCAAAGGTTATCAACTCGTGGTTATTTTCTTCCTTTTCCACCTCCAGGCTCTCCGTCGCTGAGCGGAACCGGCACGGTAACGGTTCTGGTGGACGACGTCAACGACAACGTCCCCGTTTTCACCTCGTCCACCTTCCACACCACCATCACGGAGAACGCCCCGACGGGGACGGACGTGCTTCTGGTCAACAGCTCGGACGCAGATGTGGGCGTCAATGGCGTCATAAGGTATCCTCATTTTGTTAGACATTTCTATGAGAGAATTTTCCTCCTTATTCTTTTGACCGTTATAAAAAAAAAAAAAAACATTCTGGGGACAGTGCGGCTCATCGGGACCCCGGTGGTGCCGTGACCTGGTTACATGTTTGTAGACATTTACTGAAGGGTGAAAGGTGAAAAGAACACTTTTAAAAGGGGCCTCATGATGAAATAATCACCCCAGGAAGAGTTTGACCAAAGTTGCATTAAAATTTTCTCGTTAAGAGTTTTAATGAAAAATGACCAGAAGTAGCAAAAACACGAGAACAGAAGATCATATGCACTGAAAGTTTATTCAGATTTAATTAACTCCAGAATAAAAGCTTTTATGTCCATTAACAAGTCCATTTTTTACAATCCAGAGGAGATCTGTGTCTCTCTGTACAGCTGTCCAGTAACAACTGTGAGTAATCAACTTTGCTTAAATTCCCTGGTGTGAATAAATAGCCTTTTCAGGGCCGAGCTTTGGCTTCCCTCGCGCCCCCCAGCGAAACGCTTTTACCTCATCACCGGCTCTGTGAAATTCCAGGCCGATGTTGCAACTGACGACAGGAGTTCAGTCGCAGAGTGCCGAGTCTTAAGTCTTAGTCAACACCCAAAGTCATTGTTTCGGACTGCGACACCCCCCTTCCTCCCTCCCCCTCCCTGCCTTCCCCTCCCCATCCCCACCTCCTCCATGGGGGACCTTGTAAGAGCTTCTGGCCGGTCTCTCTCAAAGCCGGACGCTGACTCAAGTCCAGCCCCTCCTCTTTCCTCGGTAACCCCACCGGGTACACATTGGGGGGTACCGCAGCATGCTCCAGTTTCCCCAAAACACAGTAATGAGGATGTTAATTGCCTATGACAGTACGAGATGTGCCCATCAGGGGGCTCCAGGGGGCAGGGGGGGTCGAGGCCCTTAATGGAGACCAGAACCGGGGTTACCTTCAGTTTTGGGATGTTGACTCTCGCACCCCGTTAAACCCCGAGTCCTAAACTTGGACTGGTCCCCGGACTGCGTCCCGACCGTAAGCATCTGTTTATGTTGTCGAACGATGTCCAAATAAGCTTTGCATCCAACTCGGCTTTCACACGTTGTTCTGTAATTTGTCATCCCATCTCTGGAGGGGGAAGAAACCTTTTCAAAATATGCACTGGTGTGTACATGTATGTGTCAGTTTACATTTGTGTCTGGGTCCTGCCAGAGACTCATGAGATACAGTCTGAAACATGATATTTGTTTGAAAGCAGGAGAGCCCCCCTCCCTCCCTTATGTCTCCTGATGGTATACACGTATGCACTTCATGTTTTGTTTGGACTGTGTGTGATATGTTATACTTTTAATCTCATTTTCCTTTCGTCATTTCAAAGTTCTACTATAAAGTCAATTAAAACGAGTGAGATACATTAAATAAAAGATTGTGGAGAGACTGTGTGAGCACCGAGGTGGAAAACAGTTGCTGCATTCGCTAGATGCCTTAATCGGTTAACTCACTGCTTTGAAGTCTCTTCAGTATAATATGCTGATTAATACTGAGTATACTTTCCTCTCAAATGTCCCTTCTGAACCTGGAAACAGTGCCCTCTATGGACCACATAGTGTCAGTCCTGATTAAAGGCCCTTCAGTCCAGTGGCTGTGTTGCAAAGTTGTGAGAAACTGTCTTAAATGTAACAACTCACCTGATGCTCATTACAGACACCTAAAATAACACCGTTACCTCGCTGCAATACCAGACCTGCTCGTGATGCAGCAATTGAAGCAGCTCCACAGCCACTGGGTGAAAGTAGAGACAAGAATTTGGTGGACTAAGTTTTAATTTTTTTGTAGTTATTTGAAGCACAAAAAGAAAAAGTGTAAATGCTGAAAGTGCAGTTAAAAGTGCAGTAAAACTCCCTTTAGAAGACCTGTTAGTCATTTCTCTATTTTATTTTTATTAAAGCAATTCTCACTCTTATTACTGGAAATGAGTCTTCACACTTTGTCAGACAAGACTAATGCTTTATTTTTGTAGTTTGAATTTTTATTTTTATTACATCATTACAAATTACTGTGACAGATCGTCAAATATCTGAAAGCTTTCCCCTTAAACACGTCCTCCTCGATCTCTCCCACAGCTACAGTCTGACCGGAGGACACGGTCAGTTCTCCATCAACCCGGCCACGGGGCAGATTATCACCAGCTCCCTGCTGGACCGGGAAGACAGGGCCAATTACCAGCTGCTAGTCGTGGCGACAGATGGAGGGCAGCCCGAGGGCCTGTCCAGCTCCTCCACCGTGTCCGTGACGGTGGCCGACATCAACGACAACCCTCCGCGCTTCCACCACCACCCTTACGTCACCCACATCCCCGCCTCCACTGCAGCAGGTTGGTACGGGCCGTAAAAAGGTCCTAAAAACGGTCTGCACCTGTTCTCTCTATTGCTGTACTGCGCTCCTAGACGGGGTTTAATTATAATGTCGGTGGTGGGTCGAACTTTTCCCATGCTGATAGGAATAAAAAGTTTTCTTTTCCTGCAAGATAAAGTATTTTAATTACAGTAAATTATAGTGTGACTTCTCTTTTTAAATTATTTAAGTCTACATGTTCTTGTAAAACAATAAAAACTACAGATTTATTAAATGCAATTAAACTAATTTGTTTCCGTTTGTTTTCAGGGTCCTTGGTGTTTGCCGTTACCGTCACCGATGAGGACTCGGGCTCCAACGCCCAGCTGCACTACTCCCTGATCGGACGCAACTCTGAGAAATTCAAGATCGACCCGGTCAGAGGAGCCATCACCGCCAACGAGAAGCTGACCGGAAGTTCAGAAGTCACCCTCACGGTTCGAGTGAAAGACGGAGGAGCGAACCCCAAAACGGACACGACCACCGTGACCGTCCGCTTCGTTACGGGAGGAAACTTCCCTGTCATCAAGCTGAAGGAGCGGGCGTTCACGTTCCCCGAGAGCCAGCCGAACAACCACGTCGTTACCACGGTGACGGGGTCTTCCATGAGGGGTGGACCGCTGTCGTATTACATCGCCAGCGGTAACCTGGACAACGCCTTTCATATCGACCAGCTGTCGGGCGAGCTGTCCATCAGACACGCGCTGGATTACGAACACATCCAGAAGTACGTTCTCTGGATCGAGGCCAGAGATCAGGGATTCCCGCCGTACTCTTCCTACGAGAAAGTGGAAGTTACTGTGCTGGACGTGAACGACAATCACCCCGTGTTCGATAAGGACCCCTCCCACGCTGAGATACTGGAGAACCTCTCACCTCAGCGGGTGCTGATGGTCTCCGCTGTCGACCTGGACAGCGGGCCCAACGGACAGCTGGAGTACGCCATCATCGATGGCAACAGAGAGACCAGTTTCAGCATCAATCGAGCCACCGGTGAAATACGAACCACTCGGCCGCTGGACCGCGAGAAGGTGGCCGTGTACACTTTGAAAGTCAAAGCCACTGACCGCGGTTTGCCACCCAAAAACACAGCAGTCAAAGTGCTGATCAGCGTCCTTGACGTGAACGACAACGCGCCGAGGTTTTCTAAGATCTTCAGTGCTACGGTGGCTGAAAATGCGCCGGTGGGTTACACCGTCACCAGAGTCACCACGACGGACGAGGATGCCGGTTCAAATGCCATCAGCCGGTATTCAATTACGGACACCAGCCTTCCATTCAATATTAATCCCAACACGGGTGACATAACAATTAGTAGACCGCTCAATCGGGAAGATACCGATCACTACATCGTGAAAGTGACCGCCCACGACTCCGGCTGGACTGTAAGCACAGATGTCACCGTATTTATCACGGACGTTAACGATAACGCCCCCAGATTTAGCCGACCTTCTTACTATCTGGACTACCCTGAGCTCACAGAGGTGGGCTCCCTGGTCACGCAGGTCACCGCCACCGACCCCGATGAGGGTTTCAATGGCAAAATTTTCTACTTCATCCGATCCCAGTCTGAGTATTTCAGAATTAACGCCAGCACCGGAGTGATATTTGTGAAGCAGCAGTTAAAGTATCAGAACTCGACAGGTGCCAGCAGTATAAATATAAACCGCCACAGCTTCATTGTGACAGCCTCAGATCGAGCAGTCAAGCCTTTGATGAGTGAGACCACGGTAATTGTCAACATTGTAGACAGTAATGATAATCCTCCCGAGTTCGATTCGCCGAGCTACTTTACTCCCGTCACTAAAAGCGTCAAGGTTGGCACCAGACTGATTCGGGTTGCAGCTCACGACAAAAAAGACTTTGGCCTTAATTCGGAGGTTGAGTACTTAATAACAGGTGGAAACAGCTCGAGTAAATTCAAACTAGATAAAACAAGTGGATGGATTAGCGTTGCCTCCTCCCTTACTTCTGATATGAATAAAATGTTCCTCATTGACATCAGAGCGAGCGACAGAGGAAACCCTCCCTTGTCGACAAGAACGTCGGTGAGAATCGCAGTCACGGAGGAAAACCACCACACACCTGAGTTCTCACAAAGCCAAATCTCAGCCACTGTGCCGGAAAGCCTCGCTGTGGGAACAGCAATAAGGACCGTGTCCGCCAGAGACAAAGACAAAGAAATGAATGGCCTTATCACGTACAATATTACTTCAGGCAACGACAAGGGTCTGTTTGCACTTAACAGTAAAACTGGAGTGCTGTCCTCCGCTCAGCCTCTGGACTTTGAGGAGAAGCAGCAACACGAGCTGAGAGTTTCCGCCACTGACGGCGGTTGGATTGCGAAAACGAGCTACGTCTCCGTCACGGTACACGTGACCGACGTGAACGACAACCCTCCCGTGTTCGATCCCGACGAGTACTTCCCCGTCGTGCAGGAGAACGTTCCCAGCGGCACCACCGTGGTCAAGATGAACGCCACGGACCACGATTCGGGAGCTAACGCCGTCATGGCTTACGTGATTCAGTCGTCAGACAGCGACCTATTTGTTATCGATCCGAACACGGGCACCATCACCACCCAGGGCTTCTTGGATTATGAGGCGAAGCAGGTCTACCATTTAACTGTGAAGGCCTTTAACGTCCCAGACGAGGAGCGCTGCAGCTTTGCCAACGTCAACATTCAGCTGAAGGGAGCCAACGAATACGTTCCCCGCTTTGTCTCCAAACAGTACTACTTTGAAATCTCTGAAGCCGCTCCAAAAGGCACAGTGGTCGGGGAAGTTTTTGCCAGCGATCGAGACCAAGGAGACGACGGAGTGGTTTACTACCTCATTTTCGGTAAGAGCAGAAAGAAGGGATTTGGCATCAACAGGAAAACGGGCCAGATTTATGTCACAGGTACTCTGGACCGTGAGAAAGAGGAAAAGATTTCGCTGAAGGTGCTGGCCAAGAACGCAGGAAGCATCCGCGGGGCAGATATTGACGAGGTGTTTGTGAATATCACTATACTCGATGCCAACGATCCACCTGTTTTTACCCAAGAGCTGTACGACGTGCAGGTTAGTGAAGGTCTATCACCTGGTGGTCTGGTTACCTTTGTGAGCGCAGAAGACTCAGACTCCGTCCCAAGCTGGAGCAGATTTTCCTACTCCATCGCTCCTGATTTTGATAAAAATGTTTTTACTATCAACCCCAAAACGGGCCAAGTGTCTGTGGCTGCAGAGCTGGACAGAGAAACAACTCCCGTGTATAATCTGACTGTTCTCGCCGTGGATACTGGCACACCTCCCGCGACCGGAAGCACGACCGTGATCGTGAATCTGGAAGATATCAACGATAACGGTCCGACTTTGACGACCGCCTACGCTGAGGTAATGGAGAACCAGAGAGCTGGCGGCGCGGTTACAACACTAACAGCCTCCGATCCAGACCTACCACCCAACCAAGGCCCTTTCCTATTCAGCCTCCTCAGCTCCGGCTCTGCCAACAGCTACTTCAGCCTGAGTCCAGCTGGAGTGTTGACCACCAGCCGGGAGATAGACAGAGAACAGATCAGTGACTTCTACCTCTCTGTTGTGATCAAGGACTCTGGTTTGCCTCAAATGTCCTCCACAGGAACCATTCACGTCAAAATAAACGATCAGAACGACAACCCGTCGCAGCCGAGGTCCATGGAAATCTTTGTCCACTACTTTGGAAACATGTTTCCCGGAGGTTCTTTGGGAGACGTCAAGCCCCAAGACCCTGACATTCAGGATAGGTTCCACTGCTCCCTCATCCCGCCGTCCTCCGGTCTGTTCAGTATCCCAACTGGAACGTGCAACCTCAACTCCAAAGCCCGCTCGACAGATGGAACTTTTGAGCTCACCGTTCGCAGCAGCGACGGCGTCCACGGCTCGGTCAGCAACACGGCCAGAGTCCTCTTCATGGGCTTCACCAACGCCACGGTGGACAACAGCATACTCATCCGGCTCCACTCGGACGGAGTCAAAAGCTTCCTTACCAACCACTACCTCAGCTTCTTACGCATTGCCAACTCTCAGCTCGCGGGACTCGGCACGGGGGTGCTGCTTTACGGAGCGTTCGAGCTCAACAACCAGACTTTCCTGATGGCAGCTGTGAAACGGGGCCACGGACAATATGTCAACCCCAGCGGCGTGGCCACATTCTTCCAGAGTATCAAAGACATTTTATATAGACAGAGCGGGGTGCAAATAGATGCGGTGGACCATGATCCCTGCACACGCAACCCGTGCCAGAACGGAGGCAGCTGCAAGAGGCGTCTCAGTGTCGGGCCCGATATGAAGACAGAAGAAAGCGTCCCCGTGATCCTTGTTTCCAACCACCCCCTGCAGCCGTACGCCTGCAGCTGCAGGCCGGGATACGCAGGAGCTCTGTGCGAGACAGACATCGACGAGTGCCAGCCATCGCCCTGCCATAACAGCGGCACCTGCCACAATCTGGTGGGGGGGTTCTCCTGCACCTGTCCCGAGGGTTTCACCGGCATGGCCTGCGAGAGGGATGTCAATGAATGCCTCTCCAATCCCTGCAAGAACGGGGCGCTGTGCCAGAACTTCCCCGGCGGCTTCAACTGCCTCTGTAAATCTGGATTTGCAGGTACTACACACACCGTCGCAGTCACTCGTGTAAAGCTCAGAAAAGAAAACCCGTGCGGTGGGACACTCACGTACACAAACTCAACATTAATACAGTCACACACGGAGTTAGGTCCAATGAAAATATTTGCTTCGCGATGTTTCCATGGGCTGTTGTAGCCATAGCATACAAAAGCACGGCTGCCAAAAACAGTTTGGTTTTGTGGATTACTGGTTTGGAGGGGTGAGGGGTGGAGGGGGGGTATCAGATGTGATGCGTATCAGCCTGCTGTTTGCTTTAATAAAAAGGATGATGCTAAGCTGACCCTTTGTCAGGACTCGGAGTCTAGACTCCATACACAGTTCACCGCTCTCACGTTTCATTGTGTGCCTTCACGCGCATGCAACTGTGACCACACACAGATACATTTTCTAATCCGACTGTATACACAGGGATTCCTTAATCAAGGATTTTTCTCATTTGGCCGTGTTTGGAGTTAGTATGACAAACGAGCAGCTTTATAAAAGATCCAATCAGGCCTTTTAATTTGGAAATGTAATGAATACGCAACATTATTACCCTTGATAAAAGGGGAGAGGAGTTTAAGTGGAATTACTTACAACAGTCATTTGGATCCCTGAACGTTGTCCAGCTTTCTGACTGCAGCATCTGAAAGACATTTTCACGAAGCAGGCTGCAGCAGACGATTTGCCTCAAGTCAAGTCATTACTGTCCCTTTTTATTATGACGATAAAAAATGACCACATATCTTGAGGTTTCATCAAGATGAATGACCCTCCTGCACAATAGCACCTATTGACTTACAGTAGTTTGCATGCCCTCACAGCGAACTCTCAACTTCCTGTTTTCCCCAACGGCTTTTTGGCAGCAGGATCCATCTCCATTAAGCAACTTGTCTCAGGATTTACAGCGTGAAATATATTTTCAGAAGTTCAACGTCAAAGTCTTTTTTGTATTGTGCCATGCATGAGTCATTTATTCTCTTGTCTATTATTTTTTTTTATTATCAGTGTCACGTTCCTTATCATAATGTTAAAACTCATTTAAGTGTTTCCCTGTTTGTGTGGCAGTGATTCGTGTACGTTGCTGTTGTTTGTCTTAATGCACTGCAAGAAAAGAAAAAAAAGAAGCCGTTTCATCGAGCTGTAATTTGATCTCGCAATGAATGAATCAGATTATTCTTAGTGAGAAGAATCTGCCAGTTGAATGAGATCATTTCTCTTTTTTCCAATGAGAGTTTCAAGATGTTGTTTTGTCTCAAATGATGTCATCTTGGACAAGCGGTCTCTATTTCTTTCGCTTATTTGAAGAAATTTGAAAGTGAGTGAAACTAAAACACTAAAACAGGTGAATTTACAGCTTTCTATTTCATATTCAAGGTTGTGCGAGCATAAATAAAACTTCAAGGCTGACTACGAAGCTTCTTTTTGTCTTGTTGCAGTGCATTTCTCAGCTGTGAGGTGTTGAAAAGCCCGCACGGCTCGGCCTGTGGGGAAAGTCAACTGTGTTCCCCTCGGGTTTTTTTTTTTTTTCCTGTGTTGTCTGCCACCCCATCCATTTTAATTTGTGTTGTTCTGTGAACCCAGGCAAGACGTGTGACTCCATCATCAATCACTGTGAGTGTAACCCTTGTTTTAATGGCGGGTCCTGTCAGAACCGGGTGGATGGATATTACTGTCATTGTCCGTTCGGTAAGTAATCGTAGGAAACTTTCGGTGTAAATTGAAAAGCAAGACGGACACTTTTTAGATGTGCAAACAAAAGTTATTCCCTTCATTCTTGATTTTTTTTTTTTAAACAAATGTGAACACTGTCATTTCATTGTGTCTCCATTTTTCATGCTTTGTAATGCCGCTCTCATAAATACTCTGCAATTTAAGCAAAAAGAAGAAGTTTGTACCTTTTTGATGATTCTTTGGCGAGATTAAGACCCGACATCAGTTTTTATCTGTTTCGTCACTACTACACAACATATCGGATTCTGTTTTATCTGCAGATATTATTTATTTTTTTATCACAGCTCCGCCGTGAATCATTCGGCGGCTTTCTTCTCCTCTGATTCTTGATTCTGGTCTGTTTTTTGTTTGTTTTTTTCCATCCTCAGGGGTTTTCGGCAAACACTGCGAACTGAACAGCTACGGCTTCGAGGAGCTCTCCTACATGGAGTTTCCCTCTCTGGACCCCAACAACAACTACATATACATCAAATTCGCCACCCTGAAAAGCAACGCGCTGCTGATGTACAACCACGACAACCAGACCGGAGACAAGGCGGAGTTCCTGGCGTTGGAGATCTTCGAGGGACAGATGCGATTCTCCTTTAACTTGGGAAGTGGAACTTATAAATTGATGACCATGATAAAAGTTTCGGACGGGCAGTTCCACACGGTCATCGCCAGGAGAGCCGGGATGGTAAGAACGACCGCTTTTAAATCAGAAATGACCTCACATGTTGAATTTCTTTTATTGTACACTGGTGAAAAATGTTATTAATTTTTACGAGCCTACCAGCAAAAGAAAATGAGGATAATCAGTAAAACACCGCACGGTATGGACGTGCACTAGCAGTTATGTCGTCGGCCTTTATGGCTGAAAGCGCCATCCACATTTGGCCTTTTATTCTTTTTTGCACCATCAAATGATAATTAAACTCCCCTCTCCAAACCACGGGTAGCCCAGCTTATGGTTTTCATGGTTTGTAATTATATTTTATTGCTCGTTGTGATTTACAATACTGGGATCCAAAATGGCCCAGGAGGCTGACATTTTTTTGTCTCCTGTGCTCCGAATGAGTGGCTTCTCCCTGCCAGCAATGCGGTGGCAAGGAAAGAAAAAAAAGAAAAGAAAAACCCAACAAGGCCCTGTCAAAGCTGCTATAATGTAGCCCTCCTGCTGGACTTCAAATCTGTCATTTCCCACCGTGCACTGGGAGTTTCATAGGAAGCTGGTAAAATCGTTAAATTGTCAGTTTTGAGATGGTGCAGAGTGACGGGATGGAAAGGAATACAGCACACGTCGAATACCGAATATCATGCGGCGGCCGCGTTAGAGCGATTTAAGGACCAGAGAGAAGTGTGTGTGTGTGTGTGTCATGCCTCGAGTGCCAAGGAGAACCTGATCGCTATGTTTGCAAAAGGTGCTACGGGTCATTTCAGTGGTCAGGCTTGATGTCTGCTGTGAGCCAATCTCATAAAGCAGAGAGAAACCACAGCCACGGTCGTTGCGCCGCCTCATCGCGACTGGCTCCAAGTAATCAGCCGGAGCAGAGAGTTCACGGATACTGTTACGATCGCAATTAGCGTCGTCGCCGTCGGGATAATCATCAGATACGATGAATGTTCTTGCAAATTGTCTCCATCCGGTGAGTCTCACGGTTCGACGGGACGCCGCGTTGGAGTCACGCTCACGCTTCTGTTTGCCGAAGCTGAAAAATGTGTCAAATAGACAGATTGAAATAAAGAATTTTTGATTGAAATTCAAACAACCACATCGCTTTGTTGCCGTAGTGACTGACGCCGTTCACACTGTCCAATCACCCAACTCATCAAACCAAAGTGGCAACCTCCGGGGCAAAAAAATAAAAATAAAGTGCGGACAAACTGCAGTTCCTTAAATGGCCACTTGAGGCTGTCTCACGGACCTCCGTGTTAAAATGTCCAATTTAAATAAACACGTTTACAGCCGCGAACAAGCTATGGTTTTGATTTCTACATCTAATTTTGCCGTTCACAACAACTGTATGGGGTGGAGGGGGGGGGGGGGTTGTTTTATATAAGTCATCCATATCAATTCTCTTCAGGGTTAAAGTTATGATTAAAGATGTAGCTGCTCGGAGTGACGGGTCGGTGCCGGTGACAGGTGGCCAGCTGCCTGCGGGTTTAAGGTGTAAACTGTCCAACCCACTACAATGATCTACAAGGGATCCGGATTAGCATTAGCATTGTCTGTATACAGCCGGGGCATCTGATTCAGTGCAACAACAAAGCTAATCTCGTAACATTTGACAAATCTCCCTTTTGGATTGGTACACTGGTATTTGTCGGAACATTTGATTTTTCATTTTCACAACCGTTAACTCAAAAGCTCCCAAAGAAAACTCATTAAAACACGGCGACACCAGTGGATTATCCTGAGGAACATTATTCTATTATACTCTTATTATTGTTTTACATCAGATTCAGTCCACCTGGAGCATTGGCACAATCAGGGCCCGCACATTTCTGTATATTTGTACATGCAAGTTCTTTCGCAGAAAAGTCTGAAATGAGCTTTTAAACAGTGCCAGTAGTGACGTTAGAGGACTTGGGGGAAAAAAAAAAAAAAGCCGGGACTTCATTTGGGGGCAATGAACAGCGACATGACAGTCACAAATGACACACGAGAACAAAAGTGTCTGTGTGAGTGATTCTCGCCTCATGTTTCTGGAAACACTACTTCCTGTCCAACGAGATGCCTCTCGGGGACAACTAGAAGAATAATGAGCGTAATTTGGATGAAATATCGTGTGACAGTAGCTGACAGGAAAAAAACACAGATGGTAACAACCAAGCCAAGTTCGTTTATTTTAAAATCAGGGTTTTAAGTCGGGGAAAAAAAGAAAAAGAAAACCACAGTCCTCTGTGAACGAGGTTCGTAGATGGAGTTTGACAGTTTGGTGTTTCGCTGCCGTTGATTAGCACCTGCGGCTAATCGTCGACGCTTTTGATTAGGCGAATTTATTTGTTCTAGAAAAACCAAACAGAAGTTACCCGCACCACAACAGAGAGCGGATGCTACGGTCGCTCCATCATATTAGTCACGGGGAGCACAGCGATCTCCAGTCCGGCTTTCGTTTCAAGCACTAAAACCAAACCTCATCGACTTTTTGGTGACGCATTCGGCCCTAATTTCCCGTTGTTGTTTTTTCTTCCCCCTGTTAGAAATATTTCCCCTGCGCTGTGTGAGACACTTGACAGTGAGACCTTTGATCACAGGAAGGGACATTGATAAAAAAAATTAATAAACGCTCACGTGGTTTGTACCTTTTTGATGTTCTTCGCTTTCGCTGTTTTTATCGCTGCGTTTGGTTGGTGTGTTTTATTTTCAGGTTTGGAAGTGTGTGTGTGTGTGTGTGTGTGTGTGTGTGTGTGTGTGTGTGTGTGTGTGTGTGTGTGTGTGTGTGTGTGTGTGTGTGTGTGTGGTGGATGATTTGTGTGTCGGGGATGTGGGTCGGTGTGGTCCGTGTTTACTTTAAGCTCGCAGGAGAGGTGGAGCGTGATTGTCCCGGTTTTTCAACACTTTCACACACTTTTCCGGGCAGTTTCCTCACCAGCCCATTTTTCTTTTTCCCCCCCGTCGGAGCGCAGAGAGGGAAAGAGAATAGCCGACACATCTGGGCGAAAGCTTTAGTGCCATTTACAGGAAATGGGAAATGTTCGCTGCAACGCGTGTAATGTGTTTCTGGTCCCACTCGCCACCGTCAAAACGCCGCGATGGAATGACGAGGAATAGTTTTGTCTGCGTTGTGTTGTGGTGGGGAATTGCTGTAAACGGTAAAGTTGCTTTAACAGACTTTAAAGGAATAGTTGGGCATTTTTTTGGGGGGGGCGCCGTGTTCACCTTGGATAGATGAGAAGGCCGACACCACTCTTGTATCTTTAAGTTAGATATGAAGCTGCAGCGTCTGGCTGCTGCCTTGTATTAAATGGACGTATGTATAAGAATCATATGATTCTTCTTATTTCAGTGACTCACCTAAATAGCCGTAGACTATCTCAAACTGCTGGCCTGTATTTCTTCACTTCATAGCAAGAGTGCAGCTCCACCTTCGGGGCTCCTTCCACTTGGGCTCCACCCACTGACACCGAGCCCAACCAATGAGGTTATTCACCCCGCTGATAAATATTCTTCATTAAAAATGATCTGCGTGGCGCGGCTGAAATATACCCTGCACTCTCATATGACACTGATTATGAAGAGGAAGTGACTGATATTGATTGCGTGTTTGATGGGCACCCCCCACACACACACACACACACACACACACACACACACACACACACACTAACACACACACACGCACACCACAAATAACAGTGAGTAACACAGCTTGTTGGTGTTTATGTCGACCGCAGTCTGCCAGAAATTGGTTTAAAAAAAAAAAAAAAAAAAAAAAAGTACTTTTCCTCCCTGAACAGTAATTGTATGAAGCAGCGTGACTTTACAGCTGTTACTGTTAAAGAGGACACACACGTGACGCGCGCGTGTGTGTGTGTGTGTGTGTGTGTGTGTGTGTGTGTGTGTGTGTGTGTGTGTGTGTGTGTGTGTGTGTGTGTGTGTGTGTGTGTGTTTCCTGTCATCGTGCAGGCGGCGTCGCTGACCGTGGACCTGTGCGGTGAGGGCCAGGAGCCGGGCTACTGTGCCGTGAGCAACGTGGCGGTGCACACGGACTGGTAAGGAAAAATGTTACACGCACAAACAGACACGTAGCGCACGTCGCTACGCGGAGCAGCTGTTTTCCACGACGCAGTCAAACCGTAAACGTCGGTTCCGAACCTGCAAAAACTAAAAAGAATAACAGTTCAATAATGGTAATGAATCCGTCGGGAAATTGTGCGCGCCGTACGTTTGGTGTTCGAGGGCTTAAAACGTAGTTGCTAGGCAACGTGGCCGGCGTCTAGAAGCCACAGAGGCTAACAAGTTAGCGAGCTGACAGAGGGGGAGGATGGAGGGGTGAGTGGGGGGGGGCGGAGGTGATGCAGGAAATGCAAAGACACAGAAGGAAGAAGATGAAGATCAATATTTCCCTCAGACGTAGGCTGTTATCGAAGTCATGAAGAGAAACTCTACGTGACTAAAATTACAACACATTAGCTGAACATCTTACCAAACATGAACCTCCGTGGCACACTTTCTCAAACTTTACAACTTTTATTACTTCTGTTTTCATTCAAGTTTTAACTTTAGTTTACTTTTCTTTGCAATCCAATGTTTTTCACGCTATGACATTATGTAAACCCGAAAGAAAGGACAACATAATCCAGACCGACAGAGAATCAAAGCCTTCACTCTTTTTTCTTTTTTTTTTGCATTCCTGCCTTTCTGTCAACGTCTCTGGATGTACGTTAGTTGCCCAAAAAATGTTTCGTGCCCGTCTCTCGCATATTTCTACGATGATTTTACAGCAATGACTCAAAAAAGTCATGAAGTCATCTGTTGTAAATATACAATACATGACGTAAACCTTCATTAAATTACTGGATGATCATTGCGTGTAAAACACAGACAGCTCAGAGCCAAAACCTTGCGGGGTGAAAACCTGAGACTGTGCATGTTTGTCTGTGCGCGTGTGTGTGTGTGTGTGTGTGTGTGTGTGTGTGTGTGTGTGTGTGTGTGTGTGTGTGTGTGTGTGTGTGTGTGTGTGTGTGTGTGTGTGTGTGCTGTATATGTGTGTGTGAGAGATTTGGCAGATGAGAAAGGGCCACAGAGGTCTGCAAAATGTTTACTTTGTGAGGGACCATGTTGTTGTGAAACCCGATGACCCGCAGTGTCTTTCTGTGTAAGTCTGTGTGCGAGTGCATGTGTGTGTGTGTGTGTGTGTGTGTGTGTGTGTGTGTGTGTGTGTGTGTGTGTGTGTGTGTGTGTGTGTGTGTGTGTGTGTGTGTGTGTGTGAGTTCATAAGTGTGTGTGTGTGAGTTCACACCTTTTGAACACATGAATGCATTTGTGAGCTTTTGGATTTCGCCGCATATGTACTTTCTTTGTCTGCATGCATTTCAAGCCCGTGTGCTCCTGTTCATCTGTCCGTGTGTGTGTGTGTGTGTGTGTGTGTGTGTGTGTGTGTGTGTGTGTGTGTGTGTGTGTGTGTGTGTGTGTGTGTGTGTGTGTGTGTGTGTGTGTGTGCAGGATCCTGGACGTGCAGCCCAACAGGCTCTCGGTGGGAGGCGTCAGGTCAATAGAACCCGTCCTTCATCGGCGCGGTCAGGTCGCCACCCACGACTTCGTCGGCTGCATCATGGAGTTCGCCGTCAACGGCCGCCCGCTGGAGCCCAGTCAGGCGCTGGCATCGCACGGCATCCTCGACAGGTCGGCCCCCCCCCCCCCCCCCTCGCTCTCACATCACTCTCGCTCTTCTTCCCCCCTCCATCTGTCCGTCTCCTCTGACCTCCTTGACTCGCCGTGGGACATCTGTTCACACTTTCAAACCCTCTCGAGAGTTCTCAAAAAGATTTTTAGTTTTTGTTTTTTTTAATACAAACGGCAGATTTTTGTTGACGGAGGGGAAAACCAATTGCAGAATTCCAGAGAATTTTTTTCTTTTTCTTTTCTGTCTTGCTGGTGAATAGGGAGGCGAGAACAGATCTTTTAACATGCTAATTAACCAGGGGGAGGGGGTCTTTATGGGGTTGTTTTTTTTTATGTTGCCGCACGGGGAGAGAAATCACAGCTCATCACAGCCGCTGTTTTTTGCAGTTTTTCTTTTTTAAGGCCGACTTGTCAAACTGACTGTCTGATTGTCCGTTTTTTGTATCTTTGTGTCCCAAAGATGTCCGAGACTGGAAGGAGCCTGCACCGCCAGCCCCTGTCGACACGGGGCCACCTGTTTGGACCGCTGGTCTTGGCAGCAGTGCCAGTGCGTGGACGGCTTCACCGGCAAATTCTGCGAGAAATGTAAGTACATTGCCTTTTGAAGTGGTTTTTTTTTTTTTTTTTTTTCTGCTGAGGTTGCACTTTCAAAAATATACATATTCTTATCATGATTATTTATGATCCATCCCTCTTGAGTCATCGAAGTGCACCACGTAGCTTCATATAAGCTGCGCCGCTGAGTTCTGAGATTCATTTCAAAGCATTTGTGTATTTTATTAAATAAATACTCATTAAAGAAAAAAAATAAGGCTGAGAAACCTTCACAAAACCTGCGAGACACTTATAGCTCCCGTGTAAGGTGCAAACGTTATGTTCAGCAATGTTTCCCCCCTCAGACAATTCTTACCACGTTTATTCGGAGGCTTTCGTGTCATTACTGGAGACAAACAAGGTCGTTACTGAGAAAACTGGGAACTTTCTTTCTCTGTTCGCCATCAGGTTTGATTTTGTGGGAAATCTGCTGGTTTTGCTTCATTGCACGAACAGTGGTGAGGGACATTTTCTTTCTAATACAAAAGGAGTGTGCTCTGTCAGTGTCGCCATCGTCAGTCCTCCGGGAAGAAGAAAAAAATAAGAAAATCAAGTAGAAACATCCTCTTCTCATCGACAAATGTCCAAATTTGGAGTAATTGCGACATAAATAAATCCAGTGATGTCACGTACGAGGCGCTTTCGGACCGGAGGGGCCGAGAACCTTTTTGTTCCTATAACTACGTTTTGTGGGGACTTTTTTTTTTAAATTTCAGGTCCTCCCTCTGCCTACGGTCTCTTTCTTTTAAAAGGCTGTAGAGCTTTTAGTTTGAAGTGTTGCGTTTCGGATCACAACAAGGCTTCAAATGAACGAGTTAATAACGTCTTAAATGTAATTAAGAGTACTGCGACTGTTCCGTTTGTTTTTTTTATTGGCCCTCTTGTATGAAACACGCTTTGGATCTTCAAACAGATCAAATATGTTCATGAGTTTCAAACCAGATCAAGTAAACTGAAAACGTTATTTCCTCAATTAGCGAAAGGGAAAAGGGAAACTCGGGGTGGGGTGGGGTGGGATGGGGGGGAGGGGAGGGGGGGACCTCCTCCCAAGAAAGTCCCTAGAACTGGTCATGTAGTTTCAGTACATTTTTTTTACTTTAGTGTCACAATGTCTAATTCAATTCAATTCAATTTTATTTATATAGCGCCAAATCACAACATAGGTTATTTCATGGCACTTAACACATTAAAGTCCTTACAGCAAGGCTTTATAATATTATACAGAGAAACCAACAATTCAACAATTCCCACCTCCAAAAAACCTCCAACAGAGGGAAGGAAAAACTCCATCTTAACAGGAAGAAACCTCTGACAGAACCAGGCTCAGGGCCTCGACCGGTTGGGGTGAGAGGAGAGCAGAGAGAGAAAAGGACAGCATAGAGATTGAAGAGAAGAACTGTTGGTGGAGACGACAAGCGCAGGGCAGAGACATGCAGCTCCATGACGGGACATCTGCAGAAGAAAGGACAGAAACTACGCGAGCGAGGGAACTGAATGGAGAGACAACAGATAATAAGCAAAAACTGTGGGAGAGAAAAAGATGGTGAGGTATGAGTCAGTTAAAGATTAGGAGGAGCTATTAAAATGAACTGAATGGCTTTTTTCCATCCCATCCACCCATCCAAAAAAAGTTTTACTTCAATTGCGCACATACATTCTTCTTTGAAGGCAGAAAGACTAAATTCAAGGTACAAGAATTTAAAAAAAACTTTAGTCTGATCTTTTCGTCACACGTTTCAATTTGACTCGGTATTTATTCATATTCTTTTGTGCCGATCTTTGATCAATGTTATGCTAATGTGCTGACTGTATATTATGAAGAGGGCTTGTATTTCTTCTTATTAAAGTAATGTTTGATCAAATATTGGCTTGTAGCTTTAGAAAATGAAATCATATCCTGTGATTAGCAGGTTACACATACAAACTTTAACACTCTTTTCATTATATTGACCGGACGTTTTTCTGGATTTACAGTTAAGACGCGTCAATTATTTTTTTTGTATGGATTCAGTGTCTTGCTCAAAGGCACGGAGGCTGCTTTGGGGGCTGACCTACATCTTTTCGGTTATGGGAAGAGGGTTGTAACCGCTGGTGAGAATATGAGGGCCAATTTGTGGTTATGGCAGCGGGATTAGGAAAATCATTTGTACCCGACCGTCGGCCAGGAGCAAAGTGGAAATAAAAAAGTTTTAGCGTCTCCTGTGAAGTCAGGACCGGACTCAGGACGTTCTCTTGTGTCTTTTCTCTCTCACACACACAGACATGACGGCGGACACCGCCCTGTCTCTGGACGGCACGGGCCGCCTGGACTACTCCCTGAAGCAGGGCCCTAAACGGGACGTCCTGCTGAGGCGGTCGCTGCAGGGCGCGACCTCTGACCCCGTCGGTCCCAGCAGGTTGGAGGTCAAGTTCAGGACGCGCAGCAAGAGCGGCACTCTGCTGCACGTGCAGGAGAGCAGCAACTACACTACTGTCAAGGTAAGAGATAAAGGGAGATGAGAGCAGAACATTTTCAAAATAAAAGCAGATAAAAAAGCACAAAAATAGAAGATTTTGCTGCAAAAAGAATAATGTTTGTAATATAATTTTCATGAAAACGGCAAAGACAGCCTAGTGCACAAGTATGTCATTTTAACTGGAAAACTGAAGTCACATCCATCTTTTGATCAATTCTCTTCATGAAAATCAACACTTTTTTTTGGTAGATATTTCAAAATAAAAGCTTCCCAAGTCAGAATGTTGATTCTAACTGTTTAAGTTGTGTTTGTGAACAATAAATAAGTAGCAAATGGGATAAAAAAAAAAAAAAAACTGTTGTTGAAAAACAATAAAATAAAAAAGAATAAGAAAGGCTTCTTTACAAAATGAAGCCCTGCATGTGATTAGTTGTGGTGAATAAAAGATTGATTGGCTCTTATTTGAGAATTAGTGGAACAATGATTCATAAACAGGCGTTGCGTTTGCAATCATAAATCTCCCGTAAAACAACATGCATCACTGAGGAGGATCAACTCATCGTGAATATGACGCGAGATTAATTGTGTCGAGATCGATGACTATCTGACTTTAAAGGGAAAGTATCTCATGTACACAGAAGTTACTAATTAAAGCACTTTTATTGTTATTTTTTTTATTGGGATTTTAGCAAAGTGGCCGATGTTAGCAATTAGCCACTTTGCAGTAATGCTGACTCGGCTCGAATCACTATTAGTTCACGATTGTAATGTTTTTCTAGTCAACGCGCCACAAAACACCAGCTTCATCTCATCTGGTCTTTTGACGTGACAGAACCACGAACCCTCCGACGTGGCTGCCAGATGAGGATACTGTTGTACCACCAACAGCATTTATTTTATTTAAGTCACAAACATACATGTACTCAAAACATGTCTACATATGCATGTGTGCGTGTTTTTTGGCCTCGTATTGTTTTCACCACCGGTCATCCTCCCACACTTCCTCTTTGTATAAACTTGTAGGAAAAGCTACCATCCCCATTCCCTCTTTTCGGCTCCCTCTGACCAATCCTGGGCCGCTTCCCAAAATTGTCCTTTCAGACACCCTCCGACCGCTTCTCACTTTTTTTCTTTTTTTTTTTTTAGCAACTCTCTTTATGATTTTTTTGTTTTGTTTTTCCGGCTCTGAGCAGCTTCTGGTGCTCATCAAATCACCATCACGGCTTCCAAACCCGGTCCAGAAAAGTATTATAAGATCTTCCGAACCCCCTAAAAAAAAGAGTGGTAGGGGAATACATAGTGTATGTACATACTGGATGTGGAGAGCGAGAACTATATAAACTGAGATATAAAAAAAAACAACAAGATGTTTAATAGATAAAAAACCCCATGATGAGTTTTCCAGCTTCAGAGCTCTCAGTATTCTTTGGCTTTGGGGACTTTCCGCTTTCCCCATTTTAAATCAATTCTTCCGGAAGCTACTTATCATTGCTGATTTTTTTTGGGGGTCTTTGAAAAGGGAGGAAAGCGGGATTACTTTTCCATCGAAAGTCTGGAAGAACACATGAGATTACCATACGCCGTGTAAGCCGCAAATTTGTTGTCTGTGCCAAAGTGAGCTCGATTAATTTCTTTTAAAGACGCGCTCTTTCCTCTCTCCCCTCTAAAAAAAAAAAAAAAAAAAAAAAAAAGGCCCCTTCAATCTCTGGCGGGCATTTTCATGAGCGTGTTTTCGCTCAAATTTGAGCTTCTGATCATCTTCTGACTGAATGACATCGACTCCACACGCACACACACACACACACACACACACACACACACACACACACACACACACACACACACACACACACACACACACACACACACACACCAGTCGTCGTGAGAACATGATTAACTGCAGTGTCCCAGTGGGAGAAAGATTTATGAGCATCGAGTTGCCTTTTTTGTTTTTCGCTCTCTGACCTCAGCAGCCGAGTCTGAAAGCGCTGCGGTGGTAGTTTTGTGGGGGACCCGAACGAAGACTTCCTCTCATTGGTCGTGATTGATGCCGACAGGATAACTTATTGTATTAATCTCAAACAAAACGGCAGTTTTAACAGACCTCATTTGTGTGGACTCCCCTCAGAGAAGATTAGTTATCATGTGCTTAAAATTAGGAATTATAACAATAAACAGATTCAGAGAGTGAGCAGTTTCAAAAGTTTATCACTCGGTCTTGTCATCGCTGATCTATGGTATGATGTGTCGCATGCATATTAAAGTAGAGACATATTACTTTATGTATTAACTGAACATACACACATACTTGGTGCACACAGACACAATGTTATCAAACTATTTCACAGGATGTGATTTTAAACATGTTCGGTGCAGTAAAAACACATTTAAGTGCTTTGATAACATAATGTCAAAAATTTTCATGCGTTTAAATATTGATTCGAAGCTCCTTATGTTATTTATGTACTGTATATAAAAGTGGAAGTGCGTTAAGATGCAATACCACCGAGTGCCACTGGAGGTCGGCTCCAAAAAGCCTCCGGCTCCATAGACTCCCATTCAACTTCTCTCATGAAATACAAAGTCAATACATTTTTTTCCACGAGTTATCTCGGTGTTGTTAGAGAAAGTCGCTCCTTCCTATTAGTTTTCTGGCGGTCCATATGAAAATAATTCCGTCATTAATTAGAAAATATTGTGGGTTTTTTGTTTTTTTTTTTGGGGGGGGGGGGCGTGTCTGTTTGATTGACAGGCCTGTGGTACAGTCAGGTTATGGCTATCGGTGGGCGGGACATATTATCGTCGGGTTTCCGGTCAGATCCACCGCTCGCTCCCCATCTCGTTTAAATATGGTCACTTCCTGCTCTGAACTAGCAAGACGGCAACGCCCAAAATCCGAAAAGAGAGGCTTTCTAACGGGCGTTCACAAACCGACGGGCGACGTCACCGTTGGTGGTGCTGCTCGGTTTCGCTCAGGAAAACAAAATCCAATCACCTAAAGTTTGCCCGGTTTACTTTCGTTTTTTTTAACCATCTGCGACCGCAATGACCAAACCTTCATCTCTTTATTCCTTCTCTCAAGCTGAGGAACGGCAACATCCACTACATCTCGGATGCGGGCGTCGGGGGGAAGGTGGAGCGGACCGTGGGAGACGCGGTGCTGTCCGACGGCCAGTGGCACACGCTGCGGCTGGTCAAGAACGGCTCGGTCACCGTGGCTCAGGTGGACGCCGGCCACCCGAGGGTCATCCCGCACGCCACCCAGGACTTCGGAGGTCTCGGCGTTTTGACCTTCTCCCTGGGGGGGATCCCGCCCGGACCCGCGCAGCAGAAAACCGGAGCAGGTGAGGTTTGACAATGTCAATGTTTGGATTTTTGGAAGAATGAGATAGCAGGCCATCAGATGAAGTCATTTCTGGTCTATTAACGACCTAATTTCTTTACTTGCAACTGGAAAATTACCAGTTTGATTGCCTGAGGGAGCAGATTTTTTGCAGTTAATGTTATACTCAAAATGTAATTTGTACTAAATGCATGTAATAGGAACAGGTCATGTTTCTTTTAAGGAGTTACAACCTGCTAATCTGCCACAAAGAACCTTATGAATATAAATTTAAAATCGTAAAACACTGGAATTTTGAATTGATGTTTTAGACAATAAATCTGTCATATTTGCCATCAGAAAATCTCATCTTCGATATTTCCTTCATAAAAACTGATACATTAAAAGTACACTATATTTACATGTGTTTGAATGTACTATGTGTATTTATGATCTGTGTCAAACACACATGCTGATGCGTTCAAAAACTTGGTGTTTAGCCAAGAAACTCACCCACTCTTCACCCGCTGTAAATGACTAATGCAGCAGCGTTTCTACATGTTATGGAAACCTCTTCTTCGTACTAAAAAGTTTGCACACATGCAGACGCAGCACATGTATGTGACACAGCCCTCATGAGCTTTTGAGCCCTTATAAATCCAGTGCAGACTTTGTTTTGTTTTTTTCCCCCCCCAAATGAATTAATAGTCTGCTGCTTAAACTGCAGATCATATTTGGTGGCTGTCCAACAAAACTCTGAGGAACCGGCCTAAAAAAAAAAAAAAAATCTGTTTCTACTTGACACTGCTGAGATTTACAGTAGTTGAATAAATGTTGATTTACCAGAGTATCATTTATGGACAAACTAATATTCTTTTAATTCGACTTTGTCTTGGAGCGCCTTTCGAAGCTTTGTGTTGGAGTTTTTGGTGTTTTCATCTTATTTCCATCGACTTTAGCCTTAAATCACGGATCAGATGACCTCGAGCATGAGTTCAGAGCAGTTTGGAAAAGGTGAAGGAGAAGGTTTCCAGAAGGAGTTCATGCAACACAGTAAATTTTAGAATTTCAGATGGGAGGGGGAAAACAAATTCAACACTGTGGACTAATATGGTAAAAATAAGCAATTTGAATGATTTTTTTAACCTCCTTTATTCAGAGACCGGGGCGTATTTCAAAACAAACACGTTCTCAGCACGCAGGTCCGGTGGCAGACCGCCCGTTAACCGGCCCTCACCTCAACATGTGCCTTTAACATTTGTGTTCTTGTTGTGTGCTCACTTTTTCAAGCAGCTAATGAAAAGACATGAATGGATTTAATCTGCAGTGGGGATAAATTCAATAAAAATGTATTTACATCGGCGAGGCAGTGCTGTTAGGCAATGCACAAAGCAAAAGATTGAATTAGATACAGAGACGTTCATCCAATCCAGATGCACGTCTTGAAGCTATGATGGCTCCGACGATTGGATTCTCTCTTCGAAAATATTTCATATTTCTTCTCTTAAATTGGCCAGTGGCTGATCGGCCCATTTTGAAAGTATGATTTTTTTTTTTGAGGGGGTTCTTTCCACAAAGAAATTTCACTTGTTTTTTCTTTGTAAGCTTGAACCACTTACTCATCTAAACAAAATTCCTCCAGCTCTGACTATAGCTTCCAGTTTCTGCTATTTACAAGGACGAGATCGAGCATCGGCAGACATTTTGAAAAACAATGAGTCTCCTGCTATTCGGAAATGATTCCCCTCCCGGTCACTGTTATGTGCTTGTTAAATGCTTGTTAGCTAAACTGGTTGTCTCTCCTGTTCATTTGCAGGGTTCGACGGCTGCTTGGCCCACGTGAAGTACAACGGGGAGAACCTGCCGTTTACCGGAGAGCACAACCTCGTCAGCCTGACGAAGACCAGCTCGTCCGTCAAGATCGGCTGCAGAGGTCCCAACCTGTGTGAAAGCAGCCCGTGCTGGGACGGCCTGATGTGCGTCAACCAGTGGTACACGTACCAGTGTGTCCCGCCCGGGGACTGCGCTTCCAACCCCTGCCAGAACCACGGCAGCTGCGTGCCGGACCCCCGATCGGGTTTCACTTGCGCCTGCTCCGAGTTCTACATGGGCAAGACTTGCGAGACCTTGGTGGCCTGTCTGGGCGTCCAGTGCCCTCAGGGTACCGTCTGCAACACGGCCAATAACGGTGGATTTGTGTGCAGCCCCGGTCCCGTCGCGCCAGAGACGATGGTCCTCCCTATCTGGGCGGTGCCGGCTATCGTCGGCAGCTGCGCCACCGTCCTCGCTCTGGTGGTGCTCAGCCTGATCCTGTGCAACCACTGCAGGGGCCGCAACAAGACCAAAGTGCCAAAGGAACCCAAGGAGAAGAAACCCAAGGAGAAGAAGAAGAAGAAGAAGAAGGGTAGCGAGAACGTCGCGTTCGACGACCCCGATAACATCCCGCCATACGGAGACGACATGACGGTACGGAAGCAGCCGGAAGGAAACCCCAAACCGGACATCATCGAGAGGGAGAACCCTTATCTGATCTACGATGAAACGGACATACCCCACAACAATGAGACCGTCCCCAGCGCTCCCTGCGCTCCCTGCAACGGCCCCGAGGCCGATATCGAACATTACGATATAGACAACGCCAGCAGCATCGCCCCTTCAGACGCTGACATCATCCAGCACTACAAGCAGTTCCGCAGCCACACGCCCAAGTTTTCCATCCAGAGACACAGCCCGCTGGGCTTTGCCAGACAGTCTCCCTTACCCCTCGGAGCTACGAGCTACACCTACCAGCCTCAGTACACCCAAGCGCTGAGGTCCACTCCGCTCAGCCACTCCCACTCCGCCTGCCCCACCCCGAACCCTCTCTCCAGACACTCCCCGGCCCCGTTCACCAAACCTTCCTCATTTTACCGCAACACTCCCACCAGGGAACTCAACCTGGCTCGTCGCGAGGGGAGCCCTCTGGACCTGCACAACGACATGTGCCAACCTCCGCCCATGTTCAACTACGCCACCCGGCTGGGGAGGCGCAGCAAGAGTCCGCAGACCATGGCCAGCCACGGCCACACCTCCAGGCCCGGCAGTCGGCTGAAGCAGCCGATCGAGCAGATCCCCCTGGAGACGGGGCCTCCGGTGGGGCTGTCCATCGAAGAAGTGGAGCGGCTGAACACTCCGCGTCCGCGCAACCCCAGCATCTGCAGCGCCGACCACGGGCGCTCCAGTTCGGAGGAGGACTGCCGCAGGCCGCTGTCGAGGGTCCGCAACCCTGCCGACGGCATCCCTGCCCCGGAGTCCTCTTCGGAAAGTGACTCTCACGACTCCTTCACCTGCTCGGAGATGGAGTACGACCGGGACAAGCCCGTGTCTTACAGCTCCCGGGTTCCCAAGCTCTCCCAAGTCAACGAGTCCGACGGCGACGACGAGGACTACGGCGGGAGGCTCAAGCAGAGGCGGTACTCGAGTCGGAGGGCAGAAGGAGGGCCCGGCATTTCCCAGGTGCCCCCCGGGGACCAGCACTACACCCTGCCCCACAAACTGGGCCAGCAAGCCGGGGGCTTCAACTGGGACAATCTGTTGAACTGGGGCCCCGGCTTCGGACATTATGTAGATGTGTTCAAGGACTTAGCCTTGCTTCCCGAGAACGCGGCAGCGAAAGACATTGAAATGAACAGTGGGGATGGCTCGGTGACCATTCTCAACGAAGGAGAAGCCGAGCAATATGTATGAGACTATTTATTACGGTGTTGTAGAATATGGTGACGTTTAAAAAAAGAAGAAAAGGACGACTGTATATTTCGGAAAAAAAACATCGGACTTCATGTTTTTTTTACATTACTCAAAATAATAAGACGACTTTCAATGCAGTAAGGCAGAAGAAAAAAACGGCACCCGTGACGTGACAGATTTTGTCACCAGCCACCTTGGAATAGTTTACCAGTCTCCTCTAGGTTCAACCCGTACAATCGTGCATTCATCTCTCCGAGGCCTCGTTACAGCGGATCCATTGACACCGAGTGGGTTGAAAAAAAAATACAAAATAAAGAAAGAAATCCATGTCTGAAATCAATTTAGCGACTGCAAAGCTCCATTCACATTATCTTGATCAAACATTTCTGTTCTTTATTACCGATATTGCCTCTCCTTTCCAAAAAAACTTCACTGTCACATTCGCAGCTGAGAGATAAGACGGGGAGATAATATTAGCACTTACAGGAAGAGAATTCCAACGGGCCCACCGAGCAAAAAGAAAACTCCCGGTCTCTCGTCTTTTCAGGGGTCGCTTTTTTTTTTTTTTATTAACTTTAAAGGAAGCATGTGTGTTTGATCCGACTGCACCTGCAGGTGACGGGACACCGCCCCCCTCGGTGTGAAAGTAAGTGCAGCGTTTTGCTCGCACGGTATCCCGGACCTCACCAAAAAGTAATGATCCCCCGTTTCTGTGTTTTTCTCACAGAAGACTGGCTAAACGTTTCAAGAGTGAGATTTGTAATCGAGTCCCCTGCCTTACAGACATTTGAGGATTTCAGTACGGGACAGAACTTTTTCCTCTTCTGGTTCTCCCACGTTCTCTGACCAGCCAAGTGTTTTCTTCGGGCAACGATGATGATGATGATGGTGGTGGTGGTGGTGGTGGTGGTGGTGATGATGCTCCTGTAAACATGACCACAACTAAAAAAAAAAAAACACTATGAACTATGTGTACATTTTTTTTAATTCATGAGAAATCATGGAGTCATTTTGTCATGTCGTTGGTGTCCTTCATTATTTTGACATGTATGGTTTCTACATTTTTGTACTGTTTATTAACTTAATTTACTTAAGCTGTGTTTTTATGGATATTTTCATATGCTGAAATGTATGTTCTTACTTTCGGGGAAAGTAAGATTGAAGACTTATTTTTTACATTTGTTACATATGTAACATCAGTATTTTCCACTTTTGATAAAACTATAACATGCTGTATGCTTTGTACCTGTAAAAAGCCAATAACAGAATAAAAAAAAGTATTTATTTAAAAAGTGCTTTCCTTTCTTTTCTTTCTTCCTTGCAGCGGGAGAGCAGCTCATTTAGATGCATGCAAACGTTGGCCATTTTTAAAAATAGACACCTTGGAGCTCCGATTACCTCCTTTCCCAAGTCATTCGGGTGGTAAGTTATTCTGTGTTTTGGCCTCCCTCTCGTTCTCTCTCTCTCTGTGTGCAGTCTTTACATAATACCCGAGTCTCAACAAAACATTTTAAAAAGGCATTTCAGGACCCGAGTGAAACCGAGCCACCTCGCTCACGGCCAAACAAAACACCAAGCGGACTCTGCGACGCAGGGCCCTATATTGCTTTCAGCAATTATTTACATCTGGTTTATTGAGCATAAAAACCCTCATTTTATTTTGTGAGTGTGAGTGTGTGTGTGTGTGTGTGTGTGTGTGTGTGTGTGTGTCATAGCTCAGCGATTCGGCGTGCAACATGCTTATCTTCTCCATCGTCGAAGGCCGCGGGAGAAAAAAACAAAAACGCATGGAGCCGTGAACCCGGCGAAGAGTGACAGGCCGCCCTGAAATCCGGGTGAGTTCCTTGGAAGGGGAACCCCCCCCCACACACACACACACACACACACACACACCCCCGCCGAGAGCTCTGTTGACCGAAGGCCTCTCTGAGAAAAAGCTGTACCGCTCCCGACGCCGAGATAAAACAAAAACACTCGCAATGATAATGAGAAAATAGGAGATGGATTCAAATAAAGCTCACAGCGTCTCCCCTGGTCGCGACATGGCCGGGTCTGAGGGATGTCAGGCCCTCCTCCTCTTCTATAGGTGAGCCTTGTATACACACAAAGGGGCACATTGTTCTACACGGTGGTAGGATGTAAAACACTCACGAGGACTGATATGAATCTGTCTTCCTGATTTTCTCGGGTGGTGGTGTGGATGGTGTGTGTGTGTGTGTGGGGGGGGAGAGGTCACGGTCACGATGACGGTGCTGTTTTTGGATATTGTCCAGACGGCTGCTCGACTTCACAGAACGGCAAAGGAGCTCACGATGTGTTTAAGGATTAATTGCTGCACGTATCCTAAGTGCGAACATTGCGTTTTACATTACAGGGACGTGCGCCCTTAAGAAAACACGGCGTATGTTATTCCCGTCAGCTCTGATGCCTGTTATTTCAGCGAGTAATACGCAATTTTTTTTTTACGTTGGTAATGACACAATAAACGCAACGAGGAACGGGATTGCTGTTCTCCGTTTGGGGAATGCTGTGCCGCGTAAAGTCAGCCGTAATGCGTTTTGCAGGTTCTCCACATTTGACTGATTCATCATGAACGAAAGTGTAAAAGAGGCAGCGTTCGATTTCCCATGAAGAAGTGCTGACTCCTTTTTTTTTTTTTTTTTTTTTTTCACAGATGTCATCAAAACATAATTCCCATTAAGATAATTTCCACGTTGACTTAAGGGTTTCCCCAGTATTTATACAAGGACGTGGTGCTGAGCTGCCCAGTTCTTGAAACAGTAGAATTCCTCCCCAAAATAAAAAAAAATCCTTCCAAAATCTTGTTTAGAAAGACTGATTATTCTGCGCTTCAGACAGTCACAGCGCCTACGTAGATTGGACTAAAATGACTCATAATTAAAAGCACATTTATTGCCGAATGTCAAAGCGCATGTCACTCCTCCTCCTCCTCCTCGCTGGTGAACATGTAGTCTGAACAGACAGCGAGGCTGAAAATGATCCCG
Organism: Brachyistius frenatus; assembly: GCF_029030835.1. Classification (NCBI taxonomy): domain Eukaryota; kingdom Metazoa; phylum Chordata; class Actinopteri; family Embiotocidae; genus Brachyistius; species Brachyistius frenatus. The sequence goes on from NW_027210757.1 coordinate 719,112, forward strand.
ATATAAAAAACAGACCTTCAGCGGTCGTAAGTCCTGACTGACTTATTGTGTCCCGGCTGCAGTCCAACACACCGTCCATGTCATCACGACATCCTCGCTTCATCCTCTTTCCCCTCTGACGTTAAAATATAGACAGAAGGGCCCCAAAATGTGACGTGTTTATCGATGAAAAACAAGTCGATTACGAGTTTGCCGACTCCAGCTGTCGTCGGGAGCGTTGTGTTTTTGGCCTTTTTCGTCCATCCGTCTCTCTGTTCTCGTGAGCGCAAAACTCTCATGAACAACTCGAGGGATTTTCTTCAAACTTTGGCGCAAATGTTTGGCACCAACGAGCAGCAACCAACCGTGACGTCACCAATCAGTTCGCCAACCGACGTTCTGAAGCTCGAATTTCGAATTTTGGCCCGTCGCCATTTTGCTATTTAGGAACCAGAAGTGATTGTAGTTGGATGAGTTGGGGGGGTGGGGGGGGGACCTGACAACTACACAGGCCTGTCAATCAAACAGACACGGCCCCCCTAAAATCCTGTCTTTTTAAGGCTTATTTCTAATTAATGACGGGATTTATTTTCAGATGGACCGTCAGAAAACAAAGACTTTAGCTGATAACACCAAAATAACTGAATGAATTGACTTCGAATTTTATGATTTTATGAAATATGGTAGTCTATGGAGCCGGAGCCTTTGTGGAGCCAACCTCTAGTGGCCCTCGGTGGTATTGCACTTCATGGCACTTCTTTATCGGCCCCATTTTTCAGACCCTGGCGCTACGTACACTTTCAGTCCACGACTATAACTCAGACTCGAGGATGAGCTGACTAGATTTTGGCGGTCGAAGGCCAAATGTCGCTGTGACGTCATATCCGTCACATTAAATGTCACTATTATAGTCGACGGTATTTACACTCCTCGTTAGCAGAGTCTTCCTTCGACTCGACCGACAAATCACCGGTCCATCCTCTGATGTCGAAACAACGACCATCCCCAAATTATCGCCCGATTTCGGGGGCCCGTCTCCGCTTCACATCTGCATCAAAGCTGCGAGGCTCGTCTTCGATAAGTGTTCTTTAATGCCGTGTGTACTGCAGCCAGCCGATGCCTTTCAACACACATGAAAGCTTCAGCGAGCAGCCGGAGCTGCTGGGAAATGAAAGGGAAAAAGATAGATGTGTGTGTGTGTGTGTGTGTGTGTGTGTGTGTGTGTGTGTGTGTGTGTGTGTGTGTGTTCGAGGAAGATGATGATTGTCCTGTCTTTGGAAAAGCTCCTTTCTTGCTCTGCGTTGTTTTTTTTTCTTCTTCTTCTTCTTCCCCGCAGCGCTGGAGGGGCTCGGATGAGACGAGGCTTCTTTTGGTCGTCACCAACTTGAGAGCGTTTTTCTCAAAGAAGTGCATGATGGATGCTAAACAGACGACGTCGCCGTGAGACCCCTGGCTCGGGTGTCAGGGAGCCGCTCCGTCAAAATCCGCAGAGGCAACAACACATCTGCATCTGATCTCCAGCGTGACATTCTGCTGCCTCAGCGATTCCTGAGGTTTTTTGTTTTGTTTTGTTTTCTAATTCAGGGGAGATGTTGCCGACTTTAAGTGCCGGTTGACTCCCCGTCGGCCTGAGTGGGAAACACTTGGATTCTCTCAGCTGCTCCCACCTGTTTCTACGGCGATCGACACAAAGAAGACTTCGCCTGTAGGTCCGCTACGCCGGGCAGAGTCAACTTAGTGTTTTTTACCTTCCAATTTTTGTTTGCATCAAAACTTCAAAACCAGTTTTAATTTTTTTTTTTTTTTTTCCCCAAATAGACCACAAAAAAAAACTTCTGAACTGTTCAGAAAAATCCAAACTATAACTTCTAGAGTCGGGATGACAGCATCCGTTCACAGACTGCATATAAAAGTTAACCGCTGTCAACGTTAAAAGGGACGTTTGCCTTTTAATGTGGGGTCACAGTGACCTTTGACCTTTGACAACCAAAATCGAATGAGTTCATCATTGAGTCCAAGTCATAGACTCTATGTAAAAGTGTACTTAGCTTCCGGGTCGGACAAACGAGGCCGATGCAGAAGTGCCATAAACTGCAATACCGCCGAGGGCCACTAGAGGTCGGCATCAAAAAGGCTGTAGCTCCATAGACTCCATTCAACTTCCCTCGTGAAATTCATAGTCAATAAAAAACCAATTCTACACGTTATCTCGGTGTTGTTCGCCAAAGTCACTCCTTCTTGTTAGTTTTCTGGAGGCCCATCTGAAAATACTCCCGTCATGAACTCAAAAATAAGCTTCAAAAACGTGTGTTTTTGGGGGCGCGTCTGTTTGATTGACAGGCCTGCGGTGCCGTCATGTTTCCGCTGCAGGTGGGCGGGGCGTTGTGTCCTCGGGTTCCCAATCAAACGGCGTCGGAGCCGGAGCTCCAAACCGATCCGAGCGAGCAACACGGCGCCGGCCCCAGATCCGACCTCGAGGCTTTCATGACGTACGTTCACAAACCGACGGGGGACGTCACTGCTGGTTGCTGCTTACGTCCATCGTATTCTCCCGATACTTCTTGTTGTTTATTCACTTTTGCATGCGGTTTTTGTCTGTTTTCTGCCAAGCGCTGGGCGGTTTTTGTTTGGATAAATAAAGGTCATTATTATTATCATATCCATGGAGACGACTTGACACATCGCCGCGCTCACGATCCGGGTCCGTTTTGATTTTGGCGTTCATCAGAGTTTTTAAACTCTGCGGCTGCGCTTCTTTAATCACGTTCAGCTCAGCCGGACCGCAACTGCAAGTCGAGGGTCGGCTTGAGGGGGTCTGGTACCGATCCATCATCTCCTGCGGCTGACGCACAAAGATGTCGAAATGATGATCAACAAACAAAACAAAGACCAGTATGTAACACACACACACACACACACACACACACACACACACACACACACACACACACACACACACACACACACACACACACACACACACACACACACACACACACACACACACACAGGAGTCTCCATGTGGCCAAGCATGCCTGGTGTGGGTGGACCGGCTATCTAAATGTTTACGGCTCCTTTAGTCACCGCTAACAACCACTTTTGAATGCTTCAGCTGCAGTTTAATGCCGGAATAAAACGGCATTTATTTTTTTACAACTTCATTTGCAAAATGTCCCTGATTAGTGCTTACAAGCCTGATTACAACGTGACTTATCTTAACTATCATTAGTCCAGATTGGCCTTTGATTGAGGAAGCGGATTATTTAATTGCAGTTCCAACATCTTGTCGACAGGAAATGAAACCAAACGCTTCAACGCTGCGAACAGCAGAAGATCCTCCGGCGCCGCCGGCTGGATTTTTGTCGGATTTTAAACGGGAGCTCGCGGAGTCGTGTGCGAGCGCCGCAGGTTCTTCGGGTTCGCGGACGGCAGCGTTTTTCCTTCGCTGTTCGGGGGATTCTTCCCGAGGGCCGAACAGCAACGCCGGTTCTGCCGCCGGGAACCTTAGTTTCAGCAAAACAAACATCCGTGATGAACCGAGGGAGGTCGTTGCTCGGCCAAAACCACCGTCGCTAAAAAACAATCGGCGGCGGAGGAGGGGAAAAAGAAGACGTTCACTCTGTGTGGCGGTGTAGAACGGGGATACCTCGCCTCACGTTTAGATTTCACAACAATTCATCTGCCATGTTGCACACGCTGTAAATGAAAAAAAACAAAACCTGCCTGAGACACGTTTGTCAAGAAGGTTTTTTTTTAATTTTATTTCATCCCTGTTTGCTTAATTTGCGTATTATAAGGCATCCAGACGGACGTTGTTTATACATTCATCCGTGAACGCCGCCTTATGGATGATGAACGCGGGGATTTATGACTCCTGAGTCTTGCGTCACGCCTTGTATAGTTGCGTTACATGCTTTAATGCATCTTGGCCACGAGGAGAATTTCCCCGCGGGACGGTAACAGACGAATTGAAACGGAGAGGATCAGAGGAGAGACTCTGCTCCTTGTTAAAAGTACCCGGTGGACTCTTTTTTTCTTTCCTTCCCCTCTCCAGAACTCACCGCGAGCGCCCTGCGGGGCGAACGAGCGCATCTCCGACCTGACGGAACGCTTTCAGAGCGCTCGTTTATCACCTGAACGTTTCGCTCTCACTCGCTTTCTCATTCTCGTCGTTTCATTTGCAGGTTTTGACCGTCGCGACACGAGCTGGGAAGCTCCGAGCTGGAAACAGGGAAACGGGAACGTGCCGATCTCGGTACAAAACTCGACAGTCGGCCCGACTCCCAGCATGTCGAGCTGTGGTTTTCATGGTTTAAAGATTCTTACGAAAAGTCCAAACAAATCCGTCTCTTTGTGAAGAAGCCGCTCAGAGCTGCACATCCACCTCGTTCTCGTCTTGACCGTCGCGACACTGAGAGCCGTCTCTCGGCCGCCGCCTGTGAAACGCAGAAACAGCTGCTCGCTGCGTTATTACCACATCTTCTCCGCAGCCGGCTGTTTATGATGTTTATGAAACGCCGAGTGTTTCTGGGGCGGCGAACGTGTGAAGCGCGTCCGCCAACTTTCCCCCCTCGCAGACCGAGCAGGTGTCCGACCGCACGGACGGTAAACAAGCCCGCGGCGCTGTTTACACCAAAAAACAAACAGGAAAAAAAAAAAAAAAAAAGCAGCTGCAACTCCTTCTGGCCTTTTTATTTTTTTTTTCCCGGCGCTCCGACACACGCGGATGCTTATTAGTTATGATGTCTGCAGGAAATGGCAAAAGGCTAAATGTCACGATCCGCGACGCCGAGTGTGGATAATCTGTTTCCTACGTTTAAAGGCTGGCTGCGTCGGGCTGTTGGCAGCGTTTCCCGCGGCGTCGTGGCCATACGGATCGAATTTAACGTCACCCACCCCGTCCTCCCGCCCCCCCACCACCGCCTGAATTTAGCTGGAAATCCAGGAAGAGGACAAATGCAGCAACACGTGAAAGGGACGGCTCATTAAAACCATTCGCACAATACGAAGCTCCTCGTTGGCAACGCGACGAGCCGTTGAAGCCGTTGAAGCCGTTGAAGCCGCCGGTCCGCCGGGAACGGATCTGCTGACGCCCGGCGGAATCTGTTTTGTCGCTGAATAGCCTCCACGTCGCCCGCTGTCACCCTCCGGACAGGCTCGCGCGTATCCTGCAAAACAAACGTCACGTACCAACAAAACGGACACCTTTTTTTTTTTTTTTTAGCGGCGGAGGAAGGCGAGCACACTTTGGCATCTGATAGGAGCACATAGATTTACACCGAAAGGAAACACACACACACAAAATGCCTCATCGTCCCTCCGTTGCTCATTGGCTACTTCAGTCGCCCCGGGTCCCTTATTGGATTTTTCCCATGCCCCGCTATCTTTTCTCAAAGTCTTAATCTCTTCATTCTGTCCCGGGACCCGCTCTTCGGCAGCCTCCGCGCTTTTCCTCCAAAAGGTCTGGGCTTCATGCTAATTGTCTCTCAATGGCACCGTTACCTCCCACCTACATAATGCACCTTGTTTCCTCCACTCAGTCCGGGCTGCACTGTTTTGTTGTTGTTGTTGTTGTTGTTGTTGTTGTTGTTGTGCTTATTCAAATTCAGGAGGGACTGTAAAAGCAGCGCCTCGGGCTGCACGGCCAACCGAGCAAGAAAAAAAAAAAAAAAAAATGTATTTGCTTCCCCTTGTTTCGAGGGGAAAGTTGACGTGGGTGGGCTTCGACCCAACGGGATCTTTTTTTTTTTTGAAGGATGAGTTGCGTGTGATCGCTGTTGTGTCAGAAAAAAAACTCAAATTTCTCAACTTACAAGTTCTTGCACGCCAGCGTTTATCACACAGTTCATCATGTCGTGCGGCGGCGGCCGCTACCGAATTTCGGAAATTAGCTTCGCTTTCAATCGGAGCGCCGCGTCCGCCAGCAGCTTTGATCTGTGGCGTTCAAGACGCGGTGGAAAAAGAAAAAAGTGTGTGTGTGTGTGTGTGTGTGTGTGTGTGTGTGTGTGTGTGTGTGTGTGTGTGTGTGTGTGTGTGTGTGTGTGTGTGTAAAGGTTATGAAAATCATTGTGAATGCCGAGGCCCCTCTCGCGGGTTAAACGGGAGTGCCGCGGTGAAAGGCGCATATAAATTGGGCTGATTGTGTCCGCGAAGATCCCCAAACGAGCTGTTTTTCTTTCACCGGGGAGATCTCAAGCGCTCGGGACTGAGACGACAGCCGTGCGCCATTAACATCCATTCAAGTGCACGAGCTTTGATCTTCCCCTCCAGAAGGGGAGCGATGGGAAGGAGGGGGGGGAGGGGGTGGGGGGAGAAGGGAAGGGAGGAGGACACAGGGGGAGGTAAAAAATAAAGAAGAAAAAAACATCATCAACAATTCAAATGCGCCCAATTATTGGACCATAAATAAAAAGCCTAATTAGCATAAATTGCTTCCACATTGTTGCTATTTTTACATCATTTGTTTCTTCTTCTCCGTGCGTATTGTGTGCTTCTGCAGTACAGCGATTGACTTATGATGGAGATGCCTAATTTCATAGCGAAATTGCTGCGCTAATTAAAACTGGTGGGTAAATATTTGCTTTCTGCAAAGCGTCCACATGTGTTTTATTTGGAGATGCAAAGAAAAAAGAAAAGAAAAGAAAAAAAAAAAAAAAAAGGTGGGAGTTGATTCTGATTATCAGCGCGGCATCATTTCAGATCCATTTCCCGAAAACTGTCAAGTCAGCGTCTGGGACATTTCAGGGACTTCACCTCTGATGTCACTGTCACCAGCGTCAGCAGTTATTTCAGCCCGCGAAAGGTCTTTTTTATTTTGACGCGGAGCTGCCAATTCAATTGAAGCTCGATTGATTTAGTATTGTCTAAAATGAAGAGCAGAGCGAGGGAAAGTGCTGCAACGCGTACAGCCAGAGTTGGATTCACACGTCGAGAGCTTCTTTTGACTCTCGGGGCGTCCCGCCGAGCACGGACGGGCCCGTCTGTTCGGTCTGGTTTGGGTTTTACGAAACAACCTTTTCCGAGACGGAAACAAGACGGAGCGGATCAGGTCGGATCGCGGTTTCTTTTCCCGGCGTCTTCTGCAACGTTGTTCTTGATCGTACCGAACCGGGATCCTGAGAAATGGAAACTGTATCTCAGACCTCCGTAACCCCTTCGTGGACATTTATAAACCGAATCCGTCTCCCCTGTACGTCTGGGAGTCCTGGAAGTTTTTTGTTTTTTTCTCTCTCGCTGGGAATCAAACCTCCTCAGACTGGTCACAGTTTGGTCTCGCGGGTAGGCAGTTATTATAACGAGGTTTAAAGATGGCGTTCCCACGCAACATGAAAAACCAGCTTTCCCACTCCGTCGCCTCAGGGTTAAAAAAAAATAAACCTCAACACCCGGTGATACTCGGCTGTCTTCTCCCACACACTCTCAACACGTCTGGCCAGAGCTTCAGCCCGGCCATTTGACTTTTAAGTCATCCTTTATTCTCTCGTGGTTTTCGGTTTAGTTTTTTTTATTTTTTTATTACGTACTCCAATTCATCTAATTCCAATTTATAATTTCCAGTCTCGGGCGTAGAAGGTTAGAATAATAAGCCATAAGTTCTCTCCAGTTTGAATGTTTTCCTTGGTCACTGTTGATGTCACTGGGCCTTTAAAATGCCAAAAAATGACTTAATTGTAATTTCCATCCAAGTTGCGGAAGGAAAGCACGCTGATTTCCAATATGTGTCCCGATAGATTAGTGCATGGGGTTGTTTTGGGTGGCGGGCAGGTTCTGTGGTTACAAAATAAAAGAGTACAAAAAGTAAAAGTCCTGTTTGTTACGGGGTTTGGTTTTGTTTAGAAATATGATGTCTCGCGGACATTTTATTTATTTATTTTTGGTTTTTTTCATAAGTGGACATAAAATAAGGAAATTGTGATTCTTTAAAACTTTAGGATTTTTTTTCAAACTTGGTTGTTTGAGACAAACTGGCTGCTGGCAGAAATCCAAAATCAGTTTTTCAGATAAGTTACCTGTAAAGCAGACAGGTGTGCACTACATTTGCAAAGAATATAGGATATATCGTTCGTTTTAAGATTATGCCAATTCAAAATGCTAAATTAGAAGAGTCATTTTAATTCAATACATATGATGACTGTAAAACAATACAGGCACAAAATGTCCTTGCAGATGATCAATTATTGGTCAGTTTTTAATTATTCTTTTATTGTACTCAACAGACATGTCAGACGTGAAGCTGCACCAATCAATATCTACATTTTCAAAATAATGATTAGCCTTTATGTGGAAAGTTTCGTTCGTAGTTATGAACCCAGCAACTTTCCCTTTTTTTTTATTATCTTTTAGCTTGTTTTGGTTCAACAGCCGAGACTTTTACTGTTTTGGTTTAACAGGTATTATTGTTGTTGTTGTTGTTGTTGTTGTTTTTAGCAAAAAAGCTCCAATATATCCGCTGAACTTGACCTGCTCAGCAACAAACAGCCGATGGACAAAGCTCGCGACGACCTGGCGAACTTTTTACCAAATTTATTTTTGGGACTCTGGAGGCGGTGAAGACTTAAAGAGAAGAAGAAGAGGAGAGGTTCGCAGACTTCAGCTAAATTAATGAAGATTTTTGTTCTCTTTTGTTTTCGGCTTTAAGACGTTAGTGGAGCCGTAATGTCAAACCTGTGTGATCTTCAACTTGTTTGTCGATGTATTATTGCTGATTTTTTTTGTCAATGTACCTTATAACATTTTTTTTGACCCACCAAGATTTACCACATTTACATTTTCGCGATCTATATCAATGCAGCAATTTGATCCCATTCACTTCCATAACTTCCATGCGTTGATTGTTAGTGTCTGGTATTTATCTTTGAACGTCAACTGCTGTGAGTTGATCTGTTGCTAAATGCCGGGGTGCAGCTTTTTTTTTAAAAAATTTTATTCCAGCTGAGACTTACCCTGAGCTTAAAAACAAGAAATGAAAGTCTGCAGATAATTAAACCCCCGTGTGGGAACCCTTCGTCTTCTTTTGTCTGCCTCCCTTCGGCTGTGCGAGTTTGTGTTTGGGTCAAATGTGTGTGTGCATCTGGACGCCGACTCCGACTAACCGCTTCTCCGTGTTGATCAATCACACAAAAAGCAAACATTGCGTTCCCCCCACCCCCTCGCGTCAGACACCATGAAATCACACACACAAAGAGAAGAAGAAAAAAAAAGATTCTCCCCTCTCGACAGATGCTGAGCCTGCTTTTCACCCACAAAAAAAAAAGGGCCTATCACGGCTGACCCGCCACTGAACCTCTCGGCTCGAGTCTCGCAGTCTCTGCCAATGTAAGCAGATGCCTCTTCGGGGTTCGCTTTCAGGCTCTTATTTATGCATGGGGATGATAGCGCTATCCCGCATGCGATACTTGCAAGAGAAGGACGAGTCGATAACGAATGGGATTCACGCTCAACCGGCGCTCCTCTTCCTCTCTCGCCGGTACCACCCGGGTTTCTTTTCCGCCGATGCGCTCACCTCCGCCGAGCATCGCCTCTCTCTCTCTCTCTCTCTCTCTCCCGAGCCCACACAGTTTGCCACAACAGCTTTAGCTCAATTACCGCCGGTCCGGGGGCTGGATTGAGCCCCCTTTTTATATCTCCAGCTGGGAAAGCTCACTCCTCTAAACTCCAAAAGCGGGGAAGCTTTTGGAAAGATCTATAAAATGACATCCAGAATAAAAAATAAATAATAAAAAAAAAAGCTGGCCTCTCCCTCCACCTGCCTAATACGAGGTTTTACAGTTTGAAAGAGGGTATCAGTCTCTGCTAAGTCCTGCAACCGGACACTTTTTAACCGCTTTGAGTTCCCAAAACCTTGAATTAAAAGTTGGCCTTCAGAGTAAAAAAAAGTAAAGGAGATAAGTTTGACAATCAATCGCAAGCATTCAGACGAGTTGGAAAGCGGAATCAGGATTTGAATCATCCGTCAGTCCACGACAGCATGCCGTGTCAGCGCTACGCTTTCGCTTGGCCACGTGGTTGGCTTGAGAAAGATGAAACTGCATCTTTAGGGTTAACTACCGAAACTACTTGATCAAAGAAATCCATGTAACTTTCTCACGGGCAAAAACCTGACCGCACCGCAGGCCCATCAATCAAACAGAAACGCCCCCAAACATACCACTTTTTGTGGCTAATTAATGGAACTAATGACGGGATTATTTTTCAGATGGATCACCAGAATAACTAAGGAGTGATTTTACTGAATGACACCATCGTGACTTGTGGAAACAATTTATTGACTTTGTATTTCAGGAGAGAAGTCGAATGGGAGTCAATGGAGCCGGATCCTTTTTGGAGCCGTCCTCTAGTGGCCCTCTGTGGTATTGCACCGGCTGCATTTAAAAAAAAAAAAAAAAAAAAAAAAAAAAAATTTGGGGGGGGGGGGGCTGCAACTGCAAAATGCATGATCTCCCCCCGTGCTTCAACTTAACTTTTGTATGTGGAAATATGCCGGCTTTGTGGGCAGGTAGCACCAAAACAATAAAACTACCAACTAGCAGCCGGATTATTCTGAATTTAGTGGGAGGAAAAAAATAGGTAGCCGATGAGTCCTAAATGATCTGAGCAGAGGCAGGTGTGCTGCAACAGTGGCAATAAATCAAAGCACAAAGTATCTCGGAGACGGTCGGACGTTCAAAAACTGCTCGCTGGCCTTCGGCGCTTTAATGCACCGTACATGTGTGCAGAGCTGAAGGTGATTTCCAGCTCCGGTTCAGACGATCGGCAGCGATTACGTCTGAAACACAGGAAACAAAGCGCTCGGCTTCTTTTACAGCAGCTGAACATACTTTGATACGGTGATTTTTTTTTTAATTACAAAGTATGCAGCCACAGGAATAGGAGTAATCATATCCTACTGTGCGACGTATATGTCAAATAAGCGCTCTGAGAGGAGAGAGCCTGAAGAGGCGGCGTCTGAGGGTTCAGCAGGTCGGCGGGGAGGAAGGCTCCGCTGGAATATTTCCAGCTGATTAAATTCGGTGGCGAGCATCTTGTGAAAACCCTCCAAACTCTGCACCTGGTTCGTATTCCGTCCGCACAATCTGCTTTCATTGGACGCCGCATCTTCTTCTTTGTTTGATTTCAGCTCTTTGAGATATAAAATACACGTTTATACTTCAAAAAAAAAAAAGTCTTCGGAGGAGGAGGAGGAGGAGGAGGAGGAGGGGGGGGGGTTGAGGAAGTGAGCCGGAGAGAGACGGGAACCTTTCATTCTGAGGAGGAGAGATTTATTGCTGGTTTTGGCAGCAGGGGGGTGGACTGAGGACAGAAAGCTATACAAGTCTATAGAGCAACAATTATAGGATCTATTAATGGGCCTTCTTTTTTTTTTTTTTTTATGTTGGGTACCCACCATTTGAACAAGTCCGTCTTGGATTCTGTTGAGGTATTTTTAAGAGACAGTTCAAAGGAACTTAATGGCACCGAATATTGCTCACATCGGTGGACTGTCTCTGCTGAACAGCGTCAACGAACACATCATGTGATCAGATGGATGCAGAAACCGCACACGGGCCTGAATTTCCATCTGTCTGCTAGTCAGGATGGTCTACGTTTAGGTTTTTTAAAAGTTTTTTTTTTACTACTTAGCGAACGGAGGTGGTTCCAAGGTTAATAGATAGCAGTAAATTCCTGCGCTTCGTGCCATTATCTTGAGTAAGGGCACGTATAATGGAGCCTGATAGGTTTACTGGTCCTCCAAAGTCTCTCTCTGGCTATAAGCATGGAAAGCTACTTCTTGCTGGCAAAAACAGAATAATTCATCAGAGACACTGGAGATATTCGAGTAATCAAACTTGGAGCCGGTAGAAGTCGGTGTCAGCAGTACTTGAAGCTCTGCAGAACGAGGCAGCTGAATGGACTGTTTTCATAATCTTCATTGATCCAGAAAAAAAAAAAAAATCAAAATAAAAGGATATTTTTAACGTGCGTGCCCTTTTGATTCACAGAGAAGTCTTCATCCGCTTCAGAACCTGGACCCGGTTTTATTGTTTTTTCCAGTCAACCGACCGACCACGGTGACGTTTCTTTACAAATTGGTGGAAAAAGAAATCATTTCATTGGAAAATACAGTCGGAAAACAAAACGATCTTCAGAAAAGATGGCTGCCATCAATATCCAGAATTATGACAAAGTCAATAAATCAGGGAATAATCAATAAAGGTTTCAGCTGATTGTTAGAATAAGGCTTCTATCCAAGTACATGTTGACAATAAATCTGGCCAAACTTTAAAAAAGACTGTCTGAATGATTGCTACCGATTCGGATGACTCATCCTGTGTAACACAAATTTATGTCGCACAAGCTCTTCCAAATAAAAATGTGCATAGTAAGTTTCTATTTAGTTAAACAAGTTTTTTTTAAAATTTTATTTATTATATTTTTATTTATACATTTGTTTCATAAACCATACAGTATGTTCATTATCTACTTTTAAAAAAAATATTTTATGCTTCTATATTGTTGAAATAACGTTGCTTAATTAAAAAAAAAAAACCACAAAAAAACCCCTAGGCTTTCACTTTCCTAACTTTTCCCTTTATCTGCTATTTTCTATAGTTTCACTAAGACCACCTGCATCAGGTGTCCCAGTGAACCAATGACAGAGATCCTGGATTTGTCTACTATTATGTTCATCAAATACAGTCGGTTTTGATGTGGTCGGTTATCCTGTTCCTTGACACGCTGATGTCTATCGGAGAAAGACAAAAAAGAAAAAAAAAAGGTGTCTGCTGCTCCACCCGCCCACAAACGGCAGACTCCGTAACGTAAATCGAACGCACCCTCCGCAGGTAGGCGGACTATTTAAACCGTCGGGGCCTTCAGCTCCGGTTCGGTGTGGTCTGACGTCACTGCTACGCAGCCAGCAAACGTGTTCGTGCTCCTCGTGGCAGTTTTGTGGAGGAATAATATGTTTTCTACTGTTGATGGGACTCAGCTGTTGAACTTAAATACATCTTTCAACCCAGAGAAGCAGAACTTCTGGTGGATTTGTTTATTATTTTTTGGGGCTGTATTTTGATCTTCATGGATCTCAGGTGAGATGCAACCGCTTCACTTCAACAAGGTCAGTTGGGAAATTATGCTTTTGTGATGTTGTTCTGTTCACCTGGTGGCTGTGCCAAGGTTATGAGTCTGCTGAAGCTTAATTGTGCCCTATGCTGTTGTGTATTAGCTGTGTGCTGTGTAAAAGTAGCCCAATCAATGCATGTATCACAGCCTGCTTTTGCATATCCCAGTGGGCTACAACCTGAGCCCTGTGGGTTTTGCCTTTGACATTTGAGTACATGAAAAAAATGCCGAATTCACTGTTAGCAGTGCCTGTGTGCGATGTACCAATTGGATCTACTGACAACTGTGAAGAAATTACTCTTCTGCAGAAAAAAACTTAAAAACGTGTTTATTCTCTATGCAGTTCTGCATTTGGAAGGAGGTTCATTTTCTATGACTTCTAATGTGATTTTTTTTTTTTTTTTTTTTTGTATGTGTCTATTTGCAATGGGCCTTGCAGTTATTGATGTAAATCAGACCTTGTAAGTCACTGTGAATCTAAAAATATGGGTGTCACGCATGTGTGCTCAAATTTGACTAAGTAATGGCTCCCAATTTTGGTTGCAGATCGGGGCAGTTTTTCAAATACTCAGCCGCCACTATCATTTTACAGATTTCAAATGATTTTTGAAAATGAACACAAACAATAAACCACCCAAATCTATATTTTTGCCTGCAGAAAAAGTCGCACCATTGGGTGGAAAAACATCCCAATCTGGCAACACTGATTGTGCGTTTTGTTGTTGTATTGATTTGGTTGAGCTCTTTTTTCTTCATGTATTTGTTTGATGGTTGCAACCTGCATTGTGATGCTTGTGCGATATTCATTTTCATGATGTAGCATATTTCCATCCTGGTTGTTCCTGTTGACTTTGTTGGCCTTTCCTGCTTTTGTAAACCAAGTCTAGCTGTGTGGATTTTTTTTTTTTTTTTTAAATTTAACATGATTGTTGTCTTGTCACTATGTCACTAAGCATATTTACATGGTTTATTTCCCTGTGATGTTGGCTTTTCTGGGAAACTCAGCCTGGCTGTTGAAACGTACGCTGACACACAGTTCACATTCAGCTCGGGTTTTAAACTCAAAAGCAGCGGTTTTCTGTCACTTTGCTTTACTGTTCATGTCATAATCAAATCGTACACTTAAAGCTGCGGCTGCGCTGCTCTCATCACCACTCTTCAAAATGACTGTTCATTCATTTTACTTATGGTCCTCTGTTACTTATGAATATAATTCCATAATTATTCACAGATTTTTTTTTTTTTTAAGATTTTTTTTTATTTTTCAGGGTTGAACATACTTTTCTAGATTATAATTAAATGTCACAAATCGGCTTCTATGGATAATATTCTCATGACAGTTGGAGTGGTTGTGTTTTGGAAATGGTCCATCATATAAGAGATTTTACATACAGCGGTTGTTGCTGATGTGTGTTTTATACGATTAAGATATCATCACTCCCGATCTCTGCTGAGCGTTATGAATGCTTGCTGGCGGTAACAAAATTGAGTTTAGATGCAAAATATTAACCAAACACATTCTGTACATATTTTTTTCTACTCGTATAAGAAATCAAGGCAACACGAGTCGGTTGTTTGCCTTTATTAAATTACTTTGACGTCTAAAACTTGAATTTACCAGAAGCTGTGAAGACTTTCCGACTTTCAGTCTAGCGTGAAAAGCAATAGAGCAAATACAGTCAATGAACAGTCACGAACTTCAAGCATTTTTTTACATTTTTCTGGCATTTTTGAGGTGGATGTTGGTTGTTTTGAATCGAGGGAACAACACGTACAGAGAAAAAGCAAAACTGCTTGCAGATACTTGTCATTCCAGCATTCTGTGGCTTCGTGATCCCGTAGCAAGGACGTTTCTGCTGAGTTATTGGTGCCTCAGATAGTATCTGAAAAGACCAGAGAGAATATAACGGAGGCAAGAAAGCTCGGTATGCATGTGTGGTTCCATATGTTGACACGTTTTGAGATTAATGGAGCAAAAAAAAACCAACAACCTTCAAACGCATCAGTCCTCCCGTGAACTGAACTTGTCACCGTGAAGCATCAGCAACTCAATTTGTGTCTGGTCTTGATTTTTTTTTTTTAAATTTCAGATTAACAGAGATTTTTCACCAGATTGTAATATATTAAAATTAGACAATAGGATTATAGAGTTGGTCAAGGTACTAATAAATATTTTCCAACACACTTGAGTTACAAATGTTGTACCGTTGATTCTATAAAAAAAAAAAACAGGTTGTTGTAAATGAAGCTGTCTTTACTGTAGCTTTGCAACAGAAGCCATCAGAAGGAGCATCATTTTGCCCTTAAATATGTCCTCCACTATTAATATCGTAGCATTTACTGATACAGCTACAAGCCAGACAACTAAATGAGTTGAAATCTGCCGGTCGGAAAAAGGATTTAGTTTCCTCAGAAGATGTATTCAATGTAATATACGAAGCTCTTGCATGGCAATATTAAATGTTTCCATGTCTGATTGTGTTGTTGGGAGGCATCCTACACCTGTAATCATTTATAAAAGGGTCTTTGTGGCTCTTAAATCCTCGCAGCCTTTGCTTTAAAATAACTGAAACGATCATTTATCAAAGTAGGTGCTAATTGCTTTTGCTGTCAATGAACTGTCTGAGAAACTATTTCAATCATCTCCTCAAGAAGATTTTCGAGCGGAGAGGCTCAAACTTCCACTTGAGAGACGAGAGAGATGTTAAAAGACGTGTATGGTTAAAAGGTCGACCACAGAGATGCGGTCCAGGTAACCGAGTATACTTTGGCTGCCCCCCCGTCTCCCACGACAGTGATTTATAGTGTCGTGATGGTTTTTCCCGACTCCTGGGACCTTTGGCGTCGGAGACAAAAGGAGTCCCTGCTGCCGGTCGCTCAGACGAGGCTGAGAATGAGTGAAGGCTGGAGTCTGAATCTGTAATCCGCGCTGCCTGCAGCTCATTGATGAGGTGCAGCAATGAAATGCTTCCTCGGTAGTGTGTCTGACAGCCCGGCCTGTTTGTGATACCCAGAACCAGCCGTTTTCCCAAGTGAAAAATATTTCCAATCCCAATTATAGTCTCAAGTGACATTTAGGGATCCAGAATTTTTTTCCTGGTTGAGGACCTCTGGCCGCTGGCTCCTTTTTTTTAAGTACTTCAACATCAGTTTTTATCGACTTCCAAAAAGCACTTTGTTAGCCGTGTCCAAGCAAGAGCCCGGTTCACTAATCTGGTTAGCGGTAAGAGGCAGTGTACCAAGAGAGCTCAGTGTGTGTGCGCGGTTGTGTACGTCTGTGTGGAGTTTCAGGCTGGATAAGGGAGGCAGGACATTACAGAGCAGCCAGGAGGGCCTGGGTTTTCCTGGCACACAATAGCAGGAAGTGCTGCCACACTATAAATGGAAGTTGAAATAGTGGCAAAACTCAGTCAGCAAGACCTTTCTGCCACCAGCCAATAGGATTTATGTGCTCGCTCGACTCTTTTTCCTACTTTCAAAACTGCGATAATGGAACTAAATAGAAAAGAGTACCAGGAAAGTTGTGCTCTCAAGCCAGGCTGAGTTGTTATTCACTCAATAGCTTTTGAAAGTTTATATTGATGATGGTTTGAAAATCGAAGCTGCCAAAAGCTCGTTATTAGTGCCAAAATTGAATGATTTTGACCACTTTCTGTCATAAACTTTCAAAACAAGTTCTGGAGATTCATTGTTTCCTTCAGAAATGTATTCCCCTGATGGTGGGAAAGGTTTTTTTTAAAACCAGACTGATGTAATTTTTGTTTTGTTTTTGTTTTTAGCTGAATTACAAATTCTCAGTTCTGTTCTGGGCTTCATTCTCAGCTACAACAACAACAACAAAAAAAACGATTGAAAGAAATCCCATAAAGCAAATGCTTATCTGTCTAATCTTATGATATAATAATTTGCTGTAAAGAGTATGTAAAAATCATACTTGTATAACACCTGTTTAAAGTACATTTGCAGACGTGGTTGATTTGAGTTTTTTGAAGGCTGATTACAGAATTTAAAGGAAGTTCGACCTTCCGCAAAATGAGAAGATCGTTACCGTCCTCACATCGGTTTTCGTTGGTTAACGAAGACTTTGTCGCAAAAAAAAAAAGAAATAACCTCTTTCTCATGTATTTTTGCACCCTGAATCTAGATATCTTTTTTTTTTTTTTTACTTTTTCTATCACTTGTAGTGTTTTTGGAAAAGCGGTTCAGAGGAAAGCGGAAAATGCAACTTTAGAGGCAGATTTGTACTTATTTTAAGTGTAACAACAGCCTTATTTATGGTAAAGAAACTCTAAAAACAGATTCCAAATAAGCAAAAAAAGTGCTATATTTTGATACAAAAATCAAAGTGTTATCGGCCAGTTTTAGCTTCGTTTCGCAAAAAGTGTGGAAAATCGAAGTGAGGGCATTTCTAAAGCGAAATAACATGTTTGTTTGTCTTTGCTGGGTGTTTTGTGCCGCAGTATTTCTTGAATCGAGGCTGCAGTGAAAGGTAGTAAAGTGCTGGAAGTGTATATTCTGTTGGACGGAGCCAAGCTGTCTGTTTTATCACTGCTCTCAGTCTTCCAGTGTTCAGCTGACTGACTTCTGGCTGTAGATTTATACTTAACATGAAAGACAGAGTTGTAGTATTTCAGAAAATGTCAAAAGAATCTGTTCATCCCCACAACTGAGGACTTTTGTTTTGTCAAGTAGTGCCGGTCGAGTCCTCGTCGTTGAAGTTCAAATCTCCAATTTCTGCAGAAAATGCTCCTGAAAACATTTGCATATCTGCTGCAGAAGTTAGGAATGAACCTACTGCAGGACCGTCGGGACAAAAAGCTCGTCGAAAACTGGATTCAAACGGGTCAGGATCACAGTGAAGAAGTCGGTGCACCTAAAAACAGCTGATATAAGAATGTGGACTTGAAGTGCCACTAAACGAAGTGACTATGCAGCAGTATTTTACACAGGTCTGCAGATTAGTTCAGTTTCAGCACCGCTTAAACCATCTGAGGGGAAAAACTGGGTCACTGCAGCTGCAACGAATATCCAAAAAGTAGGAAAAAAAACCAACCCGGACTCCACATCCATACGGTGCTGTAAAGATCAAAGACAAGTACAGACACAATGACACTTTAAACGCTGCAAAAACAAGGCAGCAAAGTTATTTTTTTTTTTTTTTTTTTAATTCTGTTTACTTCTTCGGCTTATTGACGTCTCTGTTTCCCGGTTTAAAAGTTCGCGACTTCTGGAAAACGCATTACATCCCTCACGGTCTTGTGCTGCGTGGCTTTTTCCCAGGAGTCCGTGCAAAACTTCAGAAATGTCAAGGGTAACCTTAGAGAGAGGAGAGCAGGCAGGAGGCGAGAGGACAGTGAGGGATGGAGGGAGCCTAGCAAAACATCTTCTACCCCCCAAAAGATCTGGGCAAAAATGTGGAGTCAGCAGTTTGAGGAAGAGAGAAGGAGACATACCTTCACTGATGTGCTATGAAATGTAGAAGAACTTGATGTGATATATATATATATATATATATATAAAACCTTGTTTATGAGTCAAATATGTGGCTTTGAAATCTAGATTTTTCATATTTGGTTTAAATGTTACAGTAACAAACATTTAAAAAAAAAATTTTTTTTTTAGGGCTTGTGCGTTTGTTTTTAAGAGTTTGATTTAGTTAGAGACAAAGTGTGTGGGCAGAGATGCCTGAAGTCTAACGTTTAGACAAGCAATCTTTTAAAAGTAAATCACGCAGGTTTAACCTGCTGGCCTCCGCGAGGCGGACGGGAGAGCTAATAGATCGTTCACAGCAGCATTTTCTTTTCTGGCTTCAAACTCGGACATGTTTTTGACGCCGAACGCAGCGTTTCTTTGGCATTCCTCTTTCGACGGCTCCGCTTCAGATTTTCGTGTCACGATAAATCATTGTTACTTCCTCGATTTCACGCATTTAACTGTTTATTCTCTCCCCCGTGAAGTTTTAAATAACGCATTCGCGATACCGAATTATTCCCCAGACGACTTTCGCAACGTTAAAAAAAAGCCGCTTCTGTTTTTGCATTCCTCTGCCGTAGAAGCACATTTTTAAGTTGCTGTTTGACAACCGAATAATCGGGCATTAAAATTATATCCTTCTTCTCACTTTAGATGAAAAAAAAAAAGTGATACTCGACTGGATTTGGAGGGGAATGCGTACAGTATCGTGCAGTAAAAACAGTCTCGCCAGATGTTTTCAAGTGACTTAAGATGTTGGCATGACAGATAGAGCCGAAAGTAAATAGACGGACAAATGACTGCAGTCTTCTGCCCGTGGTTTCTTTTACATTCAGGATGGATATTGGAGCGTCCATACATTATGATTGGAATCTGAACTGCTTCTTTCGCCAGCTGAACTTTTTTTTTTTTGTAGTTTTCTTTTCTGAATTTCATTTGAAGTTTTTCTCTTTGAATACGTCCAATCACCCCGGAGGGGGGGGGTGTCTCAAATCCACTTAAAACATCAACGTGAACATGTATGATTTCAAGAAATACAGAAGCTTTTTCAGATACTTATCGGCTGAAACCGAGAGGCATGTCTCTACTCACCTGCGTGTTGCGATCGGCTCGGGGGAAAACTGAAAGTTCTGGCTGGTCGCTGGCGGTAGTAAATCTCACCAGTAGCTTAGACTTGAGCCAAGGGCGGCTGCGGGTTAGTGGGTCAGCCTGCCAAGCAAGCGGCTCAGTTGGCGTGTCGGCCCGCTCTGAGATAATGTCGGCACATGAGAATCTTAAAGGGAAACCGAGGACCCAACCAGAGCAGAAATTCTCAGTTTTACTTAAACATGACTAAAATGTCGATTTCTTTTTCTTTTTTTCTTTCTTTCTTTTTTTAAATGCCATTGAGTATGATTTTTTTTTTTTTTCTTATTTTTAAGTAAAAGTTCCCAATTCATTATTTTTTTTCTTTCAAACTCTGGAGGTGTTTTTTTTTTTCTTCTTTTTTTTTAAAGACAAATGTCCTCATTTAGAATAGTGATGGTGAACCATAACAGAAAAGTGCCAGGCAAAAAAATAAAAAAAAAAAAAAAAAAAAAAAACTATTAGCTGAAAGGTACTAAAATGGTTAGTGTCAACGTCGTGGGGGGAGGGTGGGGGGCATCTTGAACAGGTCGTGGAATGATAATCATTACGCCTGCTGTGACTCACTCCCAGTAAACGTTAGCTGAGCTGGTGGATATTTCCGGCCGTGTGCACCTGTTTGCATGTCACCGGCTAATTCACAACTCTTCGAGCTTAAACGCGCCCCACATGGACGAGCGCCAGTCGCCGAAGACATTTACTTCGGCGGACGTCTCACCTCGCCGTGTTAAATTTAGCTGCGTGTAACTCGGTGCCGTAATGAGCCGCGGATCCAATTCGAGCCACAAATTCGGCTCGCGGCAGAAGATGGACGTTCGACGGCGCTCCGTAAAGCCACGTGGCGCTCGGCGCGCGGAGACAACATCGCTCGTGTTTCACAGGCCGGCGTTTAACCAGCCCGCGCGGCGCTCGGTCGGGACATCAAACGCTCACCGCCGCCGCCGCTCCTCACACGTGCGAGCGTTTCGGTGCCATTTGGACGCGTCGTACGTTCCTTAGCCGGTCGGCCCCTCGTGTTAAACTGAACCGGACCCGGAGCGTTTCTCTGTGCCCCGAGTTTTCTTTTGTGTCACTCGTTTCATTTTGTGCCAAACATTTCTATAATAAAACAGCCCCCATATTTACAGTCCAAATCTGTTCCGAATTCTCTTCTTCACGAAGACAAAAAAAAAAAAAAAAAATCAATGGGGTGGAAGGAGTTTGACGGAGCTGCGGACGGAAGGCGTTAATGTGAACATGCAGTCGTGTAATATCCAAAAAGATGGCACGTTAGCACCTCCGATGAGCAGCTGTCATTCTAACCCGCATCTCCTTTTTTCTATTCTAAGATTAGGTTTGGAAAACTTTACGATGGATTAAATCAATCATCAACTAGTTTGGTAATTCATTGTTTAAATTGGTGGTTGCAGATTTGCTACTTTTAACATCATTTTTTAAGTAAATATTCTGGAATTTTCTGTTGCCGAATGCTCCAAAAGCCATTTTGTGATATCGTCTTTAACTCTTGACATGATGTGACGGACATGTTTCACTATCTAGATTTGCAACGTGCTGATTGATCATAAAACTAATCTAAAGAAAGTCATTTACTTTCGTAAATATAATATTTTCCTTTTGTATTCTCCTCCCTCCCCCCAAATGAAGTAACTGACCGGACAATCATCCTTCACTACGTCAACACCTCACTGCATCATAACATGTTGGCTACTTGTTAATCATAGTGAACGTACACCGCTGCTTATTTTCACAGATGACTGAGCTCGTCATGGCGACGCTTTTCACTCCTTTCAGTCTCCTCGGGGTGATTAAAGGCGACACAAAGCGCCATCCTCCCTCAATAACTTTGAACTTGCCTCAAAACAAGTTGGAAACGCCGGGTTCTCACGAACGACAAACCCCAGAGGTGAAATTTGTTGAATCGAGCTATAGATTGAGGACGCGAGGCCTCCCCCGCCATCCCGCCTCCCCCCACCCCGGAAGAAAGCACTAATTAGCTCAGATGTCCGGGGCGAACACACACACACACACACACACACACACACACACACACACACACACACACACACACACACACACACACACACACACACACACACACACACACACACACACACACACCGGTTCACCCCGGGAGATGAGGCAATTTGTTGTTGTCCAAAAAAACAACAACTGAAAGGCTGTAAAGTTTTACATACGATTTGTTGCAAGAGTGCCTCGGCTTAATTAATTTACCAGAATCTGATCATAAAAAAACAACCACAACACCATTACCTCATGCACGCTGCAACAACAGCTGAACGCTTTATAAATATGAGCTCATAACAAGGTTTTGCGGTAAATAAGGGAATCCCTCGGCGGAGGTGAAGCCATGCGGAAGCTTCAGTTCCTGGACTGGATCCGACACAGCGGGGACCACTCCGAAAGTTGATTTTTGATTGCACTGATCAAAAGAAGCACCGTGTCTCGATATTTCACCAGAAGCAAAAGTTGTACGGGACTTCAAAGACCTCCGTTGCTAATCCCATTTGGATTATTTAATTAAAGACTCAGGAAATAGTGGAGACAAAACAACGACACGGGTTGTCACCATCGCCCGGCGACCTGAGGAGGGATCCAGGTGTATCCACCGTGCATGATGTGTACACGCTCGTGGTGCCGTTACACGGAAACGTTTCCTTTTACTTTCTTTTTTTTTTTTTTGTTGTATTTCTTTTTTTTAACAATGCTTAAAATGCTGCTGCACAGTTATAGATTTTGGCAACAGCCCGCTCTTCCCATTTGTTGTGGTTCATTGCTCAGGTTGCTCTTTGTTCCGTTTAATTGTCATTCCGAGGAACATTCCCCGGCTCGGTTTAGATTGGTTCAGGATGGCAAAGAGACGTGGAAAATGAGTAAGATATGATCATAACCAGGCTGCATTTTTATGTTCGATGTGGAAGTGATCTCAAGCTGAGCTATTATTAGATCAAAAACGCCAGCGGTGACGTTTTGACCCAAAGGTGGGATCACTTGGCATGATGTGCAAACCTGTATGGGTTGTGTGTGAGGAAAAAAACAAAACAAATTAAATTAAAAAAGAAAAAGAAAAAAGTGTACGGTGTGGCTATTTGTTTATAACGGCATAGATGATGTCAAACTCTTGGACCAAATCGTGCAAAGCAGGCTTCCAGGGGGAAAACACAGCGCTTTATTGTTATGAATGTTTTTTTAATTGCCCTCTCAGAAGCTGGCATGTTCACACCCGATACTGCCGTATCTGTACGAGAAGTATGTTTCAGAGAAAACACTAAATGACGCAACTCGCGTCCTCCGCTCTTAAGTTTGACCTTTCGAGTGTACTAAGGGAAGTACGCAATTCGGACCATATCTTGTTCATTTACGGACCGTATCCACTTTAACTTTGGCTTTTTAAAGCATTAGTGTGTGTGTGTGTGTGTGTGTGTGTGTGTGTGTGTGTGTGTGTGTGTGTGTGTGTGTGTGTGTGTGTGTGTGTGTGTGTGTGTGTGTGTGTGTGTCAGAAGTTTTCTGTGCGGCAGTGACAAGACAAATCTTCCTCACGGGATATTAAAGTGTATCGCGATCTGGACACCCGGCACAAAAGAGCAACAGAGAAAATAGCCACAAAAAAACAAGAACGAGCACGGCTAATATTGACACAGCTGTACAGGGTGCAGCTGGAAGGGCTGTACTTATTATAAGTCTCAGAAATAACACTTCTTTAAGCCCGTGTATTTTTTTTCTTTAAACATGAGGATAAACATGAACTGCCCTCAGAAAGCGCTGTTCCGGCTTCTGTGCTGCATCACTCACTACTGAGGGTTTACTTTTGAAGAGACAACAGGTAACGTGAATGATGTTGGACTGAATAATTGAATGAGGCAATCAAGGGTATTTCAGTCTGATTCTCGGGCTACTGCTGGAGACCAATTAACAGTCTGATAGGTGGAGTGAAAAGGAATTATTCACCCCGTAATTAAACATCTTTGATTGTCTCTCAAGGCAGCAGAAAGTCAAAATTCAGACGGCTGGACCCCAAAATGTTCTGCAACACGAGTACGTCTCATCAAAAATGTGTTTTACCACTTCAACTAAAGTTTTTGTCGTTTTTTTGTTTAAAGAACAGCGAGCTGTCCTACTCTTTTAATAGTTCATACTGGAATAAAGACAGATACAGATCGAGGTTGTTGTGCTAATCTTGACTATCCCTTCGTGTCTATTTGAGTTTATCAAGTGGACAACTTTCAAACTAGAAACTGTACAGTTCCCAAGAACAAAAGCTACACGCTGCAGTTAAATCGCCGCCTTTTAGGACAGTTAAATTACTCGGAGCCGACAAACTTGGATTATCCTGCACTCGTCGCCAAGATAAATTTTGACGGTTATTTTCTGCTCTTTTTTGGATCTCGACACATTCAGATCTATATCGCTTTAATGTCTGAGATAAGACTCGGCTCGAGAAACTGTATCTAAATGGCCGTGGGCTCGGCGGCGGCTCAAATTCACCACAGATACGCTTGATGAGATACATTGCGAAGGACTGAGTTGTCATTGCGGTGTGACCTTTTTTTTTTTTTTTTTCCCCTCGAAGTGCCTTCGATTAAAACACCTGCTCGTTGAACGAGTTCGATGTAACCTGTGCCCAAACCGATGACCTCTTATTCGACAGTCTCTGACCTTTAGGCCACTATCAAATACCCACTCCAAAAGTTTTACCTGACCTTTGTTTGACTCTTTATTTTTGGATTAAAAACACATTCCTGTGCGAGCGTGGATGCCTGTGGGCACTGTGCGGATACACCAGAAACACTTAATGGAGCCTGTTGTTAGTTATCGTGGGGTTTGGGAGAAGACCAACTGTCTCTGTGTGAGACTAAACAATTAATGTAACGGTCCAGAAGTTCCTGGAGGTTTGCAGTGTCTTCGTCCCCCCCCCCGAAGGGCGAGCAGCGAACACAAGCGCTCAGTTCGGCCGTAACCGATCGGACTGTAGCGAAAGAGGCTGAAGATGTGTGGCTGCAAAATAACGAGTTAATGCAATACTGAAACTAAATTTGTAAGTGCGCCTGCAGGTAGCCGAAGTCTGCAAAAGGTCCTTATGTCAATAAGTCTTAAAAAAAAAATTGCGATACAACCTGTAATATGTCCCAAATATTGCATTACCGGAAAAATAGGCTTCAGTCAAACTTCCAAAGTTTGCGATTTCACTACTTTAGATGGCAAAAAGTAAAATCTTTTTTAACAAGAAAAGAAATCGAACCTCCTTCTCGTCTCGACTGACCAACAGATTACTTGTCTGCAGGATTGTCTTTCCCAAGTATCTGGTATCATATAAATGAGTTAATGACTCCTATGAACTGTTGTTTGTGGATTTATTCTGAGTTTTCTGCGCAATTCTGGATAAAATGAGAATCTCTAACAGTTGTTTTTTTCCACATACAATTTTATCGCACTCATTTACCTGATAAAGAAAGAACGTAAAACAACAGATATGAAGCACAGTATGTTGTCTTTATATATGCTCACCTGTATTTCATAGGTATAAGAATAGCATTAAACATGAACCGGCTGTGTGATTGTAAATGTTTATATTCTCACATCCATGTTACACTCCATTCGAAACCCAGTTGAATACATACATACCATTAATACGCTGAAACAAAATACTTTCTGGACAGCTTTCAGTTCACTTGCCACTTCTCTTCGTTGCCTCACATTCGCTGAAACTTTTCTTTAGTGCCATTAAGCGTTCGCTGTGCTGTAGGACATAAACTAAAGTTTAACAATAAGCTCCAACAGCTTTGATGTCTCCAAGAGCTTCAAAGATGAGAAGTTTTCCTTCTTAATCATTAATCATGCCCTTGAAGCGGGAAAGTTTCTCAACTGAAATGCAAAATGATTTTTTTTTTTTAAATTTTTGTATTCATAATAAGGATGATAATGCAGATTCATCTAGGCCAGAGCCCCCCAGTGGGAATTCCTCCCCCCCACACCCCTCCCAAAAAAAATAAAGACTGTACAGGCGGTCGCTGCTTGTCGTCCAGAATCAGCTTTGGGAAAACTTAATTGAAACCCAATCGCTGTAAACAAACTGGTCGGGTACTGAAGATCATGTAAACACCTCCAACTGTGACAAACAAGCTTCATCTCAAATCATCGTGCAATATCTGGTCGCCTCTTTTTTTTTTTTTGTTGCTTAAATCTCTTACTGTCTAAATAAACGTACTTACTCATGACATACACTTCATACATCCAAGACTAACTGTGACATCCAATCCCCATCCGCTGTACGACAGCTTTTGTTTAGCCCTAAATCACTGTTAACTAAATAGTTCGAATGGATGTCAGATGTTTGCCATGGCGGACATTTAAAAACTATGTAAACCAAGTAATAAAGTGGGAATTCAACGAGTGCTGTGAAGACCGTCCGCGCGCTGAGTTTTTTTGCTCGTTGTTTTTTTTTTCACAACTCGACGAGAGTATTCCACTTTCCAAAAGTTTGCTTACTTTTGAATACATGTAAAACAAACCCAAAAGACATGAAAGAACATCTAACCCAAAACAGCAGTTTCTCTAAACCCCCGAGGGAAGGTTGTTTTATCTGTCTTTCTTTTTTTTTTTTTTTTTTTTTTAATCAGGATTATCAGCGTAAAGTCATTATATTCCCAACATTGTCAAGAGGAGAATCTGTGCTCCTCCAGGAGTCAATTTTACATTTCTTAATTTGGCAGATACTTCTGGAATCAACCACAACTTGTAATCTGAATAAAATCCTCCAGTGTGCTTTTTTAAGTCTTTGTGAAAATGAGGAATCCATTACCGAGCACACGCCCATTTTATTTCTGCGTTCCTGGAGAAGCGCAGTCATTTGCCTGGTTTTAAACTGTGTCAGTGCTCTGTGATTAATTAGACACAGTACACACACACACACACACACACACACACACACACACACACACACACACACACACACACACACACACACACACACACACACACACACACACACACACACATGCATATCCCAGAGAGCCTCCACAACGGCCTCCAGCTTGTTAGCACAACCTGCCAACTGTGGTTAATGTTTCCACCTGTTCATCTGAGGACAAAAACAGTTCCCTCCTCTTTCATCTGTGTGATGTTCATCATGCCAAGTTGACTGCAGCGCAGACGGGCCAATCTTTTCCCAGCCCCTCCGCAAATCATCCAATAATAAGCTAGTTTGGCTACTTGGCCTCTGAAACAATTTCTGTAATTAGAGCATCAGTGCAAAGTCTGTGAAATGGGAGATTGTTTGTGTGTGTGTGTGTGTGTGTGTGTGTGTGTGTGTGTGTGTGTGTGTGTGTGTGTGTGTGTGTGTGTGTGTGTGTGTGTGTGCTTCTTTACCCTGTGCTCCAAATGTGTTCCAGAAACTTAGGAAAATTAATGAGTTTTTTATTTTCTCCTGCTTCAACTCAAAGCTGACAATGGCTGCTATTTTCCTTTAGTTTGGCAGCAGCTTCTCGTCTTTCTGAGCCCAGACTTAGTTTTTATGTCACCGTTAGATCGTAACTGAAGCTGCTGACTTCTTGACATGTTTTTTTTGTTGTTGTTGTTGTTGTTGTTTTTTACCAAAACTGTAGCTGAATCAGTTAGAAGTCTAAAAGTGAGATTTAGGAAATAAATTGACGTAAAACAAACATAGCTAGCGAGGTTACTGAATCTTCAATAGCGAACCTAGTGTGGCTAAAATCCAAAATGTCAGACAAGGTCGGCTATATCAATTCAAATTTCTCACTGACTGAGTGACCTTAGTGATAAAGCTAGCCGAATATAACTACTTCCTGTATCCATTTCAAATTAAAAGCTATATATATGTATATTTGAACGGAGTTTGAAGGACATTTGCCACATTTCTCTGTATTTTCTGAAGCTTCCTGCCTTGAATGTGTCTTTCTGGCATCTTTTTCTGACCGTGTTGGTTTCAGCGTTGACCTTCTTATTTCTCTTTCTTCTGCTTCCTTTTGACCAACTGAGAAAGTATTGTGTATATTGTCCCTCTAATAGCCTCCAAAGTTGCTGGCTCGACTGTTGTTGTTTTCCCATGATCAAAAGCTCAAGGGCTCGACCTCGAAATCACCTCCGATATCAGCGTGACGTCGTCTGCGCAGGCCTCTATTCATGTTATCATTCTGCCCTCGAATGCATCTTTGCGTCCAAGAAGTACTTTGATTGTGCAAACATACACAGACTTATTTCAAAAGGCCTAATCACTCCCCCGACTCCCACTGGATGGAAATAAAGAACTTCCTGCGGGGTCGATTCTATTTTCGGCGTCCCCGCGCTTTCCTGTTTTCAGAC
Organism: Brachyistius frenatus; assembly: GCF_029030835.1. Lineage (NCBI taxonomy): Eukaryota > Metazoa > Chordata > Actinopteri > Embiotocidae > Brachyistius > Brachyistius frenatus. The sequence continues at coordinate 747,126 of NW_027210757.1, forward strand.
TCTTGTTGGTGCAACATGAAAAGGCGTCCTACACAGCAACAGGTGCTGTCAAAAGTTCAGAGACACTGACCTGTAATTGACTGTGAGCCTCTCATTGTTTTGGTTCGACCAGTAACTGCCAACTTGTTCTCACCCCCCCCCCCATCCCCACCGCCACCCACTCCCCAAAACACACACACACACAATAATGACAGCAATGAAATAACTTTAATCCTTGAGATTGACAATAGGATTACAGTGTTAAAGAGCTTTGCCATCACTACTCCACTTCCTGCCCCCTCCGTGTCATCTGAACTGTTTCAAATCCGTTCAAAGGCAGGACTCTGTTGTGGCGGGAGCCCTCCTGCCGGGCTCATCCTCTGAACTGTAGCTTGACGTCTAACTCGAGCAGACGGGTTAACTTGGGCAAAAATTGAAGTCGGCACTACTGGAACTTATAAACAACGTGTTTTTCTTTCTCGGTAATTGTGGGGCTAAAAAGAAAGAAGGGGGATGAGTCATATCTGAAATCATTCACGCACACCGGCATTGGTTACTTTGCCGTGATACTGAACAGGAAGCCGTTTAGACCTGCGGGTTACCACAACACCTGTCTATTACCGTCTGACTTATTTTGCCAACAAATCCCAGGAAAAAGATGAAAACAAACAATAAACAGCTCCTAACTAGACCCGTGTATCCGGATATGAAGTGAGTCCTCTGCGAACAGCAGCATTAATGACAGGAAAGTTGTGCTGGCTTATTTCTTTCGTTACCAGGAGCATCGGCATTGTTTTGAGTCTGCTGCTGTACTCACGCAACACATGAAATCCAGTAATGGCTACAACCGCAGAGCCCAACCGTTATTTAGCCTTTTCAGGAATGAAACAATATTTGTGACTTTTTTCTTCATGTATAGGCCGGGAATGTGGGAATTCAGTGGAATCAATTCATCTTTTATCATTAACTCAATGCAAATATGTTTTATTTAGTTTGAGTTTATTCAATTTAAATCTTCAATTTTAAGACCATTTCAAAACTGGTGAACATGAGTGACAGATTTCAAATCTTTGACTTGAGTGACTTTAGTTTGAGTTGAATTGATGAACTGCTGAGTGCTCACTACAGATAATTTGCATATTTACAGACACTAAAATTCATCGGATAACCCTCATTTTGCGGATGAACGTAAAATCCGATGTATCTTTAATACCTGTTAAGTCACAACAGTCTGTTGATTGAAGGTCAGTATTGAATTATCTAAGATCAGTTTGTAAGTTTGATACAGTTTTTGAATGAACTCAATAAAGTTCGTAGATTGAAATTGAAGTTTCTGTGACTATAGGTGTTTGGTTTTGAGATCAAAACAGGACAGAGACAAAATAGACTGACTGTAGCTTTTTAAATGCCATTTTCTGCAAATAGAGTCCAAATAGATACCCTCAAGTTATCTAAATGTACAAAAGCATGTTAATGGTAGAACAAAATTTCACTAACTTTCGGAGAGCCATATAGAAATATACTATTTGCATTAAGTCAAGTAAATTAAAAGCCGATATCTACTTAGTGTTTTGATCTCAAATTCAAATGCTTAAGGACATAAATTTTAGTCTGCTTTTAACATACTTTTTAACATACGTCACAGTATATGAAGTTCATTTTATTGTTTTTTCCTTAACTTTTGTTTCTTCAGTTGTGTGAACACAAAAATTTAACCAGATTCAAAATATTTTACAGCGCGGGAACCAATAGGCTTCTGGGAGTGAGTGCCACCGACACAGGGGGGCAAAGTCAAACACATTCTTGGCTTCAGTCTTCTCAGCAATTTGTTGATAGTAGGAAAAATAAAATACAATGCCAGCTTTTAATGGAAAGCACTAGAGATTTATTTTGTTTCACAAAACTGTGTGCCCCGCTTGAAAAAACAAGATGACTACATCCGATGAAATGTTTGTGCCTGAAGATAACTTGGTGAAAAAAAAAAGACACGAAAGCTTTAAGGATTCATTTGGAGTGGATGCCCCATTTTTTTTTTTTTTTTTAAACTTTGATGCTATACTTTAGAAATTAGCTGATGTAATGCAGATAATTCTGCGGGACCAAAAATAGTCCAGCGTTACAGTTGGATTTTCTTTACAAAAATAGCCTCAAAATATGTAAATGAATCCCCTAGTGTGACGAACAAGAAACATCAGGGCTGCTTTTCGGTGATCATTTATTTTAGAAATTAAGGACAACTCCAGATATTCATGCTTATACCATAAACATTCAGAATGCATAATAAACATGGTTCTACTATAAATTTAATTTCAAATCATAACGAGCCATTATTTGCCACAGTCTTAGCACCGCATCTAAAACAGATGTTGCTCTAACTGGATCCTGGAACGGTAGATTCTGCCGGACCAGAACCCCCCGGAGGACGGTTCTTCCGTGTCTTTTCACGTTGGAAAACATAAAATCAAGACGTTACGTGGGGAGTATGCTCTCGGGGCTGCTCTCATGCTGTGTAATTTTTCATTTATGCTTTTCTGCTCTCTCAGGAATCCAGTGACATCATCACGGTGCTCGATTTATGTTGCGAATGTTGTGTTTGCTACCGCTGCAGAAACACGGCGTCTCACATTTCTTCTTCTAACAGTATATCAGCCTTGAACCGAGCCCGGAGAGAAAATTGTTCACATAGCGCGCATGTGTCATCCTCAACTGTTCACTTAATTCCTTTCACGTTAATGCGACGAGTCGAGGGACTTTTCCTCGAATTCCTTTTTACCCTTTGCTTCTCTTTCTCATACTTTTCTATAGTTTATTGCCGGCTGGATTGTGTTTCTAGCTGGAGCCCTCGATGCCTGCTAGCACTACAAACAACTCCATTCGCGTTTTGAAGCCACGGTCGAGCAAAGTTCTTGTGAAATTATCTGGCGCTCTGAAACAAAGATTGTGCATTGTGTGGAAAATAAAATGGAATATCGTAAAGAATAGGCTCCCTTCTTGCTTTCTGATTGGATTATAACATGAAAGAAATACTGAGACAAACACAAGTGAGACAACAGAAAGTACATTTTATGCTCGGTGTGTTTCAGTAGGAAATTTATCCAATACTTTTTAATGGTGGAAACTTTGTGAAAGTCAGTGCTTTGAAATCTCGCTGATGACTTGGTGACGGGATGGCAAAGTCGGTGTTGGCAGCTCAATCATTCAGGAGCGTTTGGAGAGATCTGGACTGTATCTTCTTGGTCGATAACTGGCTCGGACACAGCTGCATAGCAATGCTTCAATGCTGCCTGATGGGCAAACTAGGCCTTCACTTCAATTCCCACTTGACTGTAACGCTCATGTAGAGCTCAGCTAAAACCTAACGCTATTACAGATACCGGTATTTATGAAGTTTTAGAACCAAAATCAAGAGACTTTTCAGCCCCTGCAAACATTGGAGTTTCTTTCAAGACATTTTTCGATGCCATAACTTTGATACCGTTTTTTTTAACAGTACTTTAATCGATAATAATTTTATAAAGTAAATGACCTTACACGCAGCGTCATATAAATCTTCTGGCGTGCAGTTTAGACAGGGAGAGAGTTGGGTTCTTCTCTCCAGCTATATGTCCCCTTCACGTATCAGATGCAAGATACTACGATTTACCAATGTTCCCTAAATGCCACATGCGATCAGCAGATTACCAGCAAGCTGAGAGGCCGAAAAATTACTTAATCGCAGGCTACTCAAGACAGGTACGTGACCAAAACTTTGACAAAAAGAGTGAAATAAGATGTTATAATGTACGATTTACATCAGTTGATACTTAATAGAGACTATTTATGGAAATTGGTGGATGTAGTGTAGGTATCGAAATTTGGTACCAAGTGACAAGACGCTTTTTGATAGATAATACGGAAGCAATTTGTTTATTGCCATAAAGGTATCAAAGTTCAGTACCCAGCCCGAGCTGTCAAGCTTTTTTGCGTACTTATGATGCTGCGTATAGCAGATTTACCACTTATTGTTCTTTAATATAAACAAAAGCTTGACAGTCAGTATTTTAGGCGTAAAAAGGGGCAATTATTTACACTTTTTAAAGTTGTACATGTTGAATATGTGTACGAATGTTGGCTTCGAGATCAGCTTTCTACCCCATAATGTCAGTATTTAAAGCAGCAAAAAGTGAAGCTCAGCTGGTCTTCTCTCTACGATCCAAAACCTCCATCTTGTATCTGCTGCACGTCAAGCTCTTATTTATATTGGCCGGTCCTCCAATAAATCACAAGTGTAGCTTTTCTTGTGGGGATGAAGCTCAGGAAAGCAACACTCAGCGAGTCGAGAAGACGTACCGACTCGAATACAATTATTATCCGTCACTGTTCCTCATTGTTACCAGTTGAGTGGTTGAATGGACATATAATAACAGCAGCAGTGTACTTTTCACAGCAGGGGATGATGTACATTTCACGAAAGTTAGGGAGACAAGGAGGGTTCACTTTGGTCGAGCAGTCTTTTAACTGGACTGTTGCCGAATGTGTAACATTTGAAGTGGTAAATATCATGTCAGCCTCGCAAAATTGGAAAAGATGTGGAGATTTGTCGCTGCAACCATGTACAAATGTTTTTGGAAGGAAGTCTGAGAAAGGGTTGAGTGCTCGGCCCAAAGCTGTTTTTACTCATTTTTTATAATTCGAAGCACTTCCTGTGTGGATCGTGTAAAGATGCCACCCTTGTGGTTTATTATTTATTATTGGTGCCACATCACAAACTCATCAAAGACTAACAATGTTTCTTTCCACCAGGAAAACCATCAAGAGTGGTGTCCCGGTGGCCCCGCGGTTCAAAACACATGCGAAGCGACCATAAAAATCTGGGTTGAAGCCTCTACAGATGCTGCAGTTGCATGTCAACCCCCATTTTCTCTTTCCATATTTCCTGTTTGCTCTCCATTGTCATGGATCTAATTAAAAAGGATAACGGGTAGAAAATGAAGAGCTGTTAAAAGTAGATCCCTTTTGTACTCAATTTTGTTTTGTTTTGATTTACTTTTTAATCCAAATCCTCTTGCGCAACATCAAGTTGATCATTTATTGAGTCCTCGTGACAAATACAAGTCAAGTACATTTTATTAAGAAAGCCTAAAACCATGGTTTTCTCAGAGGAATTTACAATTTGTGACAACATGTGATGGTATTAATTTAAATTTAAATTAATAAAGAAACTTAAATTCAAAATTATAACAGTTTTGTTTGTTGGTTCACCTCAGGAACATTCGTTTTGTTTTGGAGGTTTAATTAGCATATTTCCTTCATCTGTAATGAGCACATTTTATTAATTGATTATTCATTTTAATGTGAAAAAATTAACTCTTGAGCTCCAGGCTATATTTTGAAATTCCCATCTAAAAAAAAAATCCCGACACTCAGTCAGTAACAGCTCCATCATTGTATGACCATGTAAAACTTTGGCCTCTATGGATAAGAGACCTTATACACTAAGTGACATGTATAAATGATCCCATTTTAGAATCTGGATAAAGCATCTGTTTGGCATATTTTCTTGATAGATTACATAAAAGATTAATACATGCACTGCTAAATAATTTGGTAAACCAACTGAGAATTAATTGTGAACAAATGGGAACAATTAATAATGACTGATGCTGTCTCCTTGTTAATAAAAGGCACGAGACTGTGGCAAGTCCATATTTACCCGCGTTAGTCCCGGTTTGTCCCGATAGACGTGGATCATGACCCCACCCGTTCTATTTTGCATCCAAGTCTATCTGGGCCACTTCCACTGTGAAATCAGAGCAGCATTTCTGCGAGATGTGTGTCAGTAAGCTATGCGTTGAGAAAGCTGGGCGTCATTTATCAGTCTAGGCTCGCGGCCACTGGGACAACCAAACTTAACCGGACACCAGAGCTTAATCCGCACAGGTGTCTCTCTCCGAACCGCCAGCTGCTCCTGACATGCAACGCCTCCATTTGGGTTCCAGTGGGTGTCATCTGGGGGTAATAACGAGTCAATTCATTGATTCTTCTGTTATTATAGCTCAGTAGTGCCGTTTGGAGTTTGGAAAAGTCTCCAGCAAGATGAGACGTGTGAAAGTCATCAGGCCGAGCCGAAGCGTTTCAAACGCTGGAAAATGCATATAGCCTTAATGTAAGTAGGAAACCAGCCCCCCTGAGAATACAAATCTCCTTTTCAAGGCCAAATTGGCTGCGATCACAGGTTGTTATTATTAGAGTATTAAACAGAGATGAGCTAGTATTGAATTTAAGAACCGATAATATGAATGTTACAAATGCAAAACCATAGATTTTTTAAAATCTTTTTAGATTGATGTTTATTTTTCTAATATCAATACAGCAAAGATAATAGTTAATACATATAGTTATAAAACAACCTAAAGGCACCTTTAAAGATAACCTAAGAGCAGCCTAATACTAATCAAATATCATCAATAGACTTTAATGTGCCTTGAAATATTAGCAACCAAAACTAAAATTTATATTTTACCCGGTATAAAATATACCATTTATGTTTTATATTTTACTCCTAAAATACATTTTAAAAATGTTTATATGCTTGAAAATGTTTCACACATTTGAGAATAAACTTCTTTTTATTTGTCATTCCGAATATGGAAATAATAGAAACAAACTATTACCGTTTCATGTCTTTAGCATTGTAAGAATAAATCCAACCAGTCAATCAAAACTCTTCATATAAAGTCCCAAACATCATGCTGGAGCCCAAAAAGCGTGCAGCTTCAACTCAACCAAATCTTCAGTGGCCATAAAATGCCCAATGTACAGTAGGTGTTGATACATCTGACATGTGGCATTACCAAAGCAAACATGTGCCTTTCGCCCTCGACATCATTTTTCATTTCAAAGCAGAGATTAATAACAGCAGAAATAACAAGGCCCTCCTCGAAACTCCATTAGCTCACGCTCCACTGGGCCAGCACAGAGGAAATGTAGTTTGGGGATGGTCTGAAAAAAAACTCCCAGAAGTGCGGTCGTCTCACCGGGGCCCCCACCGGCGAGCGGCACAGTAGCCCCACTGTGACTGCTCCACCAACTCTGTACAGAAGTCATGTGCCGTTAACATTTCAACAGGTTTGTTTTATATCGCTTTGGGGATGGAGCTTTGTGGCGGGGGGTCTGGGGGGGGGGGTGAAATCCCATATGCATGCGGTATGTCTTCTGACCTCCCCTCGTTCAACATTAAATCACCCGCCGTGTTTGCTTGTGGTTCCAGAGACAGCAGCCACATCCGAAGATGGTGCTACGGTTGAGTGGAGGCGGTTGGCCTGAACCACAATGTGCCGTCTGTGCCGTTCACCTAGTTTCTGGGTTCATATGGAAGAGGGTCTTCCCGGTCTCGTCTCTCATAATCCCATTTATATCACGGGGGAAATATTTAGGTGACTTGTCCGGAGAAACCTGCAAGATTGATTTTTCAATCCATTATTTATGTCTATACCCACGGTTCATCCTGTACGGGCTCACAGCCCAATTTAAGGCGACGGTTAGGGTACACCAAGCAAAGGTCACTAGTCGAACACATGGCCAACACAGACAGACAATTTATAGCATCTCTAATCAACCCTAACTATGCCAATGTGGTTAAACTTTTGGGCGAAGCCAGAGTATCCGGAGAAAATGCAAACTCAAAAGGCCCGGCCGACCAGCGGGTTCGAACCCACGACCTTCTTGCCATGAGGCCACAATGTCAGAATTTTTTCTTTCAAGTGTGAATTCATCTGAAAGGTTTGATGAAATAAGGGATGATCAGATCATCGACGTCTCGGTACCAACGGCAGTTTCTTGGAGGGTCAAATTGGCCCCTTTGATTGGCACGTTGTTCATGAATGTGTTTGTGTTTATTTATGCAAGCTCATTGTCACGTATTCTCAATCGAAGAACTTTAACAAGATGTTTGAAAGAGTGCAGGGGTTTGAATATAGAAAATTCATTTTCAGAGGTTGAGCTGAAAAAGTATTGTCCTTTTGTCCTTGAAACTTGCGACACAAAGCGGAGGTGGATCGTGTGTCTCTTGAAGTCTCCTGCCGGTTTGTATGTTGTGGTTTTACAGAGGTCATGGGCTTGATTATTTCTTGCCTGGGAGCCTCGACATCCTGGAAACTCTAGATCCAACAATCAATATATAATGTGTTAATGATCTTTAGAGGTCCTGATAGGCATATTATTTTGGTGCCATTGGTTGCCATTTCCCTCCGTTTTCAGTCTTTATGTAAAGTGAACCACATCTTGATTTTTAGCTGCATATTGAGCAGACGGATATCTTCAGCTCTCTGCAAGAAAGTGATTATCACAGAAATAAAGAGGCTCTTGTGGAAAACAAAAACAACCTCATGTGGTTTTTGCTGTTGACATTTAACTAAAATATTGTTAAAGCCTAAAGCTGATGATTCTTACTGCTTTGCTAACCTTTTATTGGGGTTAAATTGAGCTATTCAGAAGTGTTTCTTAATGTGGTGTTGCATAAAATTTAAAAGATAGATAATCAGCATGTAGTTCAGGGTCTAAATCAGGTCCCTGTACTGGCAGCCAGTTACACTCGGGCTTCATAAAATAAAAGTTATAGTCATTTTAATGAACCGCATAGAGTCTGTCTGAGCAGATGTGGGTGTGAAACTTTTGTGGCATTTTTTTTGTAAAATCTGAATAAACCTTTGGGGAAAATATTCCACAGATTTTCTGTGGCACCAGTTTGTCATCGAAATGAGTCCATGCCTGTATTTGAAAACTTTCAGTAAAACTCCCAGAAGCATCATTTGTGAGTTATAGATCGAGGCAGATGTAGAAAATTGCCCCCATCAGTATGAGAAAACATCTTTTCTCTTCTGCTAATTCTACGTCTTTGAAACCAAACAAGCGCTAATTTCTCCGGGACAATAGAAAGAGCCATTAACTTAAATCTGTGTGAGGCCCTCATGTCCACAAATCATGCGTGGAAGGGTTAACTACTCGGGGTTAAATGAGAACCAGAATTGACCGTTTCAAGATGAGAGCCTCTGGGAGGAGAAAAAAACTTGCCACACACCTGTTTGACCCTCTCCTCCTCATCCAACCCCCCCTCCTCCTCCCCCCCCCCCCCCCCTCCGAGGGAGCCTCGCACGCACCAGGTGTTTCCCATCGCACATGATGCGCGCCTCCGCTGTACGACCAGCTCTCCCTCTCTCTCCCTCTCTTTCTCTCCCTCTCTCCCTCTCTCTCCCTCTCCCTCTCTCTCTCTTTCTCTCCCTCTCTCTCCCTCTCTCTCTCTCTCTCTCTCTCTCCTCGCAGGAGCCAAACAATATGTTTTTTTGACACAATTCTCTGAGACTAAGCCGGCGTGCCGAAGATCTCACATGTTTCATTGAAAGGGCCTCCTGATCAGGGGTTTATCCACCGCCTGCAATATCTGGAGACTAGACCACAGGAAATCCCTAGCGAGCACGAGCACACAACTCCTATTCAACGGAGCGACTAGAAGCTTTATTTTTGTACAAAGGGTGTGTGTGTGTGTGTGTGTGGGGGGGGGTTGGGGGTGCCACACACACACGTATGGACGGCCGGACGGACCAGAGTTCGGCGCGTGTGTCCTTGTGGCATCGCATGCGTGGCAGGCATGCGTTTGCGAGTAATGGTTTCATGGGATCACGGCTGGTTTGGCTTCACATAAAGCCATTTACTCTCTCGGAGAGTATATTCTGCTTTTTAATTTAGCTAAGCCCGCAGAACTACCTGATCAAGCCCCCCGATTCACGCCGGGCTTTGGCGACCTACAGCACGGGGCTCACGCCTGGCGGCAGATATTAAGTCCCCCCCCCCTCCCCCCCCCGGATGTTGTTCCAACATCCCTGAGAGTGTGAGGGTGCAGCGGCGTGCTGAGCGGCTGGAGGAAGGCTTTGAGGACTTAAAGCTATTGAGGTTCAAAACAGCGGCGCGAGAGAGAGAGAAACGGTCTTTTGTCCAAAGAAAACAGAAGAGGAAAAAAAAACTGACGAAGATGGTCTGAAACAATAGTTTGGCTTCGGTCCCTCACCTGTTACCTTAAAAAAAAAAAATTATATTTTCCATTTGTTTCTCGAGAGCCTCATTTCCTCCGAGTCTGGGTGACCTTCTCTCACCTCGGCCCCTCTTTGGCGTTATTAGCAGCAGGACGTCCCCCCCCCCCCCCACTGCTGGAGGCGGAAACCCATTCAAACCAAAACGGGGGCAGGAAGCCAGTGTCCTCGTCACAATGCCAGCCGCTTCCAACTTAATTTGTCAGACAGTTCCTTTCAGCAAATTTAATTTGAAGGGAGACACAAGATAATAATCCAGGCAACTGCTGCAGCTACTGCAGTCGAGGACTGAACTTCTTCGGGGGCGACAGGAAGTGAAGAAAACCAGTGGCAGTGGCTTCCAAGAAAACTGAGGGGTTTGTGTGTGTGTGGGGGGGGGGGGGGAATACCTTTGTCTTTTAACTTTTTGATGTCTCAGGAAGAAATTGACCTGGTTTCTGAGAGAATAGAGCTGGAAAGGAGGACGTAAACAGGAATTGTTTGTTGACCTGCTTTGGTGCAGTTCAGTACAACGGTGACAAAAAAGTCGTGTCCCGACTGCGATCTTGAGACCCGAGTTTCCCCGCACACCTCAGTTTGTGATCTCGGTGACTTCAGTTTTTAAACTGCGCCGACGCGGCGCTGCACAGCATCAGGCCACTGAGAGCTCATTGATTTACAGCCTGCTGGATGTGACCTCACAGAGGTTGCAGTTTAGCCAAGTTGTCTCCTGCCCCCCCCCCCCTCCCTCCGCCGACGCCCCCATCCCGCCCCGCCACTGGTTCATGGTGAAAAAAAACAGCCTTGAATCTTGTAAAGGAATAAAACTTGTTCCATTTTCCAAAGCTGGAACATTGACTGTGTTGCTTTGTTTGGCAAAATGGCACACAAGAGCTTTCAAATGGTGTTTATTTTTCTAGTGACTCTTGTCGGAGGTTGGTTGTATGGGATAAAGTCGTGTTGCGTTACGTCCAAAGAATTCACATATACACTTGGATCTTGGATTACGATAAAAAACAAAGTGACACGGAGCTAAAAAAAAAAAAAAAAGAAAAGAAATTATTACAAGTAGCATTCTGAGATTGTCCACACTCAGCCAGAAAAATGTCATTTTCTCCTCATATGTGATGCAGATCTGATGTCTTTAATCAGTGTCATGAAGTCAGTTCCAATCTGGATGTCATCAATTTGACATTTAACAAGTGCTCGTGTAATGTTAAAGTAGAAAGTCAGATGTCTAACTTAAGTGCTATAATTTACATAGTAGTAATACTGAATTTCTTTAAAGCTGTGGTTCTCAACTGGTCCAACCTCACTGCCCACATTTTTCCTTGGTCGTTAAGTCGCAGTCTAAATATCTGAAATTTTTACACGTTGAATTTTATTTCACAGATAAATAGCGCGCTAGCACACGATGGTAAAAACATGACAAACAAAAAACATGCAGCAAAAGTGGAAATAGGGCTGAAAAGCCAATGAAATATAAAAGGAGACTTATCGTGAATTAAGAGCATCGTGCTTTTCAAACAAGTTTGACCTCGTGATCCCCATTTATATGGAAAAAAAGACAAACCCATCATGAACTCAATAATCGGCAAAACTTTTCTTGAACCAAATAAAAACGCATCTTAAGCTAAATCTGCGATCGCTAACTACCGATGTGACGACGTTAGTTTTTGTTGTTTTTGAATTGCAACGCTGGCATGACACGGCTACTGTATTCAGGCTGCATCCTGGGAAATGTATGTCCTTCAAAATAAAAGTGCAGCATTAGAAATGTATCGACTTCAAAATAAAAGTGGGACTTTTTTCACTCTACTGTTTTTCTGTTTCACGGACACACCACAGATTCACTGTTAGAAAGTACGTGTATCGGTACTCCGTGTCAGCAAGTATCCAAATGTAAGTACTTGTACTTGGTCTGAAAAACGTGGTATCTGTAGTTTGCTCATTTCTCCTGTTACGTTTTCAGATGGAGGAATAAGAGGAGTTGTTGTGTGACTGTCTTTAGTTGATATATAACGTTGTGCCTGCAATCACCATTATCATATTCTCCGTCAATTAATTATATTGCCCCCCCGCCCTCCCAAAGTCTCACGATGTAAAGTCTGTCCACAGTCCTCTCAGTCATTTATGGTTGCTCACACCCTTCAGGCAAAGCATGTGTTTTGAATCTCTTGTGTAATTTCTCCCGCTTCTTTTCTTCCTCTGGAAAATGTCTAACTGCGGGCCGAGTACATACGTGCGCCGTAGTTACGTTAGTCCTGTTTTCATTACGTTAAATACAGTCGTGTACGTCGACTCCCTGACAAAGACCGAAAAAGACAGCGTGTATGAGTTTATGAGATTGCCGTTGTCTCAAGTAACCGTACCTCATGCCAATTATGCAAAAGCTGTAAACACAACCGGTAGGATAATGATAATAGGAAAAATATGCCCCAGCTCTCTTTGAAATAACAAACGTCTTTCAGCCCAAGAATGAGAATCCCAAAAAACTGTGTGAATATTAAACAAGAGGACAAGCTTATATAAGCATCCTAAAAGTCCTACCTGTTGTCATAGACTGTTTGCAGAGGATCAAAAAATTCTCAGCCAATAAAATTTCTCCATGAGTTAGTTTGGTTTTGCGAGATAAAGTCACTCAAATAATCCCGTCATTAATTAGAAAATTAGCTTCAAAAGGATGTGATTTTTTTTTTTTTGGGGGGGGGGTGGGTGTATCCGTTTGATTGACATGCCTGTGATGCAGTCAGGTTACGGCTACCGGTGGGCGGGATGTAGTATCGTCGGGTTTCCAATCAGATGGAGGCAGATCGACCGCTCGCTCCTCCCCCCCCCCCCCCGGCTCATCCAAATATGGTCACTTCCTGCTCCGAACCACTAACAACTAGCAAGATGGCGCCGACCAAAAAGGCTTCATTAAGGCCGTTCACAAAACCGACGGCTATTTGTCATCGTATTGAAGTGTTCACGCAAAGAGCTGACAAACGACCATTTGTAAACATTGACTTCAGTCATCACTGAGAGAAGCACAAGTTTCACACGAGGACAAAGTTATAGCCCACTTTTCGTGTGAGCTTCATTCAAACAAGGCACTAAATCATCAATCTCTCTCAGATGTTCCTCCAAGAAACTAAGGAAATGTAAGTGATAAAAAAAATAAATGCTAGTTCAAGAGCTATTAGGATACCGTATGGAAGAAGAAGAAGAAGAAAAAAAAAAGATGACAAACATGTGCTATTAATGACCAACATCTGCGTTGTCAAGAAGGCGTTTTTCCTATTGGAGCCTCGCGTATGAATCAAAGACACGTGCGTGGCAGAGGGTTGAGTTCAGCCAGACGTTGCCTGGCACTTTGTACCGGGCATGCAAAACAACCACGGTCTGCTGAAGACTCGTCACTCGACACGGGAACAGCTGCCCGCCGAGTCAATTCCAAGCAGACAAGGAGGGTTTGGTAAACTGCTGCTATCCCAGAATCAGGTTTCTCAATCCTCCGCCCCCCCGCCCCCCCTCCGCCCCCCATCCAGCCGTCGGTGTTTGTAGTGAATCACGTTAAGTGTGCCCCCCCCCCCCAAACACTGGTGAAAGCGCTGAGTGGGCTCCCCTTCTTCGAGGTGACTGCTTGTTTCATCCTCAGTTTTACTCAGTTTTAAAAAAGCAGAGCAGTACCCTGAATGCGCAGATCTTAAAGTCGGGACGTCTCCGGTGGAATCAAGACTCAACCGTCAGAAATAATTGTTAAGAGTTGTGAATCGAGGTAAAAGACCCCACGTAGCCAAACGGCCGCAATATTTCGACAACTTCCTGGTAACAATTTTAGAAATTGTTCAGACTTGCATGAGAAGCTCCAGCTTCCTCGTTCATCTCGGCCACTGCATTGACACAATAGCGCAAATTAAACATGCAGCGTCATCTGGCAGCATAGATGAACCAGGCTTCATTCTGCATTAGACCTTTTTCACGGCAGACATCGAGGGGAAAATGCAGGTGTGTTACCGATGGATCGGTTCCATTACGTATCCCAGCGATACAACACCTGCATGAAGACGTGGTAGTCTAATTCTACCAATACCGGGGTCAGACTAAAATGAGACGTCGTCTCCGTACTGGCATTTGTGGCCACACATTCAAAACAATGAGGAGCCTTTGCATTTTTTTTTTTTATTAATGCAGTGCAATAGTAGTCTGCACAGTTTCAAGCGATAAGGTATTATGGCAGAAGATGTTACACAAAATAAAGCCAAACTACGTAAAACAAAACAAAAAAGAATTGCTCACCAGTTGTAATCTGCGAAATAGCAGATCGAAACCAAGTGAATGGATGGCCTGTTAATGAGAGGGCTTTTCATTTCGTCTGGTTGGTAAAAGCGCCAGCAGAAAGACAGTTAGTGCGCTGAACTCTGGGTAACAGACAAAAGGATTTATATCCCGTCGCGTCTTGGGATCCCGTGACGAGCTGGGGGAAGTTACAAAGAAAGGAGGGGGGGGAGGGACGTCTGTGCTTCTCTGCTTTCGCTATTGCCACAGAGACGAGCTTCATATTTGAAATAGACCGGCCGATCAATTGTCGAATTTCAGTCGGTCCCGTGACGTTTTGCTGACCGATGGTGAAACGATGATTACTCCATCCGTGGCAGGCTTTAGCGACTGTCAGGGCCGGCAAATAATCCACTCTGAATTATGGCGATACTCGATATCTTATCTTGGCGGGACCTTCAAGACCGCACTGAACACGAGCAGGTCAAGTGATACGACGTAGGACATCCCGACAGCGATGCGTTCATCACGCGTTATGTCATATTGGACAAACATCTTCCCAAATTGGTTGTTTTGCACGGATAAAACATGCTGAGCTCGTATCATCGTTACCATTTGCATGAATGTGTTTTGCACATGCTGACGTTCTTCTTTCTGAAGGCCCGGAGAATATTACAAAATCAAGTCTTTTGAAATCCCCCCCTGCTGAAACCCAGTTGACATTATCTAGATTTATTATTAACATCTGGTATTTTTATCCCTATCATAATACCTTCATGTCAGAGATATGAGCGTTTTGTCTCTTTGTGATGGTTTGCCATGAATTCTTTTAACAGCCGACACAAGAAGCACTTACGATCTCGCTTTCGAACGTACGTACGGAGGCGCCTGTAAAACTATTGGCGCACCTGTTTCTCAGAAAGATGGACTGGCTACACGGTACATGTATTTCCAGTTTCAGCCAACATGTTTCAGCTTTAATCTGCAGCAGAAGATGGCACATGGTTATGAACCAAGTTGGCTCCAGACAGACGGGAAACGGATGCCAGCTGCAATAATCTCATTCTGGATCACAATCTTGCACACCAAAGCAAAAAAAAAAGAAAGAAAGAAAATGGGGCAAATTCCTAAAAGCAGCTTCCCACATCTTTGGACCCCTCCAAAAAAAATGGCACCAGGACCGTGATGGTGAACTTCTCCAACTATCCGATCTGTTTCCTATCAGTGTTTCGATTGAACTCGATGGCTCTTCTTGGCATGACGGCGAAAGCAGAATTCTCGAGTGACATTTCAGCTCTGCGAGGACACGCTGTAGTGACGGATCCCAGTTTTTGGTGGCTTCTGTTGTGAGATGCAAAAGAAGAAATCTCTTCCTGCTCCACTGGATGAGGTTGACGGTTGCAAGTCTGTGGCTGACATTGCCGAGGGCGTTCATGCATGGAGGGACGAGTAGCGTGACAGTCAGTTGTGGCACCGTGTGTTTTGTATTTCATGGTTTTTTTTTAGTTTGGTGTTTTTTTGCAGTTGGACCACAATAACTACCCAAAATGGGATAATAGAGCATATTTTACTCTTAGTATTTTTAGATTATAAGTGCTGTACGATTTCCAAATGGCTTATTCCACAATTAAAAAAAATAATAATAAAAACAAAAAGTCCTGAGCAGTTACAAGGTTTTATGATGTTTCCAAAAGACAAAAAACCTGATGAAGAAAAGCGGCCAAAAAAAAAAAAAAAAACTTGGAAAGAAAAATCCCACGATAAACACGACTATGCGTCACCAAACACTAGTATAGAACTTTAGCATGAAAGCTGCCAGCACACGCAGCTGCACTACATTCAAACGAAGCCCGTCGTGAAGACTTGTGTTGAGGATTACTCTCGTTGCTCCAGTCGAAGTTGTCTCGTGGCCAGCGGCAGAAAAAGAATGTGGTTCTTCTGACTCCTCGCCGAACGTCTTTCGGCATAATGAAGTAGAATTAAAGTGCGTGCGCGCTCGGTAAACGCATTTTTGGATGAATGAAATATGGGGCCGTCGTAAATCAAAAACCCCCTTCACACAAACTCAAGGTATGCACTTAATATGACATGCGAGAGTTTTCTCAGCCCGTGGAGCTCTACCAAACCGAATAAACTAACGTTTGAGTGCGATGGGATGTTCCAATCCAAACTAAGAGCAGGGTATTTAGCGCAAAGCATGCATGGCGTACCCTGTAATCCTCTCTGTAACTCGTTAAACCCAAACACTATGCTGTCCCTCGTTAGAGAATTTGAATCCCTTCATTCATGCTGCTTTTCTATTAGGTTTTGCTCGTTGGATTTGGTTTGCGTTAGGGATGGGCATTTCAAGCAAAACTACTGTGCGAAATTAGCTCGTATTTTTTTTTTCTTCACTCTAATGAAGTGTGCTGAGCGCTGGAAGGCTCGTACGCCAGCTTCACCGCACCTCGTCATTATTTTATGTTTTTCGAAGTTCCACACACAACTCTCTGACGGCTGAAGTTGTTTTCTCCACGTTCGCATCCGGGGACATCTAATAACCGGGATAGTTTTACCTGCAAAGCCCCGGACCCCTGAAAGCAGCGTCGTCTTCTTCTTCACTCTGTGCTATTTAATGGCGGCAGCTTCCAGGCGCATTACCGCCACCTGCTGACGGGAGCAACACATTAAAACCAGGTACTGGAAAAAAAACGGGGGAAATAAGGAAGAGCGACAGTCGCACATATGAACCAATTTTGTAGATTATAACGACTGTTGGAATATTTGAACATTCGTGCCCCATCCCTAGTTTACGATGCGGCAGATCAAGCGATATATGGCAACAGGGGAACCTATAAATGTACAATCCTCTAAAATGCTCCAGACTCCGACTTCTCCTGTTTAAAAGCACCGTGCAGCAGAGCACCGTCAGTTTCGCCTCATCCCTGTGAAGAAACAGAGCGTTGGCCACAGGACAAGCAAGTCCCTCCCCCTCCCCACCCCACCACCACCCCCCCCCCCCGCCTTCGACGTCCAAACATCCAAATCAACCTGTCCCCAGGTGCTTCGTTCGCCTCCTTCCTCTGAGTGGCCCACTTCCTCTCACCCCGGCGATCTCTCTTTGCGGCTCGGAAACAAACGTCTCTAGCAGACTCCGAGATATACTCTTCGCGGTTTGTGCAGATCTCATCCTTGACAAAGGGGGCAGAGGGAGCAGGGAGCAAAGGGAAACTTATCACATGTGCGAAATGAGTCTGAATTCTTGCCCCTCGCACTCAGCAGCCAGTTTTATTAAAGTGTGATCCAGCGAGTATAAAAAAAAAAATCAAAAAAATCTCGCTGCTACCACATGCGGTGGCCGAGGTCCAAGGCAAACACTCCCACCGGTGTGTACACCAAGACAGATGACTATAGGACTCAAGGCCTGGCTAGCACAACGTAGCCCTATTCAGTATTTATTTTCACAGTTCAAAGCACTGGCAGCAGCCCACTTAGTGTCTGCAGTCCAGCCCAATGCACCCCTGATTGCCACAGTGAGGCTTCGCAGCCCACAAAGTCGTACACTGTAGCTTGTGCCAGCTACTAACCCCACATCTGCAGTACCTCGAGGAGCGGCGAGGCAGCATCCAGGAGGGGGGGAGGGGGGAGGTTTGAGGGTAGGCTTAAGGGTGTAGGGGGGTAAAAGGGATTCCACTGAAACCACACTTTGCTGTGGCTTGAACGGCTGCTTTTGAGCAGCTTGGCGCGATCACACGAGCCACATTAAAGGACAAGGTCTGTTATTCACCAGGGAATTGATAAGTAATGTTTCGCAGGCCGCCGAATCTGAGCGGCGAACCTTTGTGCCCTTGGCTGTGAAGTTTATCACCGCACTAACTCGATACCGTCTCACCCGCCCACACGGGGCCCGACTCTATAAAACCTGCGTGATATACAAGCTACCGTATGGAAATCGAAGGAGGATCCCGGGTTATATGGGGATGCAGATGTGAGCCGAAGTGTCTCGAGTTTCTTTTGGGATTTTTTTTTTTTTTTTTTTTTTTTACTGTCTGGGAATTCCTCGTCTCCTACGGATGATTTCCTCAGAGGGATGAAAGGTGGAAAAAAATCTGTTCAATGATGAGGAAAATGTTGCGGAAAAACATTTAAAAAGTGATCACTGGAGAGGATGGAGAACAAGCTCTGCTCACAGGGGTGCGATCAGAAATCTAGGTCAGTTAATTTCGTTCAGATCAGATTTCATTCGCCCTCATCTGTACTGCAAACATGCACAGACTCGGGTTTCATTCTGCTCGCATTAACGGCTCAATATTTGACCAGAGTTTTGCCGTAAACGGCCAATGATGACTCTCTATTTCAATATTCAGAGGCTTAACTCTAAATCTAGCTCTCACTTTATATGTCCCACTTTGTAGATGATGTGTATTTTATTTCAAACAAGACACTGTCTATTATTGAGAACATATTAAGAACAAAAAATGGAAATATGGAGCTTTAGTTTATAGTTATTGGCTATAATATTTATTGCCACATAAAAGAGTAAAAATCAGAAAAATCAACTTGAAGTTTCATTTAATGTTCAAGTCCAATTCACTCTTTAATGGGAGATTTGCATGAACACAATAAACAAAACACGCAAAAAAAAAAAAAAAAAAAACGCACTGAACACCAAGTGCCAAAAATATCTTATGCTTGGATGGCAGTGACTCGAGTTGCATCCAACATGTTGTTTTTCAGCAATATTAATCCAAATTATTGTTTCAACCTCCAACTGATTTTATGCATTTTGTATTTTTTGACCAAACACTGTGTTCTTGTGCTTCGCTGACTTGACCCCAGAGAGTCCTTCAGCTGTATGTAATGGGTAAGAGACTAAATCAGGGTTTGGCCAATGTACACATACACCCCCTGCTTTTACTACCTGGCTGCTCTTCACGTTTCTCCTCTCAGTCTGGACACTGTCAGTTCCAGTTTCGAATGCTCCATTTGAACTGAGGGCTGTTGTTCACAACAAGCTCATCAACTTCGCCGCGTTGGACCGCCTCTCCGTGCTTATTAATCTGGGCAATAAGTAGTGCCCGACCGCAGGGACCAGTAAAGCTGTTTCTCGCTGCTTGGTAACCGTTCTGTTTTTAGGATTTTTCCAGAATAACCGCAGCAAATTGTTTGACTATTTAAAAACTTTGGTGTCAATTTTTTTTTTCTTCCCAAAATTTGTCTTGATACAGTACTTGTAGGACATTTCTTCTCTTTAAACTGGTTCTGAAGTGATACCTGTCAACAAACCTGCACGACACTGCGTGGAAACACAAAGCGGGAACTCGGTCTTGTATTACAAAATAACATCTCAGCCCTTGAACGTTGATACATACATATTGTAAGATGAGATTTACCTTTGTTGGGATTTATTTTGTGATGATTCCGTATCATAGATTTGGGAACTATATAATGGGGTGCGCCTTAGCTGAAATGTTGATCTTGATTGGGATTGGGCGGAGTGATATGTGGTGAGGTGATGAGGTCATGTTTTGGTAGGTAGTTCGATTGTTTGATGTGGTTAAGGAGGAAGATTGAAGAAACGGTGTCACACAGAAGAGGTTCTCCCCGCGGTTTTCTTAACCCATAACCCGAAAGTACGTTATCTCAATAAACCGTTTCATTTATAGTTAACGCTATGGAGTTACCAGCGTTGCAGTATTTTCCTTGGACTGTTGAGGAGACGATGGGTCATTTGCTTCCTGCCCTGCATGTTGTAAAATAATCCTTTTATCTTAAATTACTGTTCAGAAATTGTATTAAAAGTCCTGAGAAGTGACTATCTACTCGTATCTTGACACATTTTGATGTAATTCAATTCAGTGATGACAAGTTTGTCTGAAAAAATTCTCCAAAAGTTTTCCCACGAAAAAATCAAAACAGTCTCACCTTATTCCAGACCTTCCAGCTGTGTCAGACGTCAACAGATGGAGTCCAGCTCGGTTTCTATTATGATTTCATTTTAAAAAGCTTTGAATCGTTTGGCAAACTGATGTTTTTCGAGGTCAAGAATACGTTTTAATGGGCCACCCCGGGGTAACGACACTTTCCATGAACTGCAGAGTCCTTGGTTTCCGGCTGGAGGACTGTTGTGTCTCTACCCTCGTTTCCTGTAAACTGTCTACTGTTAAATCTTATATAAGGGCATAATCTGCCTCAATGGTAGTTTAAAAGAAGGACATTTTCTGCCTTAAGTTTTTTGCCGTTCATCACACTTGGTCAATATCAAGTCTTCCCTCCATTTGATACGTTCCTCTTCAACACGTGGCCTTTGAACCACATGCTGTTCTCTACACTGCCAGTAATGGTCATGAACACGAGAAGCTGCTTGAACATGCTTGTGACGGCATCCTCCCGCTATTCCCTTCAAAACCTCAAAAGACAATTCCTTATACAAGACTTCAGAATTGTACTTTGAACAAATAAAAAGAACAAAAACAGTGATGGGGGGAAAAAGAAAAAAAAAGGCGGAAGAGCACAATATTTTTTACAAGATGAATCGGCGGGGGAGCAGATGATTAAGAGCTTGTACCCCATGTACGCCCTTTCCTGTCTGTTGGTTTGAGGGAGGCATGATGCCAGGACAGAAATCTCAAGGATTAGATGGTAATAAATTGGTGATGAAATAATCCTGTTGGGCAATCCCATTTAAAGTCGACGGGAAGTTGAGTTTCCCAGCACTGTGTGTCAAACAGAAACACAATGCTTTATGGACATGATGAGTGAGCCTCATTGAGCCCCTCCATAACAAAATGCAGGCGGACTGTACGGCGTTCTTTGTTTGAGAGTGACTAATTTTTGACGGTGGATTTATCATGAGCAACAAAACTAGATCAAGATAAAGTTACAACAGCTTGATTTGCAAATTAATTTTATGACTTGAAAAAAGATGGAAGATTTTATTTTTCGTTAAATGTTTATACAGCCGTGTTCATTCTGAGGAAACAACACAGTCTGCAGCCTTGCTGGCAGCTCGGTGAGGCCGTGCTTAGGCCAAGCTGGCTAAATGCTAACATCAACATGCTAACAATGACAATATGGCCTCCTGCTACAGGTTTAGTGTGTTTATATTTATGGTGTTCATTATCTTATTTTTAGTATGAAACCATGTTTGGTATTTAGCACAAAACATGAAGTTGATGGGAGTGTTGTTGACTTTGCAGGTATTTGGTCATAAACTAAACTATCCAGAAAAATTTAAATTATGAGCCGATTATGGTGCTACGGGAAAGTCGAAGGTTTTCCAAAATTATAAATAATCTTAATGGGAACGGAAATGAATGAATAACATTTCCATGGCAGTCCGTTCAGTCGTTGCTGAGGCTTTCTTGACTTTAAACTGGCGCTTGAGGAAAAGTAAAAGGAATCACCAAAGTCATTTAAACTCATCGTGTAGAAACCATGAATATCTTTATAAAATGTTGTGCCAAGTCTTCAATTAGATGTTGGGATATTAGGACAGATAAGTGAAAACGTTGGTAGTGCAAGAGAAAAAATGATAATCAAATTAGGATTCCTGTATGGGAACGATGAACGAATATCTGTACCAAATTTTACAGTAATCCATTGAATAGTTAGAGATATTTCACTGAAAAGCAAAAATCTAAAGTCTCACACTTGTGGAAAGATTGTGGAATCAACAGCAGGATTCTTCTTTCGTGGTTGTTGAGATGCGAGTCTGGATTTAAGTGGTAAAGACTTGACAATGTGCAGCTGTTAAGAGCCTCCATCATGCCTCCTGTAGGCCGCGTGGATCTCTAAAACGCAGTCGCCCGCAATAGCACATTTCCTATCTTAAATATGTAAACGGTGGTACATGATATTTTACACAAAATGACAGTGAAACCGTATAATCCCAGATCACAATCCATCCGCCAAGTCCGCCCGACGCAAACAACAGGAAGTGGCTTGATCCAGACGGGAGATTTCACAAACTGCTATGCCAGAGTAACCTATAAAAACTGTGATGGGCCCACAGTGAGTGACGGCTGTGCAAAATGCACATAATTTTGCATGAAGCCACCAGCCCACCCACAGCAAAATATATGGCATCCAGATCGAGTGCTTGTCCCGGTTTTTTTTTTTTTTTAGGTTTTTTTCCCCCTCAACAGAGCTGATCTTTGTGAGGTTTGTTTGTGTTTAAAGCTTCTCTGAGATCAGATAGCGTGCGTTATCGCCCACCATGTGGTTTGATTTGTACAAGTTCATAAACGTCCATTGTTGGAGAAAGTCGCGCAGTTAATCACCAACAGTCGCACCGTAATGCACGCGGCTGTAGGATGCGCTCATGTTTGGAGCATTTAACCGTGTAAATGATGATGTTCTCACGAGCCCGTTGGGAACATAACTATTTAAGGCCAAATTTGTGACCTCCTGGGAAATATATTTAGCAACTTTAAGTTCCACTGTGTTCAACCAGCTGCTTGCTAACTTTGCCTATTAGCTGTTTTGTGCTCGCCGGTCGGTGGACGGTGTGTTTGTCGAGCTCGTTTGATGGAAAGCGATGCAGGCTGCACCTGAAAATGGGGTTCACGAGAGTTGTGAGCCAAAACAGTGATGTAGTGGGATGTAAAACCAAAACAATTAGCTGAAAGATGCTAAAAAATGTCCTGTGGAGCTGAAGCAGATCCCACTGTTCTGGTTGCATTATGATGGGTAACTTATTTATTTTTTTACAAAGTTTTCAGGCATGTATGGTTTTTGTGTTCTTCATACTATACTACTAATTTACAATATAGCTTGTTTACGGGCATATTCTATGATTGATAGCATTCACATTGAGCATAGTTATTTGATCCAGTTGTTGAATATTGAGAATACAGATTTAAGTAAAAGTACAGAAGTATCAAAAGTAAAAGTACCCTTTAGGCAGAATATATTTTCTCAGAGCTGTAAATTCCTATCGGTGCAAACTCAAATCACTTGTTTCCCCAAAAGTCAAAACCTAAAGATATTCCAAAAAAATGAAAACAAAAAACTTAAATTTGGGGAAAAAAACAAATTCTTTTGTTTTTGTAAATTGTATTTGTAAAATAATCAATTATTACATATGTTGGCGATAGCGCTCTATCAAGCAACTAATCTATCGATCAAATAAAATGCATTTCAGCAAACAGCTTATGGTTATAAAACCAGATTTTACAACCTCGACCTTTCTCCCGATGCAGCAAAGATGAAAGTTTTCTGCTGAAAAAGATTTCTGGTTGAGGTACGACTTTAAGAATAAAAACCTTGCTCAAAGACACATCAGTAGGGACACGTGTGTTGATAACCCGACCTTCCCGGGACCACTATATGAAATACCCGTTTAATAGTGTATAAGTTGAGTGCGTGGCACAAGCCCCCATAGTCATAACAGAAGTCCATGACATCAGAAATCATAAAACCCGACTCATGCTATGCTTACATTACTGTCATAAAGCAGACTCCCAAATGTGCCTTATCCCACAGACTTTTTCGTAGAGCTTCTTGAAAATGTCGACCCCCGTCCCCCCCGCCAAAAAATTGGCAGCAGACGTACCGAACTCTTGTTTGGGAATTTGGAACAGTACAATCCTCAACCCTTCATGGGTCTGTTATGATGTGCAAGTTGTTGAATTTATCTACGTGTGTCCTCAATGTTTGCTGCCATAAATACTGCGGAGCGCTGGAGCTGCCCCGTCGCACTGCAATCCATCACTCCCACCACCGGCTCTGTGTTCATGGCAGCACAGTGGAGGGGATGGCGCACCTCCAAAAGGATGATCTAATGACGCTAAATCCACCCCGATTGGTTCGGTTAAGTGGGTGATGACAAAGCTGGCGAGTCTGTATGCGATCATCTAATTATGGAAACACATCATTCAATAAGTCACGTGGGAGAAAACAATAGGGAAGTTTCAGTTTAAAATGAGACGTATTAAAAGAACCCGCAATATACTCTTCTTGTAAATACGACAAACCGAGAAGAAATGTTGCTTTAGCAGATAACGGAAACGTTTATAAACTCCGCATTTCAATAGCGGTTATCAGAGTCCGGTGAGCTTTTCAGCCTCTTTTAAGTCATTGTTTTGGTCCCGCTGTACATCGGCTGCAAGGTTTCTCATTAATGCCATTTCCACATGCAGCAGGCAGATGTTTTTAAGCAAAGAATCTCTATAAAAAGCCACCGTGATCTACCAGCAGTATCCGTGTGTTACATGTGACGTGCAAGACACAGTACACAAAGTGTCATTAGCAACGTGATATACCCAAGTGAAGCAGAAAAGCCTCTTGGTAGTTTTTAAATGAAACAGCATTTTAACCTTTACCAGGCATTGGTTCCCTGCATGGGGTGCAGGCTATTTATAGAAGGTCGTTAAACGTGGCACATTTAATGGAGACGCCGGCCAGAATTACTATGGGATGTTACTGTTTGTGTCGACACTTAATTTGTTGGAGCTGCAGTGGAGAATTTGTTCTTGAGCAGTTTCAGCCACATCTGTATAACTGACTTAGTTTTGATAAAGGCAAAAAAAAAAAAAAAAATCGATCTCACTCTGCCTGGCGGTCAGAACATGAAGACTTCATGTATTTCACATTTTTTGCCAAGTATCTCTAATCCAGAGATTTTATTTTAAACTTGGAGTTGTTGAGCTGTTTGTTTTTTTCCTGATACAAAAAAGAAAGAAAGAAAAGAAAACGACTTTGGGCTTAAAAGGTCAAAGTTGTTAGCTGGAACAACTTTAAACTGCTTTCTTTACTTTTAGGTGGTAGCCTGATGGCAATTATTTGAGCTGCATCGTTACAATTATTTAAATGATCTCCATCTGCATATAAAAACCGCTGGAAGAAACTAACAGAAATGTCATATTTCCATCATTGTTTTCCACCATTTGAAGTCTGGCGCTCTTTTGGTAACGTCATCTTGTTCTTGTTCTTGTTGTTCTTGTTCTTCTTCTTGTTCTTCTTCCTCCAATAACCAATGCCAAAAAATGTCTCCTCGTCTTTATAAGGTGTATCATTAAACGATGATGAGGCTTTATACTATCGTGGCATGAAATTAACATTAGAAGAGAATTTAATCGTTACTCTAATATTGAAGACATTTTTTTTTTTTTTTTTTTTAAATCTTGTTCAACACGAGCTGCCAGTAAAGAGCAGAGCAGTAAAAGTAAAGCAGAACCGTATTGACGTGTACTCGAGTAAACTGCGCTCTGTTTTATTTGGTTCATGTTTTGGCCAGAAAAAACCCTTCAGAATGAAACACTTCACGTTTATTTTTTTCCCTTTCAGAGTCTCATGAGCAGTAAACACCGGCGGTCAATGTTTCTTTGATCTCATAAAACAACCCAGTGAGCTTTTCACTCATAACGTTATAAAATGTCACCGTATACGAGCTGCCGCGGCGGTCACCACCCACACACGCGCTCCCTCCTCATCATCATCATCATCATCATCATAATCGTCGGTGGCGGCGGCGCGCGGCTGTTGCACTTCCTCTCCCGGTGCCTTGTGGGTACATCTGTGTAACCCGTATAATACGAGCTTCTCCTGCAGGGAGACATGTGGAAACGGCAAAGCTTTCCAGAGGACTTGCGGAGGAGGAGGAGGAAGAGGAGGAAGGACGTGCTGACAAGTTCAGTTCCTGGCAAATTTTTTGGATGAAATATTATCGGGGTAATCTTCGGTCAAATGTTTCTCGGTATAAATGAAGATATTCGGACAATAACTTCTGCCCTTTTCTCTCCGCCATGGAAGAACGGACACTTCATCTGTAACTGCTCTTATTCTGAAAAACTTTTACATGAGCAGCATGAAATCAATGTCTTTTTTTTTCACATCATATCCAGTCGAATTTTAATTATTTTCGGAGTCTTTTTTCCCCCCTACTTTCAGTCTTGTTTACTTTCTCCACCGTGGACCGATTCATTCATACTGTAAAATCATGTGGTTTACTTCTGTGCATTTTAAATTTCACTTCTCTAAAAAGGAGACTTCTTTTTTTTTTTTTTTTTTTTCAGCAAAATCCATGCCTCACATATGTATAATTACACGCTTTCAAGCATGGAAACCGACCCACAACCGCAGTTTTCTATTGTTGGCCGATGTGCAGCTTTACTAGAGCGATGGGGGACTTTGAATTGGCTCGCCCGAGAGTCTGTCAGGGCCTGTTGAGTGAATGGATAAAGCTCCTGATTCATAATGCATGTATTCATATTTTTGAGTGACATTTGTAGTCAGGGTTCTTGTTATTTGAGGTTTGCTGCATTTCGATTGGACGCTGGTGAACTAACTTTTTTTTTTTTTTTTCAACCTTTTTTTCTTTGCCGGACATTGTCGACAAAGCAATGTCGGATTTTGCGATGACTTCGTGGTGAATTTATAAACATATTGAACCTTATTGCTGCAACGTAAATCAGAAAAAAAAAAAAAAGTACAGGATGTGAGAGCAGATATGCACGTATGACACGTCGCATTGGTCGGTGTATTCTGCATCATTTCATACCGTATTCTGATTGGTTGGTTTGCCGACTCGGGTCGCAGCCGAGGTCACTCTCTGACGACTTGGTCCGAAATTTCGGCCCATTTTGCTGCAGCGGCGTCTGCGGTCACCAAAGCCCCGAATCAGCCTTTTGTTGATGCGTCTCTCGGGGGAGCATTTCCTCCACACAGAGCCGGTTTCATTCTGATTCATGGACATTAAACAAAACAGCTTTTAGAACCGGAAGGTTTCGCTGCAATCTAAGAATTGCATTTTGTAGTGATGACCGCACTTTTTACTACGTTTCTCTCGGGACTGTAAAACCTGTGCAACGCGCTGTAGAGGGCCGTTAAGGCGACCTTTTGAACTTGTCCGGCATATTTCTTTTTTCTAAGATTGTGCTGCTGTGTACGAAACAAGAGTGCAAACCCGGTCACAATGCGATCGATTCAAATTTCCGTGCCTTCCGCTTGCATTTGTTTCCTCGATGACGTATTAATGTGTAAATGTGACCCTGGATTCACTTTTCAGTTCCTATGTTTTGACGTGTGAACCTTTTTATCGGGCAACATTTATTTTGTCACCCACCATTTATACTGTATATAAGCATTAGTGATCAGAATCCATGTAATTGCATTCGTTCATGTCGGTGTTCTGCGTAGTTGGAAACAAACAAAGCACATCTTTTTTTTTATTGATATGAGAGAATCAAGTCTGTAATAAAAAATCGGAGTAATGATCGTTATTGGCATGAAAAGCAATGAAAATAGGCAAATAGGGCCTAAAAAAACAAAAAAACGTCTCGGTAGAAGGTCTTCCGAGACTTTTGATTATATAAGACGAGCTGGAGAGTTTTTATGAGTCTCCGGAGGTTTTGCACTGCAGGTGTGATCAACAGTAATTAACGTGATGGAGCAGCGATACTGAAAGAAAGCGTTTGTGAAATCTTTATTGAGTCAGAACACATAAAAAAAAAAAAAAAGGACTGAATGCAACACGGTTCGGTCTCCAGGCGAAGTATAGATGCAGTAATGAGCACGGGGAGGGAGGGAGGGAGAGGGGTGGGGGGGTCTCCCCTTTTAATAAATAACATCTGAGGATATCTGAAGGTTGTCTCTTATTTTCTTGTTTCTTCTTTTTTTCTTCCTCGTCTATTTCTTTTCCAACGAGGATGACTGGTATTCGTAATGTCTTCCAGCTGCAGGACCCCCCCCTCCCTCCTCCTCCTCCTCCTGCCTTACTGCTGTCCTTATCTTTGCACGAGGTGAAGTTTCCACTTGCAGGATAAGGCTTACCCCCGCTGCTCCGGCTGCCAGACGTACTGTAAAGAGAGAGAAACATGCAAAGTAAAAAAAAAGAAATACCCCCCCCAAATCTTTTTTTTCCGGTCTGCAGGAGCCATCGACCACATTAAAGAATCATTCGTCCGGTTTCTGGTATCAAACGCTGACACAGCTTGCGATGGCCTCCCGTCCCCCGTCCCCCGTCCCCCTCCATATCTGCTCAGCGGTCGGGATATTTTAAAGATAAAGAAGTGTCTCCGTTAATACGCGTCACTTTTCCTCCTCTGTAAATAATCGCTTCTCGTTTTGGAGAACGGTTCCGTTGCCTCGGCCGGTGGTTTTGAGCGATGGCCCGCGCCCAACGTGTACCACCTGTTGGGTTTCTTTTTTTTTTTTCTTTTTCGGACATGGCGCAGTCCTACCAGATCCTAAACCCCAACAATGCATTTCACAGTCCCGCTGCACCGGAGACGGAGAGATGATGCAGGTGTTGATTCAAATCTAAGAGCACGAGCAAGTGTCAGGGAGGATACGGCCGACTTCAGCCAAGCTTTTCCCATTTTTATTGCTTTTCGATTCCAAAAACTCTGATTGCGCAAGAAGCATCGGGGATCATCTTCAACTTTCAAATAAACCTCACTCGGATTTCTTTTCATGCCCTTCTTTCACATATCCAGCACGTCCGTCCAGTCCCTGATTTTGTATGTTTTAATACGTCAGAAGCTAAATTTCCACCATTTTTAACTTGTCATTGTTATGACATGCTTCTTCGTGTAATTTCATCGCCTGGAAGCTCCGAAAGCAGCCGAGCATGTTGCAGACTGGACATCATTTCACCCAGCGGACATATTTACATTCGAGCTCTGTGATTTAAATCCTGGAGAAGGAGAAAATTGCAGTTAGCCGAGGCAAATGAGACTCTCAAGACCAGACCTCGCCTCCTTTTCTGCTCTCGTGGATGCGAAGACGGACACGAAGCCAAGTGGAGGGAAAATGAAACCGTCCCGCCGAGGTAGACTCTCCTCGTCCTCCTCCTCCTCCTCCGCTTCTAGATTTCCATCCAAACCGCAGAGTTTTTACCAAATTTTGACTTCTAGTTTGTGTTTTTCTTCACTTGTCATAATGTTTGCTGTCCTCATTTTTTCATGTGGTTTCCTCTGCTGTCAACAAGCTGGCAAAACTTCAGAAGTTGTTACCGAGGGTCACGTTTTCAGACACGTCGTACAACTGCATTCACGGCAGGTAACGGTTGTTTTCTCCCAGAATATCGGCGTGGGATAAGAATAACGGGAAAAGAATCCAAAATACCGTAACGGAAGTCAATGCTGCCATTGACTGTATCTGACAAATTGGATCTACTGTGTTTAATTATTCGGTAAAACCACTTCTGGGATGTATTTTGGAGAAGCTCTCGGTTTGCAGCAGTCAGCACAGATCTGATGTGGCGAATTACCGTGTGTTTCTCCTTTTATTTGGTGAATTTTAATTATCCCACATCCCAAAGAATGAAATAAAACTCGCACAACAGCAAGTGGCGATGTCCCACAAATACGTTTGGCACGCCTTATCTTCCCCACCGCTGCAGACCGCTCGCAGAAGGAAGGGAAAGAACGCATACATTAAACCAATGTGAATGTTTTTCGGCGTTAACAGTAATCCGGCCAAAGCGTGCGCAAAATAACCGTGAATCACAACCGTCCTCGCACCAAGATGGGACCGCAGGAGCAGAACTCTTTCCATGCTGCAGTGCATCATCGTCTTGTGTCCTCACCGTGCACGGAAACGCAAACCAGAGCGCGAGCTCTTCCCCCCCCCCCCCCCTTTTTTTGTTGTTGTTTTGTTTTGCTGCATCCCGCCGAGCCGCGGGCAGATGTTAACGCATGCCGAACGTCTGGGAGGCCGCTGCGACGCGGACCTGCCGTCCGTCTGTTGGTCTCGCCGAGGGTCCTGTCGTTGCAGCGTTGTGGCGACACGGACCTCCACCGGAGCTCTGGAGTCGGGGCCCCCCCCGCGGCACCAGATGTTGGACGAGACGACGACGGGAGGGGGGCGGGGGGCGGGCGGGCGGGGGGTGGATGGAGTCGTGCTCCATTTGAGATACTGTGATGTGGGCGACGTGAGGAACACGAAGCACACGGATGCAGCGAGTCCCGGGTCTCGTTTTTTGGCAAGAGCGACCGTAATGACGGATGAAAATTAAAACGGAGAGAGAGATAGATGTCAGAGTTCCATCTTTGACCTTCTTGATTTTTATACTTTGAAATATTGTCTCTGTCTGTTTGCAAATGACTTCAATAAGGTAGAGATAATAGATTGAACCAAGCTGCTCCAATCCTAGAAATCAATCACCCCCTTTTGCAACGATGATGTGACGCGCTTCCTACCAGACACATTTGTGCAGCTGCTCTTGTTGGCAGATCCTTTATTCCACTGTGTAAAGTATACAACATCAGCACAAGAATTGCACAAGGCAAGGCCAACCTTTTTCTGTTTTGTCTTAGTCTGCACTTTGTGTAGCAGCTTTGCCTCGACCCCCAAAATAAACCTTAAGCCCGTCCAGGTCACCAGCTGAAAGGTCGCTCAGGTTAATCGCACGTTCGAACTACTCGTCGTCAAACGTTTGGACTCGGTGCTACCGGGCGGATCCAAAATCTCTCAACCCAACTTCTTGCGACATGCGGGATTCGTAATGAATGTTTTCTGGGGACGAATCGAATCGCCGTCTTTCCTTTACGGCGTTCTCGGGCCTCCGAGATGACCGAATGTTTCCAGTCACGGTTTGTTTATTTGTGAAATGTACTGGAGACTGCAGGAATACGTTGCCATTTCGTTGCACTTCGAGAGATATTTGATACGAGGCGTTTTTTTTTTTTTACGTGGACGGAGTTGGACCAACAACAACAACAACAAAAAAAGCCAATTGTTTCCATTAACCAGCCCCGAACCTAATTCGTCCTTTCAAAGTATAATATTCTGCATTTTAATAGGTGAAACGATCGCCCCACATGACCCCCAAGTGCAAGTCCTAATGTAGATAAAACAACCTTTTCCCTTCAGACTCGCTATCTACCAGACGAGGACCTTTTTCAGTAAACAATTTAGAAAATGATTAGCGGATACGCGATACGTCTTTGGGGTTCCGCGC
The DNA here is from genome assembly GCF_029030835.1 of Brachyistius frenatus. Lineage (NCBI taxonomy): Eukaryota > Metazoa > Chordata > Actinopteri > Embiotocidae > Brachyistius > Brachyistius frenatus. Next base: position 778,293 of record NW_027210757.1, read on the forward strand.
TGAGATCTGAGAGGATTACGTTCGGAGGGGACTTCAATGGCGGCGGGATTTATCTCCTGTATCATCTCACAGGGTCATTCTCATAACAGCTAGCATCTTGAATTGACCACAGATGTGTCTTTCTCGATGATAATCCGGTCACTGATGACCGGGGGAGGGGGGGTTAAAGACCCGTTGATTAAACGGGGATTATGACGGGGTTGGAGGGTCCTGACGGGATTAAATGACTGTCAAAACTAATGTGCACCAATGAGTCAGTTTAGATGGGTCGCCGTGGAAATCTGATTAATATTGTTCAGATGTAAATGCTGGAGGCGAGGGGTGAAGGGTGTTGTCCTTCAGTTTTTAAGCCGGTGAAGAATTCCTTCACAAGTCCTGAAAATATTTCCTTTTTTTTTTTTTTTTTTTTTTTTTTTTTTTTTTTTTTTTTAATTATAGGAGCTTTTGGCAGAATGAATGTTTGTTAATGCTCTGAACATTTGCCCATCTTTGGGCTTATTGCGATCTGTACGTCAGTGGATGTAATAACACTGAATACAGAAGATATACTGTAATTACTGTATTCTTACGCGAGCGTAAAAGGCTCGTGTTTAAAACTTTTTAGCCCTAAAAATATTGTTGTAAATGACCACGTTTATTCCTATTGGCAGCTTTTTTTTTCCCCAACCTCAAACCTTCCCTCTTGACTTGTTTAGTCTTGACTATCCATATAAATACTGTTTGGATAAATCCTGGTATTTTTGCGCTGTATTCCTTTGGGAAAATAACTATATATTGGATGGTACTAATATACACGGATACCTTCACATTTGAAATCATGTTTTAACATTCTCTCCGAAGTTTGTGGACTTCCTCTGCAAACAAAGTTGTCGTGACGGTGCTTTGATTATCAACCACCGAATCTTTTTGGTCAAATATTTATCACGATATATTTTGAAATATACTGTAAGAGAGTTTGATTACTTATTCCACAGGTGGACCCTTTGCAAATTCGGCGCTATGGACCCGTACTGGCATCACACTGTACTTCTAGATACTGTGGTTAAGCGTCACTGTGGTTGTTGTCTGTTTTATTGTTTTTATTGTTACACATTTATACTTTTCTTTTTTTTATCTCTTTATTTTGCACACCGTGGGACTGTGAGAAACAATATTTCGATCTCTCTGTATGTCTTGTACATATGGTGGATTGACATTAAAGTTGAATTTGAACTGTAATTGAAGGTTAGATGCGGGCTTGTTCAGTCACAGGGTTACAAATGTCAAAAGTTAGAGTCCGCCTTCAAGGAATATGACTTGTGACACAGATTCCTTTGATTCAGCAGATACAAAACAAAGATTATAACATTTAGGAATTCTGTTTCACAGGAAAAGGTCGCAGACCTGTTTTCTTAAGAATTTTTATGAAGCCTATTGGTAGTACTTTGTGTATATCCATTTCAACCTCATGCAAAGTGCTGTTCATTTTGGACTTGTTTCTTGGACTGTCACAGTGGTGCTCAGTGAGCTGGATTGACCCACTATTTCCCCAAGTGTTCCTCCGCACCATCAAAGCTGTTCCTGCTCTGTTCAAAGCTAGAAAAAAAAAAAAAAAAGTTTGATGAAAGGTAATTCCTATTGAACTGGGGAGATCTCCGACCGCCAGAGACTGCTGCTCTCTTACTGGTCTGAACGGCACTGGACTTGAAGCACTTCCAGGTCTTTAAACGCTTCATGTTGTCAAACTCTCTCTGTTTCAAACAATGTTTTTTTTGGTGTGTTTATATCTGTGAACAAACTCTGCAGAGTAAATGTTATCTTAAACACATGTATACCTAAAACGTGCAAAGCACCTGCAAAACGGCGTTATTTAAGCGTGCAAACATTACATATTTTTGTCACTTTGTTTACTTTAGCGGCTGACTAATTATTCAAAAAGTGAGAGAAAACTTGGAAGCATTTTATGAAGCAGTTCTGGAGCAGAGTATTTATCAAGACGTGGCCATGTTGAGGTTGTCACGAGTGCAATGCTTCACAGATGTTCCACAATGAGCACATATCTTTCAACACGGGCTGTTTATTTTGACCTTAGTCTGTGCCCTATGACGAATGGCTGATCAATTGATCATGCAGACATGTTCGAATGGAATCTTGTCAAAGACAGAAGTGTCTCATAAACATTTGGTTCTTGTTATGCAGCCGGGAACCCTAAGGCGGCCCGACTCGGTCACGTATCCTCGGGACTGTTGTCTTTGAGCAGGCGGACGCTGCTGGCGGGCGATTCTGAGAACCACCCAAAACAAAACAACCGGGAGCTCTGCTGTTCGGCCGTGAAATAACGAGGCCGTGCGGTCGGGGTTTATTTTCAGAGGAACAAAAAAAAAACATAAAAAATTTACACATAGCTTTGATGATGTCACTCCGCATGCCAGATCCCCTGCATGCTGCCTCCGCAAAGGCATTGGCTATCAACGAAAAGGTTCCATTATGGTAGCACGCTGACCGGAGGGCGAGCCAACACGGTCACACCCATGGCGGGAACCAAAAAAAAAGAAAAAGCTCCTTTTGCAGCTTGATGGCTGTTTGGTATTGTTACCAGACTCCCGCTCTGCTTTCTGGGCCCGGCCTCGAGTTCTCAGCTGAACTCTGAGAGATCATGCAAAGAGGCGCAGCTAGAAAACCGAAGGATAATGAAAAGGTTGACTTGAGAGAGAGAGAGAGAGAGAGAGAGAGGAGCTCCTGTTATCGAAGGAACTCAACCGCCTTCAAAATCACTGTTTTGGTTTTGCGCTCTCTCTCTCAAAAAAAAGCAAAAGCAAAGGCAAACAAGTATGGAAAAAGAGGGATAAGTTTGGGGAAAACCCCCACACCCATTTGGAAATAATTTCAGTGACCGCCATCTGAAAGTGTTTGGATGTGATACCATCACAGTTCACCAAAAGCAGCGGTAGTCTTCATCAAATCACTTTGATAGCAGGAGAATAAATGTGTTCTTTTGTAACATCAGATATTTACATTTTCCTTGAATTGGTTATTAATGGCAATTTTATTAACATTCCATCAACAATAGAAGCGTTTCAAGGACTTTTTTTTAGTACCTGTGCATGATTCCTGTGAAGATTGTAACAATAATTGAATTAATAACCAGTTCATTGACTATATCTTCGGGGTTTTGAGATAAATTGTTTCTGTAATTGAACAACGTGTTTACCGAAGTCAAAATATCATCTGTAAAAAAGCTTTATAAATGAATGAATGATTTCTGAGCATATCTGAATGATAAATAAAAAAAAAAATAAAATCATATTTATACCAAGCTAACTTTGTAGTTAATAGGTCATTTTCCTGGTAAACAGAACAAATCATTATCGTTAATAATGTTTGCAAAAATAACAGAAACAGTCCGTATTTGTTAGGACTGCCCCCTAAAAGTCGACTGACACAGAACCACTCTCGTCCCTTCGGATCGTTGTACGTCAGGTCGGAGGGAGCGGTGGGAGACGCGAGGTCAGGTGCTCCAGGCCGAGAGCCAATCCCAGACCAGCGGGTGTTTTTTGGATCGGGACACCCATCTCGCGTCGGAAAACGCCGGCCTCGGCCAGCTGCAGCCCCCGCCTGGGAAACGGTCGGCGGACGAGGTAACGAGGCCCGCACGGACTAACGCGCCTCGGGAGACGCGCGAAAGCCACGAGTAGTCGAGTCTTCTTGTCCAAGAGCCAAATCTGATCTGACTGACAAAATTCTGTCAGGTATCGCCCTTGTATTTATTTTTTTAAATTGCTGTTTCCAATAACCTTGGTTCTCACAGACTCCCTCCAAAAAGATTTAATTGAAATACTGAGAGAGGAATTGCCAAAATCAGTCACGTCATTGTCAAATTATTATTTAAAATCAAATAGTAACAATATATTTTAGTCGAAAAATGTCTGATTATAAATAGTCTTGAATGTTTGGCTCAGCATCTCGGTCATACTTCTTCAAAAAAAACTAATTTGAAGCTTTACTTATCACACATTTTTGGGATATGGAGGCAGATATATATCCCTGTGGCCCCAATTTGCATTCCTGGTTTGTTGAGGAGTACGGTACCAGAAGAAATAGGGTTGTTAGAAAGAACCATGATATCCACAACAGACAGAGCAGCCACCGCCAGCAGCATCTCGAGGGGAGGACACATTCAAAACATGTCATGATACTTATGATTTATTCTAAAGAGACTGTGGTGAGATGCAAGTCAAGATTATGGATCAGGCTTCCAACGTGCGACTGTCAAGGTAAACGATTTCGGAAAATCTACCAGCCGACAGATCCTCACCTCTCCTTCTTCCAACCGTCTCTGAAGAGCAGGCTTTAGAAAAAAAAAAAAAAAAAAAGTTTCACCGTGAAGCGCATTGAATCCAGGTGGACATTAAAACATAAGCCAGAAGTAAAACTTTTGACTTTAATGCGTGTAGATCTCAACTCCTGAGTTTTATTTCTCCCGAGTTTTTTGGAAAAGTATCCCAGGTACTCGGTGCAGTCCCATCTATCATGGCAGACCTCATCCATCTGCAGCGGGGAGATATAACCGACACTCTTCACATCAAAAGTCGCTTCAGGACTCCCACTCAATGGGGCTCACTTTGAGCCGTGCAGACTTTGCCATCCCTCCCCTGTATCCTGTCGGGGCCCCCCCTCCGAGCCAATATGGATTTACACCTGGCCATTTGGAGATGAAAAAAAGAAAGAAAAGAAGAATTAGCTCTTCCAAGTTCACAGTCCAGTGCTGAAATGGATTTTTTTTTTATATCCTATTTCCTTTTCCTCATATCACATCCGGCTGTCAAATACCATATTATGCAAAGCCGTCTCAGGAACTAGGATGTGCACATGGTGGATAAATCAGCAAATTTCCAACAAAAAAAAAAAAAAAAAAAAAAAACTGCTGGGATTGTAAATTGTTATATACAGGTCTGACTTTCAGCGAGGTGTGGGCGATTACATTTCTCTCCCAGTGGTCTTGTTTTCTGCACCACAGAATGAGAGGAAATCAAGGAGGAGAAAAACAGACAGAAAGCCATTTCTGTACTTGCACTTAAAAACGACAATTAATGGAAACAAGTTTATTGTTTGAGGTTTTTTACTTATTTAAACAATGGGAAGTAATTGCACAGAAATGGCATGTGTTTTCGTAGCGTTTGGCTCATTTTCTTTGGGTTGCAATTCTCGTTTCTTTGGGGGGAAAAAAAGGGCTTCAATAAACACATTTGTAATAAGATAGCATTGTGTTGAGATGTGCACTTAAGCATGTAAAAGAAACATTGAGTCCGCCCGACTGATTAATGGGGGAAAGTAAATGCATTAATAGGGATCGAAACATTTTTTATGTTCTCACCATCAGTGTAAAAAGCGACTGTGATTGTAATCACAGAGCAGCAACATATGCTCGATCAATGTACCGTCTAACCCAACCAGAAAGATGGAAGTGCCTTCTGAAGATCCAGCAACACCTTCAGGAAAAAAAACAACAAAAAAAACAGCCGCCCACTCGCCGCTGTGCAGCACGCCTGTTTTCTATGTCAAGTTTCAATAGAGACACACTTCCTCTGCTTGAACCTCGTAACACGGTGCGATTGGTTTTCGATCGGGGGCCAACGTCAACTGTCATAGCGAGGCTGCAAAAATATTCCTGCTCATTGGGCGATTGGGTTACGAGCGTTCGGCGCGGAGTCGGCTGTTGTCTCTATAAGCCGAGTTTCTCAAGGTTGCTGGGAGGGCTGAAGTGTTTTACAAGTTCTTCTCAGGAGGACGAGTCGCAGCCTCTCCAGATAAATCCCTAAAACCTTATCTGAACCTCTGGATGCAATAAATCGCTCCCGTGGTTTTGTTGGCACTAATTCCTCTGCAGCTATATTCGATGTCCATTAAAAGAAGTTCAAGGTTACAGTCGGACGACGCAGGAAAGAAGCCACGTGACCCTCCGTTTCAGCATCGGAGATGAGTAGGGAAGAAGGTGGCGAAGAGGACACGTGTGATCCTGAAAGTGTTATGGTGTAGAGTAATGTGCATGCCTGTGGTGGTGGTCGTTAGAGCTAACCTGTCATCAGCAGCGACGGTCTGGCTCGGAGACCGCTGCCGCTTCGAGAGTTGCTAAAATGACATTATTGCGTCTATGAAGGTTCTTGTGTGGATAGTTTTGCATTTCCAGCAAGAGAGGAAACTATTTCCTCTCCGTATTTGCTGGGTATTCTTAAAGTCTTGAACGATTATTGCTAAATTAAGGTTGTTCTTTAAAAAGGAGGCCGGTTCGTATGAGCAGGACAGTTTGAAGTGCTCCAGAAAAATTGACCTTTCATTTTTCAGAGAAAGAAACAAATTACCAGCAGAGGTGAAAATGATATGACGTTAGCTCTTTATGGCAGTCGAAATGTCGAAACACTCGGCGCTGAACGGAAAAGTAACGCTCATCAACTGGGCACCCTGCGACGTTTCCATTAACAACCATTATTTTTAAAACACGCCGCGTCCAGGGAAAAACTCTTCGGTGGACTCACTCCTGAAGTCCACCTGTTCCCCCACCGGCGATGGACAGAAGCTTTTTTTTTTTTTTTTTTTTTTTTCTTAATGCCTCGACTCCCCTGTGGAACCTCAGCCAATCTGGTAGAAGATTGTTTTTTGGGGTTTTTTCTGAGGCATTGCCACAAATCTCTAAAGGGACTTTCACCGACCCGAGCATCAAACGGCGTTAATCAAAGAAAGGAGAAGCTGCGTTGAAGCCGTCCCCGACTCGCAGGTATCATCGGGATACCGAGGCTTATTGTCCTTCAGTCACTTCGCCATCTGGTCCCTGACCTCTGTGGATACTGGTTGAGTTCTCAAACGCATCCCAGACCGGGAGGATAAAGGAGGAGCTGCCGTTAATGCTACAAAGGTTCGACAAGGTGAAACAACAACTTGGAGTCGACGGGAGAAAGTCGTGCAGCTTCATAAAACTTTATGGCTTTGGGGGATGAAGAAACAGACTGGCTGTTTTGAAATTGCGCAGAGGTGGCCTGGCCTTGGAGTCCTGAAATACATTCAACACATAATCAACCATGGATGTTTTATATTCAAGTGAGTGCAAGGAAAAAGTCCAAAATTGGAGATAGGGGCTTTTTTTTCATGACATACGTGATGAATGATGTCTCAAGTACTGAAAAAAAAGGGAGTTGCAGGTGTTTCGCTTTGGACGTGCTTTTACATTAAACTATGTTTTATGGGACACCAAACTAAGAGATTGTACAGCTACTCAATCAAAAACAAGATGAACAAATGCAGTTAAGCCTTTTTTTTTTCGTACTTTTTTTTCTTGGATTTCGATACTTATAACCCTCTCAGGAAATAACAAAAAAAAAAAGAAAAGAAAAAGGGATAGCGCTACGCGCTTTAAATGGTGTCCGTCTGCTGGTCATAAAGTTGCAGGTGCATCAGTCAAGGCTGCGAGCCAGACAGACGAACCTTCGCTCAAAGGTTCACAGCAGCAGACTGTTTCTGAATCAAGCCTTCTGAGTAAAACGGCGTCCAGTCATGTTTATCCCATTACAACAAATCATCGAACATGGGCACCAAAGCCAGCATGTGGACATTTTAATAAAGGAATTCTTGCTCTGTTTTGCTGCTGGGATTTATTGCTTTTATGGAAACACCAGCTTTGCTTTGGACATTTCAAATGTTTCGTGTTAGTCCCTCGGATCGACGACGGCCGCCGAGAGCTCCTCGGCCCCGCGGAGACAGCCTCACCGTGACCCAAGGAGGCGACTCCCCCCCCGCCGGGAGCTCGCCCATATCAACCGAGCAGCTCCGCTCCCCATGAAAAACTCGTCAGAGCCACACAGGTTGACGGGACACCTGAAACGGCGCTTCTGCGAAAAGCAAAAAAAAATAATAAATTGCGATTGCGCGCGTAAAGCTTTCAGTCACTTTGACAGGCACAGACGGCGCAACAAGGAAGCATTGTCTGCCCTGCACAAAGAGGCGGTAACCCCTGCGGTGAAACACGCTCCTACCAACGAGCTGATAAGTGATATGAGCTGTGGAGTTTATGTTAGAGTCGCGCCGCGGTGCACAGAGCTTCGCCTCACCGCTCCGGGTCGACTTTCTGAAGGGAACCAGGAAACGCTTCTTTGACCATTTTAGCAGAAACAGTTTTTAATCTGCAGGTTTCCAATCTGATTTATTAGTGCAGATTTATGGACAGAAGTAATTAAAAAATTCCCTCGTTTCAAAGGATCCATAGTGATCATTCAATACGGACTTCATCTCCGTCTGTGTGTAACTCAGGAAGGCATATCAGAAACTGTACATGTGCTTCCAGGATGTAAGCAGCCTGTCATCAATCATACAACGCTTTGACTGCGACTTAAAGTAATCCTTATGAAGCAGCAGACTATACAGATGATATTATTTTCAAACCGGATTTAGTTTTTTTGGCATCGGATTTACACAAAGTCCGTCGTGGAAAACCGTGTTTTTGATGTTTTGATTTAAATAACACACTTCGGGTTATCACAGCGTATTAACTGTGATCATAAATTTTGGTTTTGAAAAGGCGCATGCGAGGGCGGCCCGAGACATAAGGAGCGCTCGAGTTTCTTCCTGCTTTTGCAGTGGTTCATTTACTCCGAATTCCAGTTTGTACAAGAGTTTAAAGAGTGAAATATTGCAGAATCCATTTATTTATTTATTTTTTATTTTACTTTTGGCTGTAGCATTTCTTTCATCGGAACGATGCCTCATTGTGTCAAATTAGCCGATGATAAAGGCTCGTCACGACTTGGATGTCACCCACACAAGTGGGATCAATTTAGTGTGACGCTTATGATGAGTGGTTGATAGTCAAATGCTTCACTTGGAAAGAAATACAACTTCTCTGCTCTTGTTGCTGCAAAACAGTGCTTCGTCAGTGCCGGCTAGCTGATCTGTTCTGCACATGCCAGCTCTCGTATTCCCGCCCGTTTTTCTACCGCCCGTGTGACGACCGATTGTGCTTCGTTTTGTTTTGACCTTTTGGTGTTTTTTGGGGGGGTTTCAAAGCCCCACCCTATTTAAGTGTTCGTTGACGTGTGTTTCACGTTGACCCCGACGAAGGCCGAAACGCGATGGTCCGCTATTATTGTGTCGATTATTTCTTTTTGTCCCTCTCCGTCCACCTCAGTAAACGGTGAAGTTGTGCCAGAAACTTCTGCTTGGTTCCACAAACGTAGAGCAAATAATACAAATATTTGCTTTTCGTAGAGTCGTTCTGACGTCATGCAGCTTAACCCCGTCATTTGGCCACCGATGTGGAGAATTACCTCGACGTGTCTTGTAACGTACCCGGACAGCTTATCTGTATTACCGATGTCTGGACTGGATTTTTCAGAAAATATATGATTTATGATATTATATACGCTGCGATGGCAGACTGAAGACTCAACTTGACGTTTAGCGGGATCTTACCTGCGCGTTACGGCTCAGTTCGTGCGGCCTGGCTGTCGCGTATCGCGTCTTTCTCGAGGCCTCCGTCTCTCTCTGTGGACGTTGCGGCTCGTTTTGCTGTCAGCCTGCCATTTGGGTTGTAACTGTATCTTCACTGCAGGATGATGTCATTGACGTGTTGCCACCGCTGCTCTTTGCAGTACGCCGCAATCCTTCAGACGGAAAGCCAAGCTGCGGCGAAAACCATCTTTTAGAAATGACATCGTGGGCAAAGAACAGCCCCAAAAAAAAAATTGCGAATCACAACACGGGAGCGTTCATTCATCTTGTCGAACATTTGTAATCCCCCATCGGGGCCGCCAAGAAACTCGATGGTTTTGAACGCCAAACGCCTGAAGGTGCTCTTGTGTTTCTGACTTCTTCTGGCTAAAGATCCTCTGTCTGAGGTGCCAGAGGTAATTCACTGGACATGAGCTTACCAGGCAAGCACAGTGTGTTTCACGAGCACGGAGGTTACGTGTAATAAATTACAGTGAATGTCAAATAAAGTACTTGAAATTGTACTCTGATCTAAAATCTGACAACATTCAGACTCTTCTTTACGCCATTAGCCGCAAAATCTTAAACAAAAAAGGAGTGCACGTAAACAGTTTTTGCACATTTACTGAAATATTTATCTTTGCCACTCATGACTCCAAACGTATCGCACAGCACTGCAAATTGACAAAATCTAATTTAGCCAGCCTCCTGTGACGGCAGAGGGGACTCACACGAAGCGGGACGCTGAGCAGAGCGATAGCCAGTCATTGTTTTTGAAGTGTGCCAGAGCCGCGTGTTGACCTCCAACGCCGCCGCATTCGACGAAACGGTCCTGATGAATTGCGCTCACGGCAGGCCGAGTTGGGTTTCTGCCTTTTTTTTTTTTTTTTTTTTTTTTTTCCTGCGTATCGTGTTTGCTGACTGTATAAATGTAGTAATTGAAATGTAAAGCAGGCTTCCCGTGGTACAATATTTACACAAAACTCCTCACATATGGTACGGATTGCCGGACAGCTGCTATCAATCGCGGGGAGCCGCATAAGAAACACTTTTGAAAATGAATTTTAAATTAAGAAGGAGGGGATGTGCCGTCTCAAAAGACTCTCCAGATTTCGGGGTGTAATTCCTGAATGTACAGAGTTACTGTATGTTTTGCTGGAGTATGTTTGGCTTTTGAGAACTGTGACTCCCATTTACAGTAGACTGACCAGTAAGTTCATGACTGTGTGACTTGTTGTCAGTCAAATGTGGTTTTAACAGCAGGAATTGAACCTGCGGTTCGGAGGTCGTAGAGCGATGTGCGCCGGTAGTCCTTTTGGCGGTGCAGTACCGAGGTGTCTGTACATGCTAAATTTACAATTGTGTGTCTGTGTGCATAGATGAAAAATAACCATTAAAATATCAACAAAAAATCCCTTAAAGAGTAGTCGGACATTTTGGTAAATACACAGTGTTTTTGTAATTTTTTTACTGACGTCGATATCACTCCTATGCTGGAACCACAGACTGTATATACATGAGGATGTAGCTTCGAAGTCTGAAAAATAAGGCCGCTGCGGAAGTGACGTAAGCTGCAATACTGCCGAGGGCCACTAGAGGTTGGTTCCAAAAAGCCCCTGAAAATAAATCTCTTCATTAATTAGAAAATGCATTAAAAAAATATGCGTTTTTTTTTTTTTTTTTGGGGGGGGGGGGGGGGGGGGGGGGTGCGTCTGGTTGATTGTGGTATCGTCGGATTTCCAGTCAGGTCGAATCAGATCCACCGCTCGCTCCTCCCCCAGCTCGTCCAAATATGGTCACTTCCTCCTCCAAACCGCTCCGAACTCCCAAAGATGGCGACGGCCAAAGCCGACCTCACGGCGTCATGACACAAACCGACGGGGGTCGTCGTTGTCGGTTGCCGCTTGGCTGGAACCAGGAGAACGTTAGCTTAGCTTAGCATAAAGAACGGTCTGTCTGTTTAGTCTGACTCTGAGAAATATCTGCTATAATAATGTTAAATTTAATTTCTTCAATCTGTTTAAAAATGCCCCCCCCAAAAAAAAGACAAAATGGCAAATTGGATTTTGTTTTTGCAGGATGGTTTCTTGGCCTTCAGTGACTCCCTGGATTCTGGTCGTCACAGTGAAGGTAGCCAGCCAACAACTTCCTGGAAGACCTTCTCATCTAACTCGCAGCATGGCAGCGTGAGTATTTGCCAACGTGTCCCAACTATTCCTTTAAACTGACCTCCGGATTAAACCGCTGCTTCGTCGGTTTGCTGTACGCGCTCCAGAAAAAACACGTTGAACTTAACATTTTCAGACGGCCTGCAAAGAAAAAACACTTCTAATGCGTCGGAGCGAGCCGGTCTCCTGACTCAGTGTGCAAGGGGGGGGGGGTCACTGCTAAATCACTGGTAATTATCTGGGCACTGACAACTCTCCAGTGACATCCAGGATTTCCATTATGAGGGGGTCTGACTGGATTCTTCTGTCTCTGCTGGGTATCCCTGAAGTCCATAAATTGTCTGTGCATGTTTGCCATTTTTTTCCCCTCCACCCTCTTTCTCCTTGATGTGTTTGGTCACACAGCTGCATGCAGATCTGAGTCATGGTAGGCTTTTTTGTCTTTACAGTACTGTGGAAATATTCAGATGATCAGCAACACATGACTGGGAATTAATCATTTGCGACCAGTGGGGTGAGCTTCTCTCGCCAGCTCATCCTGAAATTGCTGCGCTCCACATCCTCATGCCACGTATGTACTCTGGAAGTATTCAAATTATGCAAATTCACTCATTAAAGGGGCTTTTTTTTTTTTTTTTGTGCGGATTCATCAGGGGCTGGATCATCTCCTTGAGGCTGTTAGCTTCTATTCATCAAGACTTTCTCCTTTTTGATGAGTCATCGCCACAGATAGAGTTCTGATGTACTTGTACAACACGGATATCGAATCTGTTCGGTCTGGGTTTTTTTTTTTACACCAGTTACAATCTCCATAATTTACATTCGTGTCCTACTTCTTGCTTTTGAAGACCCACCGCCACTTGAGTCGTCTCGGCTTCTGTCCGTGTGGCAACAGACGGCTTTAAATGATCACCTCTTTAATCCGACGGGGATGCACGACGGACCTCTCGAGGCCCGTTTCTAGATGACCGTTCAACAGGAAGCAGATCAGGAAATTCATCACAGAGAAGCAGAACTGCCGATCAAGTAGCCTTTCATTTGCTTTCCAGCTACGCTCACATCTGCAGTTATGACAGAACGTCCTAATAGAAGCTGAAATTCTTCTTTCTGTCTCGTCCCTGCCACAAGAGGACGAGGTTGGACGAGACGCGCATCCAAGCAGGCAGTTGTTTGACATTAAAACGGTTTGGTGGAAAGTAAAAAGCGAGTGTCTGATGGATCAGTGATGACATCTTGAACTCCAAAAACAAAGGTTTAACTCTCGGGAGTTAAGAAGTATTACAGCTCCAAAAGTGTGTAATCCACCCGTCAGGCCGCTGCAGAATACTGAGTCACATCGTGTGTCTTTGGTTTAGACACTGAAAAACCAAGAATTACTTGATTAGGGTGAGGCAAAAATGTCTTAAGAGAAATCCACGTTACTTTCACGTGGACTGAAAGGGTTGGTCTCAAGGGTTAAAAGTTCTGGGTTTCATCCATCCAACCGCCTTCGACCTACTTGGACTTCATCAGTTTTGTAGAAGGTTCGACCCCGGGCACGCGCGCATTTTACGACTGGCCGAGGCAAAGCGTGACACTGACACGGTGTCTTCTACTGGGAAGTTGGAGCTTTTTAGTAGCTTTGGCCGTTGCTCATATCTGTGACGGTGTCCTCCTATTCACGCGTATCATCGTTTCTGAAATCAGAATATTTTTTTTGTTCTGCCATCTGTTCATGTTCAGATCACCGAGGTCAATCGAACCTTCCTGCAAATGCTAAAATGACACGATTATAAACCTTCATCACAGTTTACAGCCACTGTGCTTTTTACTGCATGCATGCAGAAAAGTGCTTCCTAAGGACCCCCACAAGAGGTTTTGACATGAATCTGAGAAGTTGTGAGATGATTATTGGGGCCGGAAAGTCATAACTGTGCTACATAAAATGTCTGTTGCTCTAATTTTTGCTTTTTTTGTGTGTAAAAGATAGGAAAAAATATATATCTTTCAGTTGATTTCTTTGTATTTCAATCAGATTGATTTCGCTGCACACAAGCAAAAAAAAAAAAAAAAAAAAAAAAAAAGCGGCTCAATTTGACGTAACTGTTGACGACAACCTGTCGGACCATCTAATCGCTTTGGACCCGGTTTGATTTTGTAGGATAATGTTTGCCAAGTTGCCAAATCTCAGCAATCAACTTAATGATTACAGTGTTATAACCAATTAAAATAGATTAGACTCGGATTGTAATGAACCAGGATTATCAAAAGAGCTAATTTTCTTCTATTGTTGGCATCTCCAGGAATCTCTGTAAAAAAATATTGTACATACGAGGTCCTCTTAAACAAATCTGACAAGTATCTTCAACAGTCCGAATGAATTTCAGGCAACACCCTCGTTCATCTGCTACCTGAGGATATCCAACTGTTTCCCTTCATAGAGAACAACAGTGCTTTTTCTTTTCTTTTCTTTTTTTTTTTTTCAGACATCTGAGTACAATAACGCACACCAAAGCCTTTGGATACACACCCATGTCATATTTATACTGGCTGTGACATGATACTAAAGCGTATTTTCATTATCCTGATTGTAAATACCTTGAAATTTATTGCCTTTTTAGTTGTCTTTGGTATATGCTGAGAACAACGCTGGGACAACCAGGAAACCTAGTGGGACATGAATGATGCTCGTCAACAATATCTGTTGCAACTCGGTTCTTAGGATGGAAGGTCCTGATAATACCTCGCATCCTCTGGGCGGGCGGGCTTCCCAGCTGCCCTGGCCTACATTTTCTTTGCTATTACAGATGTTTTGGCCAAATAAGCAGTAGCAACACGCAGGCCCACGGAGTTGGTCTCAACCTTCTCTTTCCCCTGGAAAAAACATTCATGTCCAGTGTCCACCTACTCTTTACCATGCTACATAAAAATGTTTCCAAAGCAATTATTTTCTTTTTTTTAACAGTTCAACAACAGACAGCCGTTGACAGAGAAGAGAGGTTCCAGGTCATGTTGAAGGCAGTAAAGTCTTTAGCTGTGACTTTTATGACTCACCTGTTCAGTGCTGGAAGGTAACTAAGTGCATTTACTTGGGTGTTGCCCTTAAAGCTTCACTAAATCACTTTTGTGGTTATATTTTCTGTCCATTTGTGGGCAACAAAACGAGAACGTTGATATACAGTACTATCACCTGTTGTTTGGTAATGAACGATATTATTATTATTATTATTATTATATTAGCTTAACACTGTCCTCAATACATAGTTTGTCCACCGAAGTGCACCGCCATGTTTATTTATCAGGCATAAAAATCCAGTAGTAGGTTATTTGATGTAGGACTTTATTATTGATCAATCTACCAGTTCTTTTCTTGATTAGATGATTAATTGTTCATTGTTAATTGTTTAGCAGTTCATTTTGCACCGTTACCGTTTCTCATAGTGTAATTTTTGGCTGGTACAGGCTACTATTGGCTGTGAAAAAGCTCTAGAAACTCACCGTACACGACACGCTCAGCACCGAACGGCAGTTAGAGACCAAGCTGGTGAACAGCAGTGGAGCAGCCGGCAGCTGAAGAGCCAGATATTTACGTCAGGAGTTGGTAGAGACCAAAAATGGAGCTAAAAGACAAAGAATTTTGGACTTGAATTGTTGTGTTTTCATTATTCATATCGGCTTCATGACTTCATATCCCACTGCAAACCATTCAAACGCAAAGCGTTTTTTCTACCCAGTTTTATTGACCTCCTGATTATGTCATTTGTTCTGGACATTTGTGCTTCTAGCATTGTTAAATGTATTTTGTTGTTATTTCCTACTTTGTGCTTTTGCCTATAGACAAAGTTATTCAACTTTTAATGTTTTTTTTTTTAGTGTCAATAAGTGTCAGTAAATCTGGGAATTATTTACTTGTGAGATCTGAATACTTCAATCATAATTGTTCTAATTTAATAGCCTGTACGAGAACGGGTGAGTCAGTTGTGACTCCGAGTGCTCCCCAGGGTGGAACCATAAACAGGGAAACCCATGTAAGAGAAAACGATTTCCCGTAACAGACCTTCTCATGTGATGCGGTTTCACAATCATCAGATCAATTCATAATTAATATATAAGAAGGTCAAGGGAGTCCACATGTTTTTTCAATTTTTTTCAGGGTGGGGGTGGATAACTTTAAACTTTGGCTTCTTTGTGCCATCCTCACTTCATCACGGCGTGTCTTTACACCACCTCTTGTGCATCGCCATTGCTGATCCATGTTGTATTTCGTGGTCGCGGAGATGAGCCTTAATTGCAGATGCTGGAATGTCGTCAATCCCACATAACAGCTCTCAAACCCACATTAGAGACGTCGACGCTCCGTCCCCTTTGGTCTGATGTTTCAACAGGCTCCTCTCACTGGAAGTAATTCCTCCGCAGCTAAAAAGTGGGATTCATATAGTTTCAAATAAATCATCGGTGCATCTCATTAATGCTGTTTGTATAATCGGAAAACCATAAAGTTTGCCCTGTAATTTCCTAAACCCTGATTTATTAAGGGGATTTAAAGAGGTGACTAGGTGGTCAACACGGGGTCGCAAAAAGAATAGAGCACGACGTGGAAGGGAATTGGGACCTTTGAATATGGCGGCATGGTGAACATGACTAATGGTGAGAAGTTAGACAGCAGTTGTTTTACGGCACAAAGTAAATGAGTGGTTGAGAACATACGACACTGTTTTTGTTTTAGGTCCACCCCTTGTCCAAATATGGTCACTTCTGGATCCACAATAGAAATATGGCGACGCCTGTAAATCCGAACTTGAGGCTTCTTAACGGCAGTTTTCAAACCAATGGGGGTGACATCACTGTTGGTTACCGCTTGGTTTTACACTGAGTTTAGATCAGCGTGAAACAGGCCGCTGTCTCATTTACGTGAGTGGGAGCTATTGGTGCAAACACAGAGTCGTCCAGCACAGGAGGTTGAACCTGATAAACCTTTAAATGCATTTATGTGTTCCTCCAACTGAACGTCCTGGATTGTACGTTATTGTGTCTCCTTAACGTTCGATGACTTGTCAAGTTTTTGGCCAGAGCGAACAGCTGTTTGTCGACTGGAAGAATCCTCAGTTGGGGTAAACCCGAAATCATACATTAGTTTTGCGTCAAACGCCCAGTCGGCCGTGCAGCGCTCATATCCGATCCAGGTAGTTCAATGGAAACTGCCGTATGCTCAAGAATGACAAAAATAAACTTGCCGTGACATCATGAAACGAGCAGGTGCGCGTCTCCGTTTTTTTTAAGCATTGCCAAATGTTACTATCCTGAATGATGTGAGAACTGACAGAACAGAAATAGGAAGAAAACAGTTTGCTGTTTTTTCGGTTTCCAGATGCCGTCATTAGACATGCAGAGTAGAATAAACACATCCTCATGTTCGAACCAAAGAATGTTAATACTCTCACCTGCCGCCGTGCCGCTCTTTGATGGTGCCAGCATGAATCGGCTCTCTTGTTTGGCAGCGGTTGTAACAGGATGAGGCCCTGCGCCCCGACTTTTTGATTGGCCTGTGTGTGTGTGTGTGTGTGTGTGTGTGTGTGTGTGTGTGTGTGTGTGTGTGTGTGTGTGTGTGTGTGTGTGTGTGTGTGTGTGTGTGGGTATGTGGGTCGTCTGCAGGCTACGCTGCTCAGGTTACTTGGTGGTACAATACACGGAGGGGTCCACTGTGGAGTTTAAAGTTGTCTTTGAAATAAAAACAGCCATTTAAGTCAGTCAGTTAGTCTGCTTATTAACTCCGTCATTCAGTCATGCCAACTTGCGTTCAGCGAGGTTCCATGTCAACGCGGTTATCGGATGAGGACTTATGGGAAACTTTGACGTATGAACTCAACATCATTTTCGTTAGTGTTTTCACTTTTGGATGTTTCAGTATTTAAAGTATTATTTTTAGCGCGTGGTTTGATTTTATGATAGGGCTGATATTGCTACTAATACCTCGCCTTTATTACTGGTTCCTCAACGGTACTTTTTTTCAATGACAATTCGATTAAATGTATTATAAGGGAAAAAGTACGTTACAATGCGAACTTTTTGTTTTCATGCAGTTTAGAGGGGGGAGAGTCAAACCCAGGTTGTTTACTGCAGACATCGCATTGTTGTTCCCTAGCCGTAGTTGATGGCGTGACGTGACCGTTTGATGTTCTCAGAGTAATAAAGTGTAACAAAAACAAAAATCCCCAAACTGCTGATACGAGTGTACTTTTTACTCTACTTCAGTCGTGGTTTTGTGTTGACATTGAATCCCACGCAGCTCGCGTGTACTCCTTTTGGAGTACGAGCGTGCAGCTACACAATAATCATAGTAATAAATAGAAATAACTGGTACTCCCCAACATGTCGACGCAGAGGAGAAGAATCTAATCTGAGCGGGATGATTAGAGAGAAGCTCTCCGAGGCTGGAAAACTGTCCGTCAGTGCACTGTAATATTTGCATGTAATACACATCACACATTCCTTCCCCTAAAACCACCGTGACACACAGAGCCGCCGAGATCAACCAGCTGTGGGGGGGAAACTATATTTTCCCATGGCCTCGATCCGAAGCTCGAGTAAAAGTGAGCACACGTGGCGTTTGAGAGAGCTGCAGAGATTTTGGTAGTTTTTTTTTTTTTTTCCATGGCAACAAACAAACTCTTCTGGCGTGAAGAACAGAACGGCGGAGCGATCTGGTTCGTCCCGTTCAATCCGTCACTGCGAGAAAATCAAGCCTGAAATCTTTGTCGTGTTGCTTCTCTTTTGTTTTTGTGCTGACCTCAACTTGGAGACAGGAGGAAAAAAAAAAAAAAAAAACCCAGTTAAGAAGCATCCGTTTCTCATCAGGGCTCCTGCTGGATTACTCCGGCAGGAGAAAAGAGCAAAGCAGGAATGAAATAGTTATTAAAAGACTTGCGTTGGCCTTCGCAGCTGCTTTTGATGATATAATAAACAGTTAATACAAAATTAGATCAGATAACCCCCAGGGGGGGAGCTAATTACCTTATTTTTGAAATAACGATAATCTTCAGTCGTGCATCTGGTCCTTGGTTCGTGCTGCCATTGATTTTAGTGATATTTTCGACTTCTGAGGCTCATACGACGCGTGTTTGTGTAGATTTCTGCTCATTTTAAGAGAAAAGCTGATCTGCAGGGAACAAAGGAATATTCTCCTTACATTTGAGCATCTTATCTTCAAATTTAATCTGAGGAAAATTGCTTGCAAGTAGTCAAACATTAGCTTATAATGACAGACACAAGTGGTGACTCATGTGTTTCTGAATAAGGTGAACACGCGTTACGATATCCAGGGAGGTTGTTTCCCCCAAATTGCCATCTAAAATTCTGTTGCGTGATTAACAGTCTGTTGTTGTTCTTGTAAATACTTGTTTCGGTCAAAAAAAACAACAACCTGAGAATCATTTGCTCATTGTGAGATAAAATTCGAAATGATAGACAATACCGATCATAAATGGAAGAACATGCACTCATCGCAACACATTCTGACAGAATAGAAACCTTTTATCAGCTGTTTTTATTGCATCGTGAAAAACACCCTAAAACAAATTGCGCAAGCAACATTTTTTTTCTATTTTAATGGGTTAAATAGGATTTGAGGATTTGTGAAAGCGAATAAAAGTAACTTGTGGGACAGCTATTGTAGCTAGCTGCTTAGCAAAACGTCAGCCAACCAGACTCGCCGGCTTGTTTCCGTTGTGTCCGATAGAAAAGCTCGCCAACGGGTGGAGTTGGCACGCTTTTTGATTTATTGTTTTTATATTTGTCTCCGGTTACTTAAAGCTGCAAGTGCGAAACCTTTTGTCTCCCCCTTTCTGCCAATGAGAGTAATTACAAAAACACCGTCGACATGGTTTTCACCGTAAAACAGTGAATGAATGGAATAAAAGGTGCGAAAGCGGAACAGTTATTTGTAGTCTGTGCTTTTCTGTGTATTCCCGGTGATCTCGATCGGCAGTATGTGAGCTTGTTTGATGAGGGCTTGAACGCAACACACTTTTTTACATTTTTAGGGTCCTAAATTCTAGCTTTGAATACTTTGTGTTGATCTCCGGGTCATGAAAAACATACACGGTGGAGGAAACTCATATGTTGATGTGTTTATTGGCACCCCGGTGGACACTTGTTTCTACAGAACGTTGTCGTTTTGGTGTTGAAATATCAACTCGTGTTTTCAGTAAACTGCAGCCAGCTTGCTAACGCGTGCGAAGTGTTCGCCGAGTAAAGTGTTGTTGACTAAAACTGAGTGGCCACATGCAAATGCTGGATTTAGGGCATCAATGTTATGAAGAAGACGGCGTTGGACAGAATGATTGTGGTTTTGGGTCTGAATATCCGGTTAGTTTCAGAAAAAGTAGATTAAATTGACTCTCGAACCGGTTTCCTGCGATTATCTCCAGTGGGTTGTTGTGTAACGTGGATACCGCCGCCCAGATATTGCGAGCGGGGTAAAAACACTTGTAGGCTTTATTTGCTCGTATGATTTGAAGCACATCTGATTAACATTACAGCATCCTTTCGGAGGAACGGACGCTTCCTTCTTCTGCGCGTGATGTGCCAGAGTCGGGCCTCTCGGCACAAGAGGGGAAAAACTGTAGTGAAGAGGTTCTCAGGGTTTGTTTGGAGGGTCGGGTGGAGGGGGAGTGGGAGGGGGGCTCAATGACTATCTCCCACTAATGACTCTGATTGTTTTCGCATAGACTCGGTGTCAACCGCTCCAAAACCACATTATCTCGCTCTTGTCGACCTTCCAATACTACTTGTGCGTCGTGTAGAAAAGCCAGCGAGACTTTGACTTATAAAAAAAAAAAAAACAACAACTCTGATTTACCTCAGACTCCGCATCTGTCTGCAGATAAAGCCTCGTATGATGGATTGCCTCACAACTGCAGAAGTCTTCCAAAAATCATAAATAAATGCCGCGGTATGCTCTCGTGGACAAACCCCGCGACTCCTGGCATCGGCCGAGATAAAGGGGGGGGATGAATTCATCCTGGAGCTGTCCTGTACGCCAGCCAGCAAATCAACCAGGATGCACTGGAGGCGGCCGCGGGCTCCCCCGATGATGCTTTCATTATCAATGAAACTTCATCTGGTTTTCCCATTTCTGGCGGAGAAATGTTGCAATTAGGATTCGCAATGAGCACCGAGCGAGAACATGATCCCGTTACATAAGAACCTGTGTCTGTATTAGCTGTGAGGCCGCAGGATCTTGCATCCGAGCCACAATTAACACCGATTCCTTACAAGTTAATAAGTTGGAGATAATAGCCGTGAGCCATATCGAATTGAAGCTCCACGTGAAGGCAGGATTGTTACTTGGCCACTTCGCAGAAATAGTTTCGCGCGAGTTTTTTTTACTGTGGAAGTCCGGCACCGCTGCGAAACGGAGATCTGCGGGTTTCGTAGCAGTTGAAGACGATATTGTAGCAAAACCCTTCGAAAGTAATGAGAACTATCAAAACTAACCACCAGCAGAGAAACAAATATCGTTCTGATTTTAGTTCAAGCTGCTTATTTATATTGATCTTGCCTGAAACTACACGTCACGTGGTCAGTTTGTCCAGTCAGATGTCATCGATTTTGCTGAAGAGACCAACAGAAACATGAAGTCACGGATGTGTGGAAGATGGTGTGGATGTTGCGAAAGGACTTTTTATGTCACAGCGCATTTTTATTCGATTGCAGTTTGGCCTCAATATATAAAAAAACAACACTTCAGTAATGCTGAAACAAGCTCACTGTAGATTTCCTGGCAGCAGCCATGTTGGTCAACCGAGCTGTGACGGATGACGAAATGCTTCGGACCAAAATGTCTGATCCTTCAGACATCCGAGCAACGGACCAAATCATCGGGGTTCAAATCGTTCTTCGTCCACGCAGGTTGAAATCAAAACGCTTCTCGTACGCTGTCGGAGGGATTCTGTCGGATCTGCGCGTCGCGGATGGCGGTTGATTAAACGGGTGTCGTGGCGGAGGATAAAACTCCTGTCGAGCGTTTGCGTTTGAAGACGACGACCTCGCTGCTGCGCCCGTCTGCGCCGCGTCGCCCCGACGACGGCCCGGATGCCAGACGGAAACCTTGAAGCCGACACCGAGGCTCTGTGCAGCTGGACGTCTGAGAATAGGGATGGTTGGACAGGTGTGTGTGTGTGTGTGTGTGTGTGTGTGTGTGTGTGTGTGTGTGTGTGTGTGTGTGTGTGTGTGTGAGAATGAAGTCTTAAAATGAATTAAACACACCAAATGGTGTTTATTGTCAAAGAAGTACTAAATACAAGGACATTTCAGACGTAAACCACAGATCCAAATTTTTGTCTAAAATGTAAAAAATGTTTCCTTTCAGCACACGGGACATATTTACGTCCTAATTTAGTGCCACTCGTCTCAACCGTTTGTCTCCAGGTGACGATTTTCCAACTTCTGATTCGTCGGTCTGGAAATTGGACTCCGGGAGGTCAACTCTGTCGAAGGCCGAAGCGGTGATTAATGGACCGACCCCCTTCAGCCGTCGCCCATGTGGCACTCGCCTCAAAAATATTCTGGCTTGATCTACGGGTGCCTGCCCTTGCTCGCGAGAGTTCAAAGGTCAACTACAGCGTGAAATACAGCCGCACCTCGTGAGAAGCCGGAGCAGCCGCCCTCTCGGTTTCAAAAGAAAACACAATGCGGGGACTGAAGGATGCGCGGCCGTAAATTAGAGCGCGTTTGATGTCGTAATCATGACACGGCAGTTAAAAAAGAAAAAAGGGGGCTTTGCTTCCCAGCGCGCCGACTCTCAGACTGACAGATGTCGGGAACTACAAATTAAGTGGTTATTTAAGAAAACAAATTCAATTGCAGTGGGAAGCGGAAGGAAAGGAGGACCGGCGAGGAGGAGGATGCGATCGTACTCGTAAGGCAGAGCGGTGGATGTCGGGGGGGGGGGGGGGGGCCTCCGGTTCCGAGCGGCTGTGGCGATCCAATCGGAGCTGCAGACAAAAAAAAAACAAAAGGGAAGGAAGATCTTTTAAAAGCGTGTTTTATTGAGAGCCATAAAAAGTGGTCAGGATGAATTGTGCCTCGAGGGGGGAAGATTCGGTTATAAATCTCTGTCCTCCACTCCCTCTCTCTCTCTCTCTCTCTCGGGGGGGTAAACAGACGTGTGTGTGTGTGTGTGTGTGTGTGTGTGTGTGTGTGTGTGTGTGTGTGTGTGTGTGTGTGACTCCATCTATTGAGCACATTTCTGGAAGTGCTAATACTTTTTTTTTTTTTTTTACTGTGGAGCCTTGTGGTCAGCTGGCTCACCTTTAATGGTGACATTTTTGTTTACCCCCCCCCCCATCCTAACCCCCCCCCCCCCACGTGCATTATTTAGCCCCTCTGTAGATATTTGCTATGTGTGCCCGTTTCTTCATGAGTGACCTCAGATTCCTGCAGCGTTTGTTAAGAGTCGGGGAGTTTGGGTTTTTTGAAAGGACTCCCAGGCTCCCTCGCTCTTTTTCTCTCCACAACACGGAGGCAGTGCCCATGATGAAAGCCAGACGTGGCGTGCCCACCTTATCTCTCCTGGGTGTTTCCACTCCAAACAGATAGAAGCACTTCCACCTTCCTGGAGCTTTTTCCCTCCTCCCTTCTTTTTCCAAACTGGATTCCTCGAGCTCCCTTTTGTTTTCAGACCAGGATGTGACTCAAATGTGTTCAGCAGAACCCCCCCCCCCCCCCCCCCCCCCACCCGTCGTGCGCTGACAGGCAGGTACGGCCAAACAGGTGACGATGTCAGACTGCTTTCTCGCACCCTCGTTTGCCCGACTTTGAAAAGAAAATGAAGTGCAGCTTTTTTTTTTTAATCTTTTTTTTATGGCTTTTTAAGTGTTGCAGCTCTGTTTCCAGGCCGGAGGTATTAGTGTGTGCTGCTGCCATCTAGTGTCAGCCCGGTGTAACACCCCCCCCCACCCCCCACCTTCTGGCAACGACTCCCAACACACAGTAAAGGAAGCTCCACTGCTGTGTTGAAGCTGATGGAGGGGAAAAAAAGGTGAAAAGGATCCATCGGCGTGTTTTTGTTTTTTCCTTCATGCCTTTACCTCCTTTACATTCTCACACGGCATCGACACACAAGCGGCCGAAGTTTTGCAGCTTTTACCGAGAGTCGACAGGTTTGATTCAAACTCGTACAAGCCTTTCCACGGTGGAGGATGACCACGGCGATGAAGACTACCCGAAGGCCTCGCTCTCGTCCGTGTGGCGCGGCGAATGGCACACGCATCCGAGGATGTGCAAACTGGTTAACGCCAAAAGCGTTGCAGCGGTTTGCGTCGCGATAAAGTAAAAAAAAAAAAAAAAAAAAGAAGTCACAAAATAGTTTCTTCTGTTTGTTCTTTTTCGAGCGTTCTCGCTTAAGTCGCCGGCGACAGCGCTCCCTTTACGCGCCGTCGCCTCGCGGGAGTGATGTACCATTTCACAGCATCCTAAAAGAACAACACAGACGCAGATGTGTGGAAATCAGAATTGCAGCCTCGGGCTCTAAAAAACCCCCCCCCCCACCACCCCCACCCCCCCCCCCAAAAAAAAAAAAAAAAAAAAAAAAAAAAAAAAAAAACCTGAACGCAGCGCGAGCTCCAAACCGGCGTGTTTACGTGCGTGTGGTATCATGCTAGAGTGGGCAGGACTTTTCCATGCGTGGTTACGACTTCTCGAAAAGACTGAATCAACGTCAGCTTTGCAGATCCAGGACCCCCCCCCCCTCCACCCTCTTCTGCCGCTTTTCATTTCTGCAAAGCGGGAAGCCAAGAAAACGTTATCCAAAGTACCTCGAAAAAAGAAAAACAAAAGCCCCTCTACAAGCACAAATCCCATATCTGCACTTTGTGAATAACCTTATCCTAAATCGTTCAGTGCGATACCGCCTCGCCTCTATTTCTAATAATTGCTCACCTAAAACAGGAATAAATGGTGCGGAAACGGCGAGCTGTGCCTCTACCCCCCGCACATGCGTGTCTGTCCTATAAGAGAAGCGGAGCGGTAAAACATTTTGAAGAACTTTTAAATCACTTAAGCTCGGCATAAATCACGGCGCTGCCCTTCTGCAGCCGGTGGCACACGAGAAATAAAAAAAATTTAACAAAAAAGGAGGAGCGCCTTCGTCCAAGATGGAACCGAACCTCTTCTGGATGTGGGGGAAAAAAAGCCTCGGGGCTGCTGCAGGAGCGAGCGTGGAAACCTGCAAAATATCCTCAACCGGGGCCTGAAAATCTGAAGACCTCGAAGCCTCCGTGTGTCTGAGAGAAAGAGAGAAGAAGAAAAAGTGGGAGGGCGGAGGGGGAGGATTTTTTTCTTTCTTTATGAGTTAATATAAAAAAAAAAATTAAAAAAGAGAGTTGTCGCCATTTCACTGCTCTTGTTTTCCACTTGTAGTCTTGATTTTTTTTACGGGGTGGCCCGGCTGCAAAGGTCGGCTCCGTGGGTTTGGCGACGGCGAGGCAGAGCGGGAGCCTCGATTGAGGCCTTTGGCGTCGCCGTGCCGACCGAACGCCCCGACGACGGGACCCGTGAGAGCGCTGCGGTCTGGAGGGGCTCGGAGCCGGGACTGCGACAGGACGTGCAGAAACGGCGTTGGACTTCACTCCCAAACCCTGACTCCGCATTTATTTGTTTGCGGACCCGAGATGAACTGCTAATCGCCAGCAGCGTCCGCTTAACCGTAGCTCAGGCATTCGACGGGGAGAGCTACACGCTATTTTTTTTATTTTTTTTTAGATTTTAACGATCAGTTTAAAACTATATTAAACCCTGGCAGGTTTTCATTGAGCTACTGCCTGAACCGATGGCCCTAAATGAAGTCTGAGTTGTTGGCCGTTGTTAATGGCCCTATAATTTGCCCTTTAATTTAACCGCAGTAAAAGCAGAAGATAGTGATCCATCAAAAAAACATGTCAGAGGCCCGTTTGTGTTCCTTTTCGCTGTAAAAAAAAAAAAAAAAAAAGTTGTTTTATAGCATAGTTAGCCCCGAAATATCCCCATTTGGGCTGCCCTTAGTTTACAGAGCCTCGAACCCCTCTACTTCTACTCACCATGACTGTATTCTTGTCCAAGACGCACAAGGAGGCCACAGAGACTCCCGTATAATTATTGGCACCGGCCCTCCTCCGAGCGCCGACGTCAGGCCCTCAAATTTATACGACGCACCAATTGCGACGTCAATTAAGAGCCGCCCGCTCGGGGGGTCCCGCGGGAGCGTGGCGCCGAGGTACCCGAGCGAGCGGAGAATTTACTGCCCGGGGTCAAAGGTCAGGGTCGCGCAGAGGTGATGTTCGGAAATCAAAAGGTAGCGGAGAGGCGGGCCGCCGCGGGAACAACGAGGCCTCTCTCTCTCTCTCGGGAGCTCAGCGTTTGTTTTTGTTTTCAGACAGAAAGACGAGGGTCATAATTTCCAAAAGAAACGATGGAAATAATGGAGTAAATATTAGGATATTTTACAGAACCAGCACCAGTGTATATTGTTGTTAAATTGGGATAATTACTACCTCCCGGGCTCCCGCTGTTCAGCCGGTGGTACCTGCACATTCATCACTAACCAGCAGCAGCTGGCCATCGACCGGAGACTCGTCGATTCGGCTCGGCTCACGTGTGACCGGTAGATATCTCTGGACGAGCAATTACACGTGCACTGAAAAGCCAAATTGCAATTTACCTGCGTTTTTTTTGTTGTTGTTGTTGTTTTTTTTTGTTTCGAAGCTGCTCTTTCAAAGACAAAAAAACCCAGTAGTGTCAACATGTCACCCAGATGACACCGCTCCCAACATATTTCATTTGTTTGCCTTACGCTACCTGCTGCTGGAAACCGAGGCGTGATTAATGCCTTCCATGGCGACTCAAAGAACTGTTTAAAGTTGGGGTGAAGGCGGTGGTCTTGGTTAAATATTGAGAAAGTCAACACGGACTTGAAGCCTTTTAAAACATGACACCTTTACTTTTCCCCGTATTTGACCAGAGCCGCAGACTCCCTCCCCCTCCCTCCCCCCCAAACCCTCCTCCCCCTCCTCTCCCTCAGCTAAGTGCTTTGATGACCTCAACCCTCTCAAACCTCCCCCCGACCACCTACCTCAAACCGGAGCGCGGTACGAGAGCGTCACTACTTCCTGGGACGGCGAACACGTCTTCTAAAATCTATTCCAGGCTGCAATTACGTTTCCCTCCGAAACATATCTGGCAAAGCAAATTAGCAGCACGTAAACAGGTTTCTCAGGACACGGGGGCGGGGAGAGGTGTGGGGGGAGGGTTTTTTTTTTTGGCAAATTTAGAAGGTCAAACAAAACACCAGAAAGACGTCGCTGTACGATACAGTAACTCTGCAGTGAAAACGCAACATCTGCGTTGTTTTGGTGATTCTTCCGAAGCTGCTTTTCTAATGCCGTCGTCTGGATTTCCAGTTTAGTTGGCGTCCACTTTGGGTAACGGTCACGTGACTTCAGACACTTTTGACCCACGACGTGTAGCTTTGCGGTGTTTGTTTGTTGCTAATGCACAAGCTATTCGTTCGGGGATGGCTGCGAATCACAATTACTACAATCACAGCTACACAAGTGAGTCAAATGAAGTCAAATAGTAGTTAGTAGTATAACATATATTTGTATTTAATGGAGACGTAACGACCACAAGACTCAATTTTGGATAAAATGAGAATTTCTTTGCTTAGATGCACGCGCCACCACATGCACACATCCCTACAACAACTTCACTCGTGGGCCTCTGCAGTCTGATAATTAACAACAGCAAGTGACGTAATGTACAGAAGATGAATGAACTTTCAGAGAGTCACTTCTTTGCTTACGACTGTTGTATTTATTCCAAAGCAAAGATACGAGAATGAGAAGATGCATGTACTTGATTACTGTGCACGTCTTTCCCGATGTTTTGTCGGCGTTCGTGTTCGCTCACCTCATTTCTCAATCTCTGAACACATTTTTCCCACCGTTTTATGTTCCTCCACATCACCGGCAATAAAAAGATCATTGTTAGATTTTCTTTGTGGCCCCGCTCCATAAACCTTAACCTTCCAATCACAAGAAAGCCGCTCATCTGACCTCACAGCGTAGTAATGCTATAACAAAAACATTATACATCGGTGCATGCATCTCTGGAGCACCTGTTCCAGACAAAGTTTGCTTGCAAAAAAGCAAATGGACCGCATTCACAAGCGGCCCTAATCAAGTGCGCAGATGCGATGGTTTATTATCTGAAATGATACTTGGCGATGAAGCCATTCATCACATTTGTTGAAAATTAATTTTGCGAAAGTCAAACCTTTTATTAAATCATGCCGTGATGTTGTGCAGATTCCACATATGGCTCCCAGAACACTTCACACGACTTAACATAGGTGTTACCACATTACATGGCAGCACTACAGACGAACGCGGTCCGGGGCCAAAATAAACAGAGTCGCGGTTTGATTTATGCTGAGGTGATATATATCCTTAAAGCCGACGACTCACGCAGCAACTCCGCTGCCGGCTCACCGTTGCCAGAGCGTTGCTACTCTGGATACACTCGTGATGCAAGCTGCAGATGGGTTGGCATGGCGATCGACCAGAATCGACCAATGCCAGAATTGGCATTGTCCGCACCTTCCTGCTCTCACTCCGGGCTGAGAGCCAAAACTCGGATGAAAAGGTGGTTGTTACTGTAGTTTACAGTGGAGTTTATGTTGCCTCCTGTTTATTCTGCACATATGATGTCGAGGGCTGTTGCTATTTGGATTGTTCTCCTTCGCGAACCTGAAAAAAGGGTTGAAGTTGGACGGAAATCAGCGTTCTGACCTCCATCGCTGTTTAAACATTTTCATTCACACTCACACGGTTCAAAGTTGTTTTTCCAGTTATTTGTGTCATAACCAGCAATCTTTCTTTTTAAGTGTTTGAAATCACACATTTTACTCTAAAGAATCAGACAATATCAAACTCTTTCTGGTTCATTCATGAACCGATTCTGCAAGGATAAAACTGATTTCTTGGAATTCTTGGAAAGGAAATCAAACAAATGTTAAAATATTCTAAACTTTCTGCACATTTTTTTCAGAGATTCAACTTTTCACTGAACTTTTTAAGATATTATCATCATTTGGAAAGAAAACAAAACAAAACGTAGGTAAAATTCTGAAAAATGGCAAAATAGAAATATTTTCAAAAGTGTTCTCTGACTTTTTGAGCTCATTGCATGTAATAAATGACAAAAAAGAACTGCAGTAACAGATATTATATACAATAAGAAGAATATGGACACGACCACTACGCTCGTATTTGTGCCGTATCGTACGTACTCCTCATTCGGTCAAAACATGCCTTCCGCTGAGGTCGTGATGAACGAGGGAAAAAAGCTCGTTGTTTAGTCAGTTTCCTGGAAAAAGTCAGCGTTTCTGATTTGAACAGTGAACGTCTCCTTCCTCTAGATGTCTGTCATCGACTGTGCGTAGACAGGGACACTATTAAACAATATATGAATCATGAAAATTTGAACTTTTTGAGCCTGCAGTTGAAGAATGGATTCGGCTGGAAATCCAGCCGGCAGCTTACTTGATTAGCTTTTGGTGCCGACCCGGACTTTTCGGATTCAAACTATTATCCTGTTGTTAGTTTTTGGCCGTATGTGGAGCTATATTTACGAGCTGACGACAAAGACGCAGCCGTCCGGGCCCGTCCATCCAAGTGGCTGGCTATAAACCAGCGCTGTGTTCTCATGCTGCTTCGTCGGGGGGAAAAAACAAGCCCCGGAGGAGGCAAACAATAAAAAAAATCAAAAATGTAAAACCTTTTATGGAAGCTGCAGCTTTGGAGAAGCGTTGTTTGTTGATGGAGGTTTGTTTCTCTGCCGTTTCTCATTCCCCGTGTTTATCCATCATGCATCCTAACACATTTACACCTGACAGCTGCCCAGTCCAAACCGCAGCTTGAAATGTGAGAGGACATCGCCCGTTTATTTTCACAGCTCCCGAGTTTCTTTCAGAAATCAATCTTCTGTCCGCTCGTAACCCTCCGTTCTTTTCATATAAAACTGCACGGACGTCCCTTCATCACTGCGTTTGCACATGTTGACGTCTCCCGGCCGAAGCGTCCTCGAGCCAAGTTATTGTCCGAGCAGGTAAAAACAACAGGCCGGCAGTCAATGGCAGGAAGCGGAGGAGACCGCCGGCCTTCGCGGCTTCTCGGCAGCAGAAGCGATATCAAACACGTGAAGTCGCAGCGTCATCTTACAGAAGAATATTCACCGGGTCACTTTTTGGCCAGACGCATGCCGTGCTTCATCACCGAGCCATGAACGACACAGCCGTCCGAGAGCTTGTGAGGTTTCAGCGCTTACTTTTGATGCACAGAGCAATTAGAGGACGTTCTGTCCTAAAACTTAAAGCCACAGATGGTTTTATGGATGAATATCTTTTGATTCAATGGCTTCGACTGGAATCTAATAAAAACAACATTCATAACTAGCGATCTCCTGATACCAGTTCGGATGCTTTATCGCTGTATCGTCTCTTATTTTTGCCGTTTGAAGTTCGAAGCCTGTACGGGTGACTGCACGCAGCGTTTTAATGCAGAGTGACGCGCGTGCCCACTGAGGTCAGGCACAGAGAGAAAAAAACAACAACAAAAAACAGCGAAGAAGAAACATTACGCCGTTTCCGTTTCCGCTTCGCTTTCCTGCCGCTTTGAAAGGCTTGTTTATCGGAGCACATTTCAACAATTTCAGCGAGAGAAAGTTGTTATGGCTTCGTCGCAGAACAATTAGAGGTCGAACTGCTGGAGTTACCAACGAATGTAAAGTTGGCAAAGAATTGTTGTGTTCCTTTTTGGTTTTGTTCCAGAAACCCACGGTCTGCTACGAAGTCTTTGCTTTCAGATTTACACACTGCGTAATCCGTTATTTAAAAAATTTTTTTTTTAAAAGCTCTGTTCTCAGGAAAAGAAAAATGCATTTTATTCTGGATAGACGGCCAAAACCCTAACCAACCACTTACGTGTAAATTTGGTTACCATTCAATGATGGAGGTTTCATTCAAATATTAACAACCTCTGTCAAGAAAACAAATTCATATACTCATGATAAGGAATAATAAGTGTATAAAAGTGGTGTATTTTTTTTTTAATTTTTTTTTTTATCAGCTTACCAGGTAGATGAGTTAGAAATACTAAAAGATGAAGTTTTCAGTTAACATCAACAATGAATATGTGGAAAGGTGCGACCTTCCTCAGTAAAAGATTTAACTGTGGCGTCTTGTTTTCACTGAATCATGACCCTCCTTTGGGTTTTTTTCAGAAACTGACATGACATAATGTGGTAAAACCTCCCAATGCCTCTCGCTCAGCCTCCGGAGACAACAGCCAGACTGTGGTCGGAGGTCAAAGTGAAAATTTATTGGGGTTACTGACTCCAGGATTGTTGAACATTTCCTGACCGCTCTGTTGTTGTTGCACAGTTACACAACAAAATGCATATTTCTTCATCTGCCTCAACATATAAAAGTGCAGATCAGGGTTCAGCTGATGACTTGAAAGTTGATATCTGTTTTCTGTTTTAATATTTCCACTTCCTATGCCAAAAAAAACGAAACTATTGGATTGTATTCTTGTCCCCTAAAAGAGCTTTAAAACAGTCATGGGTGGGACACTTTAAATTTCCAATGAAAGCCAGACTGACGAAGTTATTTTGGAGTTAGCACATCTATAGATGGCGGGGAAACCGATCGCTGCCTTTACATTAAGAACTGGCAGATGTCTCGATAGATTAAGTATCTAATTGAGGGCCAGTACGCGGCAAATAAATCAGCCTGAAACTTGAACATTGGACCAAAAATGAAACCAGAAGAGCTTAACAGATCCGACGGTATTGCGTGACACGTTGTGTGATATGTAGTGTGTATGTTGAGGTTTTTTTCCCATCCTTTTCTCTGCACACAACGAAAGCTGTTTTATTAATTTGATATTTTGCAGTATGCAGTCAAAACCAGTTATTAATTACAAAGTCGGCTTTTAAGATTTTTAAACACCAAAAACTGTCTTTCCGTTCTTGTGACGTGTTTGAAAGTATAGCTTTAACTTCAACTGCTATATTTTCAAACCTTTTATATAATAATACAGTTTACTATTTTTTTCTCCTCCATTTTCGACCTTTTCTTTTTTACTTCATTTTTCATTATCGCTTTATTTATGATCTCGGTTGCTCTGAGATATTTCCATGTGTTAATACGTGCATTTTAAGGTCCAGTCGAACCCGATACATTGAAATTACACCCTTCTTCATGAAATATTTGCCTCCAGAGGTTTTCTGTTGGGATAGTTGGTGAACGACAAGTCAATGAGCTAACTGCGAAAACACTGGCTAGCAGGGCTGGCGCTCAGCCACAACAACTTCTTTTGGATGATTTGTTTTTGTATTGTGGTTTCTGGTATTTTTTTTTATTTTTTATTTTTTTTTAAGTCTGTTAGCTCATTAGCTTAGCCCAGTCGCTAACGGCAAAATGAGTTCACACAGTTTGTTTGTGAGGTTTTGTTCACTTTAAACACTTTATTGAGGTGTTTTATATCTGTAGGGAAGTTAAGTACGTGACTGATGCAACACAGCTAAAGAGCTTTGATTTGCAGTGTCAAAAATTCACACGGATGGACTTTTTTCGGATTTGATTTATTTCTCTGATGTTTATTTTATATAAAGTATCCTAGAGCCACAAATCACAGCCTTTTACTGAGGCCTAAACAATACAAAACTCAACATTAAAATAGATGTAAAAGAACTTCTGGCCCTTTTCCTTAGTTTTAAGTGATGACAGAAATGCGAGGCTCTTATCAATGTTAATAAAAGACCCGTGATGATGTTCATTTGGGACGAGTGTGCTGTCACTTGCATTTTTAATATATAATCTATTTGGATATCATCCGTTCCTCTCCGGTCCTGCTTTAAGTTTTCCTGCAGGATTTTTGCAACCGTGTCAGTCTGACAGCTCCCAAGACGAGAGAGGCCCTTCTCTGTAAAAAAAACAAAAAAAACAAAAAAAACCACTTCCTGTTGTCAGATAGACAAATACTTCATCTCCGTTTTAGTTTTTTTTATTATTATTATTTTACTTTACAAATTACACCAGCAGGGAGGAAACTGCAAACGAGGAATTGATGAGCGGGCATGATAAGTGTCGGTCGCATCGCGAGCCTGATAGTCACCATCCTGTTAATTGTCCTTTCATCACGTCGGGAGACGATGATTATAAACACAGTGTGAATGCGACTCTTCAGCCGGCTTCAGGAGGCCCTTCCCCTGATTCCCGGAAGACTTTTAACGTTTGTGTTTTGGCTACGGGGGCCTGATTGAAATTGCGCGATCGGTCCAACTTCACATTGTTTATGTGCTTGTGCTACTATGTACGCTCCCGTGTTTAGGCTGAGGTGAAAGATTTCTTTATTTTCCTTCGGGCCTTTGCCAATGGTAGCCCCGAATACCTTCATGGCTCTTTAAATCCGACGGGTGTTAAAAAAAAAAAAAAACGCCGCTCGGTGAAGTGTGCAGTCAAGTGGCGGTGACGCAGATTTTTCTCAATTTGTCGACATTCTTTATTCGGGCGTTGGTGTCTTAAACGGAGTGGATAGGAAACCACTAAAAATCCAATCTAATCTAAATTTTCATATAAGAAAATCCACATCCTCGTAAGGCACCAGGTGCTGTAGCGTTATAACAGGCGTGAAATGAGTCCTTTGCTGCAGAGCTTTTGAAAGGACCAGTTTATAGGAGGGAGTGAGGGAGGGAGGGCGGTCGGGGGGAGGGGGCGTTCAAGCAATAGTCTTGATGGTGAGGGAAATACACCACATGATTTAATTCTTGGATTTCATCCTGATCGCTACCACAAGCGCTAATTAAATGGTTATCTCAGTGCCCCATTTCATTTTAATTCCATCATTGCCATTTGATTTGTAACACATGGTCGAGGTATTTGTTCTTTTTCCACCCGTGTTCGGTGAGGGGTGGGTGGGGGGGGAGGACTGAGTCCGCACGACTTTTCCGGAGCAAAAAAAAAAGTCTGTATTTACACCTTCTAATTGACAAAGTGTGTTTTCGTTGGGTAAGCGTATCTGTCCGGTGTGCGTGTCACCGAACACACCGGGCTGTTAACACATTAGACGTTTATGAGACACGAATAAATAGGGTGTAATGTACCTGACGGAGGAAGTAGTTGAGTTAATGACATCTAGCCGCTCATATCGAAAGACGCCTCTTGAACCCTCCCCGCAGCTTTTTCCCTACAAATATATATTAAATAAAAATAAAGCTGAGCCAAATTGACAAATTGCCTTTTTATTGGTCCCGTCTTGGTGTATCCAGCGTTGTGTAACTCTCCTGTGGTAAAGTCCACATGTGAGCGCAGGTCAAAACCGAGCTCATCCCTCTCAGTCTGTCTCACTTCATAAATCCTTCAGTCTTGCGGCGTTAGTTTTTTTGGGGGGAATACAATAATATGTTGAGAGAGAACGGTGCCAAGTGGTTTACGGCTGTCTGTCGTCAGTAATTTCGCAGAGCAGATGGTGACAGGTGACAGTGAAATATGCAAGGCATTGTTCCTTTTTCCGTATTTTCTAGGGAAACAGATGTGGGGGAGTGAGGTGGGGGGGGGGGGTGAGAAAGTAGATATGTGTTATCATCATCCTGTATAATATGGAGACCCAAAAGATCAATTTTAAATATGTAGCTATGAAATATATGATCCCATCAGCAAACTGGATAAAATATATATAATATGTTTCAAATGCAATCATAAGGAAATAATTTTTCCCCAATTACACTATTATTTCCAGTCGTGTGTTATATTATAGTCACTTTTCACCGCCGCCGCTTGTCTTATTTGGTTTAAAATAAGACGGCGCAGAATCTGAGCCTTTTTGACACCTTTTCTCACTTTGAAAATGAATTACCTGATTAGAGGCTGCTGCTTCAACACACACAAATACAGTAAACTAACATTTAGCGCAACAGGTGCCAAGTTACCCGCTCACTACTGCAGCCTGTAAAAAGTGAACACTTGTCACATCTGGTCTAAATTGAGATTAGGCCAAAACTTGACACTATTTGACACCATTTTTCACCATGAAAGTGATCAAATAAAGATGTCTACAACATGCAACCTTTTCCTTGTATACCAGCAACATTAACAAATGCTACCAAACTTAGCCAGTTAGTGCTCAAGAACTTCAAAAATAACAAACCGTTGCTGCTTTAAATAAACAATTTTAACAAATTAGGGCTTCAGATAGCAACTATTTCAATGATTGATTTATCTACTAATTATTTCCTAACAGATTAATCCTTTGGTCTATAAAAGCAGAAAATACTTTAAAAAATGTCCATCGTAGTTTCCTTCGAGCAACAGTCCAAAACTTGAAGATAGTATTTTCCTTAAAGAATTAAAATGTTCAACCATAAAAAAAAAAATAGATTTGAGAAAAAAATCGGTTTATTGATCAAAATGATTGCCACTTATTTTCTTGTCAGTCAGCTGTTTCATTAATCGAGTCATGCTGCTGTATTTTTTTTAGCTCACGTACCCGAACATTATCCACCGGTAGATTGTGGTGTCTGCATTTCTTTAGGTATCATTTATGATCTATGTCAGTGAGTTTTATGGATATAATAGTCAGATAAAAAAAAAAAAAAAGCTATTAAAATATAATATTAAAAACCAGTGTATCTGCATTTCAAGGGAGGAGAGTAGATTTCCTTTATTTCCTCTGACACATGGCTTTCTTTAAGTAGGATGTTGGGCGAGCTGCAGTCTTTGGGAAAAAGAATGATGTGTGAACGCTGGTTGTATCACAGCAGCAGAGGAGAGGGGAAACCCAAAGGCAAACGCAGACTATTTTCCAGTGGTTCAAGTCAGACTTTCTAATTAACCAAGACATCCAATATCCCAAGAAGTTCATCAATCAAACATGTCAAAAACCTGAGAGAAGTCAAGTCTGTCCAAATCAAACAGGGCCCGAGGAATCTCCCCTCGAACGTCTAAACTGGAATCCAGGGTGTCACGATCGCCGTCCGAATGTTTGAGTGTGAAAATCATTCGACAGCTACTGCAGCCGAAGAGGAAGGACGTGGAAAATAGCGCAGATCCTCCACAGCCTCAAGTCTTTCCAGTTTGAAGTCAAGAATTGTGAAATGTCTGCTGACAAATTCGACATGTTGTTTATATTCATGTTTACTGTACTAGAAATATTTCGGCTCATTATAGTAAGATGAGACGTTTTTCTTCCCCTTTGCCAGCCCACAGCTGCTCTCATGCGATGTCTTTAAAAAGGGCTGGTTTTTTTTTTTACAACCGATTGGTTTTTATACTTCCTGGCTCTCGAGGGGGAAATTCCCTCCCCAAAATTTAAATCAGAATCGCACTGATGATTACGTTTTACGACCCTGAAATTGTTAGAGATGACAGTGATGAATTGCTACCAATAACCAGTATCACACAAAGGCCACATACTTTATTTGTTTTTAAAAATGAAAATCCACTTTAGTAGCTGTATAAAAGTGCGTTTTCGTGCATTTACAACATCCTGGATCTTTTCCCACAACCTTTAATGCTGCAGACAAAACTGTGTAAAACAGATCAGATTTCTGTGAGATTAATAGCGCAGTAATATTTGTGCGCTCAAGACTTCCAAGACAAACATCCCGACGGTGGATATTTTCACTCGCATGATATATATTGAATTTTGCGCTCTGCAAAACACATTGCAGCAAATCAACCGATGTCGTCTGTTGAAGATTGAATTAGTGTAATTAGTTACAACCGTAGTGTGGGATGCTGACTTGTACTGTTGTGTATTTAAATATAAAAAGTAATCAGTGTCATACCCTGTTAGCATGCCTTTAACAAGCAAGCTTAAAGTTTATGCGTCAACCACAAGCAGTTCCTCAAATGGCCACTTGAAGCTCGCTCCAAAAACGAGTCAATTCAGGCCCGCTAGAAGTTGGCTCCAAAAAAAACCCTCCAGCTCCAGCGACTCCCGTTCAACTTTTCTCCTGAAAATCTTTTTTTAGTTAGTTGGTTATTTCCGTGTTGTTGGCTAAAGTCGCGCCATCTTATTAGTTTCCATCTGAAAATAATCCCATCGTTAAAATAAGAGTCAAAAAGCTGTGTTTTTTGGGGGGCGTGTCTGTTTGATTGACAGGCCCGTGTTGCAGTCAGGTTACGTCTATGGTATCGACCGGTTTCCAATCAGATGGAGCAGCCAGCGGTCTGGTTTGGTTTAGCTCGTTAAAGCAGGAATGTACAGGTGGTTCATCCAATCACCTGCCGAGATCATTTTGAAAATGTTTGTCCTTTTCTGAACCGTTTCCAAGGACAGCTTCTTAAATGTTTCTATTTAACAAACCGTCTGGCACGTCAGGTTACCGGAAGCAATGAGTGTGCCAAATCTTGTAGTAGAAGATGTTGGGATATTTAGCCAAATATGTTCACATTTATATTTGCCGATGGCAATAAATGAAAGGTCAGAGGATTACCAGAGTCTTTAGGATTTATCCTCTGG
Organism: Brachyistius frenatus; assembly: GCF_029030835.1. Classification (NCBI taxonomy): domain Eukaryota; kingdom Metazoa; phylum Chordata; class Actinopteri; family Embiotocidae; genus Brachyistius; species Brachyistius frenatus. The sequence continues at coordinate 815,452 of NW_027210757.1, forward strand.
TCTCCACGGATATCTGCACCAAATTTCACGACAATCCATCGAGGAGTTGTTGGGATATTTCAATGACCGTAATATGACACGGCTGACCAACGCTGATGATTCTGTTCATCTTCAAGCCAAGATTGTTAAAAATCCATTTACTTCTTCCACGTAGAGAACTTTGCATTTAAATTAAATCGAGAACGCCTTCGCTGCTTCCTTTTAACGCCAAACTGTAGCGAGATGAAAAACATGTAGAGGCCACACACACATCGGCTCTCGAACTCTCATCCCAGTGAATTTATTACATCTCCGCCGAGCGCCAGGTATCTGTGATGTTCCCACCGTCGACCGCGGCGCTTCTCTGCTCATCAGCAGACGCTTAAAAGCGTCCGTTTTTGGTTCTTGGCTAAAGTTAAGTAAAAAAAAAAAAAAATTAGCGTGGGAAGAGCTTGTGTATTTTTAATCTTCGCAAAGAGGAAAAATAAAATCCCTTCAGGAGTAAAACGGAGGGTTTTTTTCACTGTAACCTCAGCTGCACATAATTTTCATCCTAATTTACAGCTCACGGCAGAGAAATCCCACCTTCAGGAAATCAATTACGTGTGCTAAAATGGGAGAAAGCAGATGTCTGCAAAATACCTGAGTCATGAGTACAGTCGGTGGATATCCTCTGTGAGGGCTTTCTGCTCAGGTGTTTGACTGCTTGTGTTCAGTACATCGAGGCTTGAACCCTTCTGACTTTTCCTGCTGTAATTTGTACATTTATGTGTCCTAAAACGCACATTTAAAGTTTTGTATTGCTGTGCTGAACTGATTTTCAGTTCCGATATGAAAACTAGACCTTGATGCGGGACTCTTTTTTTATTTTTTTTTAGGAAGCCTCCACTCTTAACGCTGCAAAAATGGGTTGTTCTTTGGCTCGTGTTACACCTTTCTACCATGTTTCATAAAAATCGGTGCTGTTAGCTTTTCAAAAAATCCTGCTGACAAACAAACACACAATCTAGCACTATATAGACTAAGTGCATTCCATTTACATTCTAGTAGCGTCATTGTAAAACTAGCACAGACTGAACACTTCATGTTTGTTCTCCATGTCTGAAGAGCCGGAGAGCAAGAGTCCCTTTTAACAGGAAAGAAAACTCCCAACAGTGCAAATAAAAAAATAAAAAGTCCCTTTTAAAAAAAGAAAACCTCCTACAGCAGGAAGAATAAACTCCCTCTTAACAGGAAGAAATCCTGTAACAGCTGGAACGAAAAACGTCTTTTTAACAAGAAAACCTTACACAGCAGGGAGGAGAAAAAAAACTTCCTTTTAACAGGAAGAGATTCTCCAACATAACCAGGCTCAGTGGTCGCCGGTCAATCTGCCTGCGGTGACGGGCGAGCGAAGATGACTAATGGAAACTTCAGTTACAGGAAAACCAGACTGATGAGGTGGCGATGCGGAGGAGGAGAATTGCATGTCAGGAGGTCTGAAAGACCGAAAGACAGAATTACAATGATATTTAAAAACAAAAAAGGGAAGAGACACCGATTAGATCAAAAAACACCGGCAGAGAGATCGTTGGTCAAGTTTGGTAACTATCGTAATCAATATTACTTTATATACCGTGTTGGTGTCATATCTGATATAAATCTTTGTATCCTTCACTTTGTAAAGTCATGACTCACCCCCCCTCCCCCCGCCATCTCTCCCTCCCTGTGTTGGTAGCATTTAAAAACAATTTCCCCACAGACTCAAAACTTACCAACACACAGACAGTTTGAAAGGTTTTACTCCACAAAGTTCGACGTTTTCTTTCGTTTTCATCTTCCATGAGAAAAACAAATGCACCGGATTTGAACTTTTTGCATAATTCGTGATGTCTGGAATACCTCCAGCAACTTGTCGCCTCATAAACACATTTGCTGACAAGTTCCTTGATTTAAAACCTCCAATGGGAATCCTCAGTGAAAACACGCACACTTCTTCCAAGAAAATCGGAGGCATTTTTTTTAATTTATTTTTTTATTTTTTAATTTTTTTTTAAGTTGGTAGGCACTCTGCTGCCTATTTCTTTTGGCTTCTGGCAGCCATGTGTTGATATTAGTCATCCAGAGTTGTCACCGCTGGCACATATCAACTGTAACCAGTGAGTGACATCATGCACGTGGAAATTAAACCCAGCAACCGTATCAAGCCGTTGCCAATTAAACTCCTGAATGTTTTGACCCAAACAGAAGTAAATATGGAATATTGGAGCGGATTTTACGTTCCATTTTGTATGAAGTCATGTCTCTTTACAGATGGATACCTGCTTTTTTTTTTATTACATTTTAATATCACTTTTAGATCATGCAACCATTTTGTAATCTTCACAAAGATTGAGAAGAATCGTAAGAGTGACTCTTTCACTATGTTGTGACTTATTTCCTTATGAATGCACAGTAATAATGCACCTTTGATTGGCTGAAACGGCAGCAGCGTTTGAGAAATAATGCAGATTAGGTGTGATTTATGTTGTATATTTGGATTTCACCCACAGAATTTAACAAATCTGACAATGATTCATGCTGTTTTTCCGACCCAGTTAATTACCTTAAAACAAAATATTTTCAAGTATACAGCACGGCACTTAATTTAACGGCACAGCGAAGGCTTGTAAAATCGGCTAAATCCAGTTGGCTTACGGTTTTACAGCAGAGCCTCAATGCTTCAACACTTTAAATGCTTTCTTATGCTTTTACTGCTCAGACCTGAAAAGAAATTACTGCACCTTGGGTGAAAATAATTAGCACACGGGAGTCAGAAATAGACTTTCTTCCCTCACACTCTGTGCGACAGCAGGTCGCGATGACACTGAATTTGTAAAAGTGGCTTTTTTTCTGGTATTATAACCTTTGAACTTCTGTTGGCTGTGGTGCCAATCAAAAATGTTAAAGATAAAAAGTGCACAAAGTAAAATGCTTTTCATTCCTAATAAAGTAGAGTTTTTTTTGTGCTGAGCTCAACCTCCTGTCAATAAGACAAGTCAAACAAAGATGGTTTCATCTGCTAAAATCAATAAATTAGAGTAAATTGTAGGCTATATTTTACACTTTGTATTTATTTTTATTTTTTATTAAATGTAGTAATGGCACGAGGCACATCTGTTTAAGCAGCATCTCGAGCTGCCACACCTGTCAGGCGGACGGATTATCTTGGCAAAGGTGAACTGCTCACTAACACAGATCTTCAAGAAATTTGTGAACAAATTTTGCGAGCAATAAACCATTTTGTGTGCGTCGAAGTACAAATACCGTTAAAGTGTCTAAATACTCAGTCCACGTAATTCACACAGTGTTCAGCAACTGTGCTGTTTCGACTTCCTTCAGTTTGTGATGTCACAAGGTCACCCTCATGTCACGTGTCCGCCCTCAGCACAGACTACCATCCAAACTTTAGTGTGGAAGAAAACACGGAATTTAAGAGAGGAGATGTAAAATTAGGTTGAGATATTTATTTTTAGTTCTTCAAACCAGAAAAGCATTTTCTAACGGATATCAAGACTGCAAATAAAACAGCAGAAAGGTGTAAAATACGGGACCTTTAAATCGGTACTTTTACACGGCGAACCATCAGATTGATCACCGAACTAGAACATAAACAGGGAAGTCGTTTGGTTCGGTGTTAAAACTGATGATTTGCTAAGCTTTCACAGTATATAACCGCTCTAAAAATGTTTTAATATGTAACTTTACGCCTGAGAAAAACAAATCTACAGCGTTTCACAGCCAATAAATGACTCGAGGACCATTCTTCTTTCATCGTGAGCAACCCACCTCGAACTTACACTGTTTTTACTGCAACCGAGCCGCAGAATCGACCTTGTACGTAATCATCACAATATAGAATTTAGGGGTTTTCCACTTTAAACGTCTGTAAGCATATTATTTGAATAAGGGCTTTAGTATCAGAGGGGTGGAAAGTGGTGTAAACATGATAGATTGCTTTGCTAGAAACACGCCTAGACACGTCATTTCAACAGATGTTTATATGCCGAGAACAAAAAAAACATCACATCACATTATTATTCGCAAACACACGCATATATTAACCAGTGTTACAGTAATGGAGTGTATTGTCTTGCATGAATATTATGTTAAATGCATTCATGCTGCGATGGAAAAAGGATCTAAACAAAACACCACACGAGCTTGAAGTAAAAACCCGAACTTGATTTCATTTTATATTTGGACCATTATTTATCATACAAAACCCCAACTGTGTCTCTGGTTGTATTTTACAGTTCAAGGCTCAGCATTTTTTTGTCCCAAAAGCGGTCGATAGCTTTTGCAGAAAAAGCACTCAAAAGCATAACAAGAAACATAAATCTGTAGTGGTATATATAAAACAGAGCATCCTATTAAAAAAAAAGAAAAAAAAAAAGATGGTGCATCAAACTGAGACAAAATAGCACCGCCTGCCAAAGCTTTTACTCATCTCCTCCCAGAAAACACAATCAGAGTGTAAAAGAAAGTTGTTGTTTTTATAATTATATGCAGCATTCAGCCCATTTTTTTTGTCCGACTTAACAGGGAAAAGAGAAGAAGAAAATGGACGGTAACATAACCGCAGTGATTAGTATGAAACACATCTGTCGCCTTTTTAATAACGGGGCCTGACATAATTGCCCTGTGCATTGTTTTTATTCCACCCGCCGCCTGCCAAGCTGCAACTGACTGTCCAGCGTCTGTAATAACCCGCACTTATTCTATACACACTTAATTTGAAAATAACACCATTAAAAAGCCTCGTTGGTGGCCCCCAGATTCAGGATCTGCATTAGCTGAGCTCTAACTTCTTCTTGGGCTGCATTCATCGGCTAATTATTAGCTCCGCTGTTTTTCATCAAACGTCATGGAAATCAACAGCAATTGTTCATCAGCCCGAGCCCCGAGTGCAACGTAATGATTTACAGTGCAGGGCGTACGGTAAATAAACACATTTAATCCATGACCACACTTGGGAATCAAAAGACATCTTGATCTCGCTTGCTTGATTTCAAGATATAAATGACTTTTATATTTGTTTCCTGTTGCAAACAAGCCATTATTTCTCTTCATTTGGGTCGTGTATTGCGTGACGTCTTGTTATGCTCTCGTTGTAAACCTCTGAAAACCTGCTGTCCAAATAAAGTTTATCATTATTGTTATTTCGTACGAGTCATCTGGGGAGTAGTTAGCATGAAGCGGTGTTTATGTATCCCAGCGTGTTTCTCCAGCCCATTTAACCTAAATACACTCATTAGCCTCCTGCTGTATTTATGGACGTTTTGTCATCGCACCCCTTTTTTGTTTTGTTTTTTTCGTTCACGAGGGACTTCTGCCGCGCAGCTCAGGACGAGTGGTCGGGAATTTGAAACTGGAGTCGCCGTCGTTATTCCTCCTCCGTCGACACGTTGCCATGTGTGGCGAGTTTGTCTAAGCTCCCCTAATGAAACGGCCTAAATATGGAGAAAGGAGCGAGTGGGGGGGGGGGGGGTGCAAAGGGCTAAAGAAGGGGCTCCCCCCTTCTTTAGCCCTTTGCAGTGTTCAGGTGGACATTAAAAAGAGATGTTTTTGGATGTAGGTGCCTTCAAGCAAATACCACTGTGTCTGAAAGTCTCATTAAAGACACCAGGAGTAAAAGGGGAAGAAAAAAAAAAAGGGAGAGAGCAGCCCCACGCTGTATATTCAGTTACCATAAAGCAGAAATGCAGAACATATGAATCTGCTGCTGGACGCTTCACTGCTGCTCGGGGGCTTGGCTGCTGTTTTTGTAGCTCAGACGTCCAACCACCCAAAGCCATTCGACTAAACTTAACTTCACCTGTTACCTGTGTTTTAAAATAGACTTCATGTATATTATACGTGGAGGAAATATGCCAAAAACCTCCTGATTCAACACAGAAGAGTCCACGAACCGAGAGTTTCTTTCTCTGCGGCTGCTTCGTTAACAAGTTTAGCTTTCTGATGTAAGGAATCCAAGGAATACACAATTTCACAACAGTTAGCAGACGAGATGGAGGTCAAGAAGCTGGACTGGGACTGGAAACGGTTTATTTTCCATACTGGGACATGTGGATTGCTGTTTAAAGCCATATATGCATTTCTTCCCTTTAATCCGATGGCAATTTAACTTGTCGGCCTTGAATAAGCAAACCAATGCAGTCACATGAATGGATTCAAGATTAAACTATATTTGTCGGACATTTTTCACATAAAATGTAGCTTCCTGGTCTGAAAAATTAGGCCAAAGCGGAAGTGCCATTAACTGCAATACCACTGAGTGCCACTAGAGGCCGGCTCCGAAAAGGCTCCATAGACTCCCATTCAACTAGTCTCATGAAATCCGAAGTCAATAAAAAAAAATGTCCACAAGTTGTAACTGTGTTGTTGGCTGAAGTCACTCGTTGTTATTCGTTTTCTGGCGGTCCCGTCATCAATCAGACATTAGGCCTCAAAAAGCCATGTTTTTGGAGGCGTGTCTGTTTGATTGACAGGCCTGTGGTGCAGTCCAAAACCACAAGGAACATTAATAGAAAAGTTTAACTTCCAGTTAAGTTTGTCTCACATCTGACAGGTCACCGATAAGGTGGCACAAAGCACTTCTTTATTATTGTTGTAACCATGACAACGAAAGGTCTAAATTTTCGACTGAAACTCTGATTATTCCTTGAACCTTACAATGTTTGTTTTGTGAACAACGTTTTGGTTGTTCAGGTTCGACGACTTGTTGAGAATACTGTATAATAAATCAACCTGGTAATCATTAAGCTATTTGAATTATTTAAAAAAAAAAAAAAAAAAATTAAATTCAAATGATTTGAAATAATCACCTGGAGTAAAACATACCTGCATAATTACTTACACATATTGATGAACGGCTGCTCAGTTATTTTAGTGTCCTGCTGCGATAGACTTGTACTACTAGTGCCTTGCTCAACAGCACTTGAAGGAGAGATCTCTGTTTCTCTGCTCCATTTCATTCATATTTTTTTGTTGTTGTGCAGCTGCTTCATTTATTCAAACAGGCCACCTCGTGACCGCGAGGTCACTTCTCTCACCGTCAGGCCTCTGTGCCACATGGTGAAGTGCTCTACGAGAGATCCGAGTGTAAATACCTCTCTTGTTAGGTTTTTTTTTTGTTTTTTTTTGTTTTTTTTTTGCTCAGGCCCCGGCCTTTTAACAGGAATTCAAGCTGTGCTAGCGCACCATTAGGTCCTGGCAAATGAAAAGACATAATTCAGATTATTAAATCGGGAGGGAGGAGGGGGAGGGGCGGGGGGGGGGGGCAGAGAGGATTGTCAGGAAAAACACTGCCAATATTACACAAGTCTAAAATAAACCTCCTAATTGAATATGTCAGCGTGGCCTCATCTGGCTATTACACACATTTAACTCTTTGTACCGGGTGAAACGGAGACTCCCGACGTGAACTTTCAGCCGGAGACCATTTCAAGCAAAAACGTTCGGGTTTTTTTTTTTCGCACGTTTGACACAGAGCCCCACTGTCTTAACGCCGTACGTACGTTTCTGTTAATCTCCCGCGTCGGTGTGAAACATCCGCCGAATGCTAAATAACCGACCGCCCCGCGTCACCGCAGCGCAGGTGTGGTCGGCGTCTGTCAGGGAGCCGGCGCTCGGCAGTCGGACTTGGAGATTTACCAAGCGTGTTAAACTGTAGCCAATTTTACAGTCACTAAATTATACGGCCGGCTTGGACAAATACGGGGAAAGTCAAAAGGGGGCAAGAGGGGAGATTTGCCAGTCGATTTGCCTCCCCCCCCCCCCCGCCTCCCCCCTAGCGCCGACTGTCCCCGGCCACTTGCTGAAGACATAACATTAGCCTTGAAGAAAAACAGCAGAGCGGGCGTCTTCTGTCTTCTGCGCGGCGACAGACTCGACGGGCCAGCTGTTGCGGCGACGAGACGCCGACGACGATTCACTTGAGCTGCTGAGAAGTCGGCCGGATCGAGTTTCATCGAGTGGAAGTAAATCAGCGAGGAGGGGTTCTGTTTTTATCCTCCTGGAGGTTCGGAGAGATTAATTCAACACGCGCCTGATATTTATGTCATAGATTTGGTCCTTTATACTCGCGGCGTATAAAAGGAAACGCAGCTCGCTGCTCGTTTCAAGCGAATGGGCTTTAAATGGAGCTGCGATATTAAAACTTAACAAATGCTTTCACTGGGATGCAAGTAATTTGTAAATCTTTTTGCGAGGAAGCGTCTTTTAGAAAAATGTCCATTTAAAAGCCATCAACTTGAATCCCTGGAGCGTCTCGAGCTCTCAACACAACGTCCAAGAAGAAATCTGCCAAAAAAAAAAGAAAAACTGGAGGCGGCATGATTGCATATAAAGGCGATGGAAATATGTAGACGCACAGGAAGTGAGGCAGAGATGGATTTATACAAAATGCATGTACAGGAGAAAAACAAAAAAAAGTAAAACCTGGTTCATGAATTTAATGAGGCTCCAGAGGAAGAAAAAAAAAATGGAGAGAAACTGGAAGGAAGCAACACAAAGAGCAGTGTTAGCACGGCTGCTAACCGACGCCAAAGAGAAGCTCAGATATTCTTTGGTTGCTCGTTGGTTGGTTGGCGAACAGCTGTTAGGTGCATCGCTGCCACCTGCTGGCAGCAGGAACGCGTGACGACCAGGCGCCGGTAAAAACAAAGGGGAACGTCGATCGTATTTAAGTGGACGTATACGATCGTGCAAAACTAAATGACTTTAAGCAATATCAGTATCGATTTTTCTTTTTTGTAGTTTGAGATATGACACATTTGTTTGCCATATTCAATTATCATTTTCATTTGTTGTTTTATCAAATGTAAGGTCAGACATGTCCGAACTACGTCTAACAAGTCACGTATTCTCAAACCGACATACGTTTTGTCCGTTGGCTACGTCAGTCAGCTACACCCGGAATTTACTGTCGATTGATATTTACCAACTTTAACGTTGAAATTCAACTACAAATCCCCACTTAGAAACAGGTTTGTGTGTCTCACATTGTGTTGACTACGTTTGAAGTTCAAATCCAGCTGGTGCAGATGCTCCAGATGTCTCCACGTCGTTGGCGTCATTAGCGCCGTCGGAGGAGGATCGCTGCCACTAACTGACAAACTGTCTTGTAATCTTTTTATTTCTTTTCTTTCTTTTTTTTTTTTTTTTTTATGCGCTCTGGACATCCTCATTATTTACTTTGAGGAATAAAGATGAACAGTTTGGTGGAACGATCAAGAGCCCGCTGCTCTTTGTATTATTCCTGCCTGCAGAGTTGCATTTGATCTGGATTCAAGCGAACCAGATGGGACTCTGCCGTGGCGAGCGTCGGCCAGATTTATGGAGCCCGAAAAAAAGAAAAACTACAAGTCGGAGGGCGTGAACTTTGAGCGCGATCGTTTTTTTTGTTCCTGACACATTTGATCCGAACAGATCCGTCCCGACATCAAACGGCCTCGCATCAAACAATCAGGACTCGCAGCGGGAGTTTCATCGCTGCAGACGCGAGCCGTTTACAGGAGGAGCGTTGTCACGTCGGCTCCCCTTTCCATTTTTTTTGCACTTACGACCTTCAACCCCGCAATTGGAGCTCGTTAGCTCCGATTGAGCGGCTGGGGGACGACGGGCCTCGGGAATCCGCCGGGTTTCTGCTCGTTCGGGGACGAGAAATTAAGATTAAGCGGCGGTGCGGAGCAAGTGAGAGTAAAACGACGTCCAATTGGAAACAGGGGGTCTCCTGAGATTTTTGGAACATCTGTCGGGGTGTCGGGTTGCTTCAGCTCTCGTTAGGGCATCGCAGCTCGCCTCGTCAGGCGGGGTCGCCGAACCCCCCCCCCCCCATCTGCTCCCTCCGGGCACAGTCCACTGCTTTACAAACAACCCCGGAGCTGAGGCCAAGACTTAATTGGCCCACGCTTACCTTGTCCACAACCTCAGCTCGTCCCCAAATGCACTCCTCTTCCCACAGGAAAAGTCTTCTCACTTCAGGGGACCGACCGGCGGCGGGGACTTTGCGCAATTTGTGCGTTCAATTCGGTGAGATGAAGCGCGCCGATAAAACCAGGCCGCTTTCCCACAGGAAAAGCCTCGAGTCCGCGCCTCACGCGGCGATAAACCTCTTTTGTGTTTCTTCCATGAAATACGAATAACGAAAGCTACATCACGCTAGCAGATATTAAAGGAGATAGATCATGTCAAAAAAAAAACACACAAAAAAAAACATCAAAACGGCGTCCAAGTAGCGTCGACCCGTTCGCAGCGGAAGACCTCATTGAAAAAACACATGTCCGAACAGATCGCGATGTCTTCATGATGTTTCTTTCTACCTTTTCTTTTTTTTTTTTTTTTTGCTTTTCACACCGGAGGAAGAAAGAAGAAAGGTAAAAAAAAAAACAAGAAAAAAGAAAGCATCCAAGTTTGGGTTGTCACATTAATGACACGATCGCCTCTGACGCTCAAATTGCGTTTGACAGTGAACTTCCGAGGCACAGATGTATCGGCTCGAGCCCAAGCAGACGCCGGCTTTCGGTGCCAGACGACTGAGCAATCATTTGGAAAAAAAAAACACTGGCAACAACCGGTGTTTTCATTTTCAACTTCACTTTTTTTTTTAAATTATTAACCTCTTCGTAAACTTGCGGCGAATCCTCTCGGGTGCATTTCGGCGCAAGACGGAGAGCCCGCGTAAGCGCTGTCGACGTGTTTAGGCTCCGGGTGAAACGCTACTGTCCGTGGGATTGGAAAATTACAGCACGAGTTCAATGAGAATATCCAGCTTGGGTGGGGGGAGGAGGGGAGGAGGAGAAGGGGGGGTTTAAGGCGAGGTCATCCCTCACTGCCTCACCAAAATGGCTCCCTCGAGATCTGACCTCTCTGCGTCCTGAACTTACGGCGCTAAAGCCATAATCTCTTGTCAACTTTCTTCTCTGACTCCTGCTGCCTCCACATTTCCTCATCTCCCCGTCCCCTCCACTGTTTACTCTTTACATCACTTCGTTTTATTTTTCATCCTCCCTGTTTTTTCTCCCTCTCTCCGCTCATAGCTTTCTCTCTGCGTCTCCCTCAGCTATGCGGCCCGCGCTGCCAGGCCTGACTCTTTTGATTTGAGTGCAGTACATGTGGTTGAAATCTGAGGCACGCTGCACTGCCAAGCCACAGGGCCCTGTAATGGAGCGCTGGCGCAGGAGAATAAGCCATTGTTCTGGGTGCAAGGCGGCGGATGAATAAATGGAGGGGAGATCTCACCGAGTCCGTTTTATTTTTTTAAGTTTATACAAAAAATATATATATATATATATATATATATATATATAATTTTTTTTAAAAAAAAGCACTGACTCTTGCTGGACACAACCCCCGGGGTCAAAGGGGAGCGCCGTTATCTCGTTGTGAATCCCACTCCGGAGGGGGAAAAAGGCCGCCTGGGAGTCATTTACGGTCTCAGGATGCAGAGATGTTCGCGGGGCAAACTTGTCCGGTTTTTGGTTTCTTGGTCTGTCTGACTGCACGCACAGATGACATAAACAAGAAAGTGAGAGCGTTGTACTTGACTTTGAATTAAATTTGAGGACTTGTTCAGTGCTCGTGTCTGTGTGTGTGTGTGTGTGTGTGTGTGTGTGTGTGTGTGTGTGTGTGTGTGTCGGTGTGTGTGTGTGTGTGTGTGTGTGTGTGTGTGTGTGTGTGTGTGTGTGTGTGTGCGCGCTCGCCTCCTTTTCAAACTTACGTCAGTGCACAGACAGCCAGAGAGTAAGTCAGAAAATTAGTAGAGAGAGAGAGGAAGCCTCCTGGAAACGTTAAGGTGATCAACACAGGCACCAACACGACCTGAAGCACATGTTTAGCACGTCCATATGGCTTCATTATCACTTTCCACCCAACCCGAAGGCTGAAACATCATTTCTGTGAAGTCTCGATGTTGGCAACGTGAGAAGGGTTGCATGTCATGGCAGACCCAACACATCTTCCCCGAGCACTTTAGCACCTTTCAGCTTGTCGTTTTGGTTTTTTAACGACATGCAGCTTTGCCGTTTTGGCTCGGCTCTCGACGGCCTTGTTTTCAGCAGCTGTTAGTGGCGAAGAAGTTTAGATCAACTGCTCGGCGCCAAACGACAGATGGACAGCTTTAGCAACTAGCCTGTTAGCTTTGTGGAGCGTCCGTAGCTAGAGAGAGGAACCACATATTTTTCTCAGGTGTTGGTGGAGACCAAAACAGAGCTAAAAAAGGAGAATGAACATTACAAGTAGATCCATCAGATGAAACACGACTTCAAATGACTGGAAATGTTGCTTTGTGTCGGCTGGATGTGGAAATAAGTGACTATTTACTCATGTTAGCCTTATTATCTACGTACTGTCATTATGTCAAACTTGTGTGGTCAGCTTGTTGAAATTCAGCCCTGAAGTGGCTAAAAGAAGACTACTTTAACTTGTGTGACTTTAATATTGTTATTTTACGGGAGTTTTTTTGCAAATGAATGTACAAAATAACTATTAACTATGGCAGTAGTTGAGTAAAAATTACAACATTTCCCTTATAGCAAAAAAAAAAAAAAAAGACCTGAAAACTGTTCTAAAGTACAGCCCATGAGTAAAAGTACATAGTTTAAATACAAACCTTTGTCTCCAGCTGAAACGCTGTAACACCCTTGAAATATTTCCCACCACGTGTCACTGGAGTTATTTGCTTACCGTCAGTTGTTATGACTTATAAAATGCTTTAGTTTGAACGATGGTTGTTTACAAGAATATGTAGCAGGAGGACAATCTATTCAGTCCTAATAATGGGCCGCAATAAAACAGCGATTTTGAAATACATCTGGACTCGATTTGTCCGGCTGCACTGTACCAATCCGAGTGGCCACGCAGGAGTCTATAGCCTGACCATTTCTAACTTAATTAAAAGGTGTTTATGACCGAGGGGGAACGGTGAGTGTGCAGATTCTTGTTGATTAGTCACACCAGCTGCAGCCCACAAACTTCCCCTCCCCCTGCCCCCCCGGCCCCTACTACTAATAAACCTTACCTCCCCTGATTGGTTTTTAAAGGGTTAAATTTGTCTGGCAAAAAAAAACCAAAAAAAAAAACAACCTTTTGTTTACCTCAGTGGATGCAGCCAAATCATTAAAATAACTACAATGGATCAACTGACCCCGGCTCATTAAAAATTTATGGGGAAATGAGACGGGAGTGCTGGAAAGTTGAAGCGGTGTCATCTTGAATCATGAGAGCTGCCAGCCTGCTGGGACTCTTGGTGCCATAAGGTCCTGAGGTTTCCTTTTTTTTTTTGTTGCAGTTTTCCCGTCAAACCATTTCACAACAGGGCCTGTACATCAAGTTGGCGTACGCGCCATTAAAGACCATCATTGTATTTTTTTTTTACTCAAAGCTGTAAAACAATGATACTCTTAATAGCAGACGTCAGGGCGAAAAGCTCAAGGAGAGATGCCCTCTCGACGCGATCCGACTTTTATGATGCGGGGCGAAGCCGTAACTTTTGTTTCTCACAGACGGTGGTAGTCGGGAGGCGTCGGACGCGAGTGACGACAAACCACCGTGAAGCCGAGTCTCCGTGCCCGATCAAATCACCGCAGAGCTGCGTTTTAAATGTTCTCTCACTGAGCGTAAATGTTGGTGAGTAGTCGCCTTGTCTAACAGCGGTGCCACGGCGAGCCCAATGTATTTGTTTAGACGGATTTCTCCTTGGAAACTCGGGTCAGAGTGTCTCGTGTTGCTTGAAAAAGTGGGAATTTAAAAGTGGACCAGTTTTGGACTGTTGCGTGCATGGGCGGAATATTTTAAGGTTACACTTTTTCTTTTCCTCTATTTGTCATCAGCTTTCTGGCTGCTAAAAACTATCTAACATGCAAATACTTGATGCGAGTCCTGGACCCTGTTTCTCAAATGCATATTAAAAAGTCAAATCCATCCAACAAACCGTCTTCAGCTTCAGAGATGTTTTGCCTGTTTAAGGGCTCAGTTCCATTTTTCTGAGGTCAGTTTGTATGAAGTACTTTTCCATAGTCCGTGTATCTGCTGCAGTCAATGAGGATCGGCACATCCCCAGTTTGAACAGGCAGACGGCCATACCTGCGTGGAAGCTAAGCCGTGTACTGCAATGGATTTAGCATCCTACAAAATGGCCCACCAGAAAAAAAAAGATCAACATCAATTTACTCCTATTCTATATTTTGAATATTTTCTTTTATGTCGGCGAACTGAAGTCGTTATATAACTTTCTTCAAAGCCGCCAGACAAATGCAGGTTTTTTTTTAAGACAGGAGTTGTTGTTCAACCGCTTCCTCGGTCGGTTAGTTAGTTTGAGTTATTGTTTGACTTTATTGGTGTTATAAACACCCCTAATTTGGTACCGATGTTCCCATCTGGTAATAATTCTGGTTGATCCTCTGACTCTTCGTCATGGGCCATCGTCAGGGCAAGTTTTTAATGCACGCCCTCCTTTGATTTATTATCAAATGCCATTAAAGCTAGTGACTTTTCCATCAGCCTGTTGTATTCACGGCGAATAAGAAGAACTGATGAAAACAGTGATTAACATCAGCATGCTGTTGTCAGCGTCACGGCATTTTAGGGATGGTCGTTTTCGTCAAGAATACTATTTGAAAATATCGCGGAACTATTCGACTATTCATCGACTATATTCGCCGAGAAGGAGAGACTCACTTGGGCTCAACAAATATCATCCAACTTCTGAAAAACCCCTCGCTGTGGACAAACCTGAGAAGAAGCATGTTTGAGAGGAGGGCGGTTGCTTGTGCTGCACGTCCAACATCAAACTCACTTCGTCTTGCCATTGATTATTGATCAGTGGACGTTCGGTGCATCACTCAAATGTCGGGGCCTAACTGTGGTTGACTTACGCTGGCTTTACCTGCAGAGTTTGCTTTTAGCTTTTCGGTGCATTACTGCCACCTTCTGACGGGAGTAACGCATTACAACCAGGCATTGATAAAAACAGGGGAAATAAGGAAGAACTACAGTCACGTATGCTAATCAGTTTTTTATATATTAACGACTACTCGAATATTCGAAAATCATGCGCCACCACTCCCAAGTCGTACCCAGATGGCGCCTCACGAAGCCGTTAGCAGGTTTCTAGTTGGTTTTTTTTCTCATCGTCATCATCCGCTCACACACTTCCCCCGTGCGGCGACTGCGTTGACGTAAATGTTGGCTTCGCAGGTTGGCGTGCGACCTCTCGCGGAGCTGAGACGTTTTGTTGTTTCAAGGCCAAAGCACCGCGGCGACAAGCTCAACATCCACGTTGTCATGGCGATTAGAAGGTAAACGAAGCTTTCACCAGCTTCTCTCTCCTGCTCGATTTCAATCGCAGGATAAAGCGGCCACTGTGTTCAAAAAGGCCCAGCTGTTTCCTACCTCTCTGCGTTTCTCTGGAAGGTGATGTATGAGCCGGCCAGGAAAAGGGAAAAAAAAAAAAAAAAAAGAAACGGAGAAGGTCCCTCCAAGAGTTGAAGGCGTGAGGTCACAGTAGCTTGCTGCCACTGGTGTTGCTGCCCCGGTACAACAAGCCCAACATGTGTGAAGGATTACAGCACTAACAGATAATCAATAAAATTCACAACACATTGGATGTGATGGATGCCTCCTCGCTGGCCTTTGCGCTCACATCATCATTAGTAGCGGGGCTGGCAGGGGCGATCCATCCCGATCAACGGTGAAGGTGTCAGACGGGCCGTAAAAGTCGTTGTAGCCGAAGTGCTGCAGCTGAGTTCGCCCCCTTCACGCCGTTTCCCTCCTCGCTGAACCGTAGCTTATCTCCCTCGGTGAAAGTATAGGATGTCTGTGTCACAACAAGACACTTGACTGATGAGGCCAAGAGGAATGGTTTCAGTTTACCGCCGGGCCAGAGGGGGGATCCCAGTCGATTTTAAAAACACCACATGGGCACAGTTGGACGCTAAGTGTGTGTCTTGCAGGGACCGACCGGAGTCGAGATGCTTGACTGGCAGCGTGATGATTCAGAAACCTCGGGGGGTTGGTGGGGTTGGGGGGGAGAGAGGGGAAGGGGAAGCTGGATGATTGATCCTGTTCAGCGAGTTTAAAAGGCCTCGACTAGAAGCTGGCATTTGTCGTGATGCGGGTGGATCTGTTTGCGTGTTATTTCCTGGTTTGATTGCCGCTCCGACTCCCCAGAAGTCTTAAATATAAAGTAGCTCCGGCCAGCTGCGATCAGCAGAGACAGTGTTCTGATTTTTCCGCTCTCGGAGGCGCTGCAATATGACTTGGAAAAGTTTTTTTTTTTTCTTTTTGTTTCTTGTGCGTGTATCATATTCTGTCATACCGAAGCAGAAAAATCATGGAATATTACACACTTAGGAACAACGTGAGACATGCAGCAGCCAGGATCAGCCAATCATCAGTTAATACAGGAGAGTCTGCAAAGTATATCGTCTTATGAAGATGCTATAGATTCAATTTGAGTGCATACAGTTGAAAAATCATCCGTGGAGTAAGAAAATATATTTATTTGAAACTTATGGCCGGATGCAGTGAAAGACGCAACCAAGTTTCAAGTAGTCGTGACATCATAAACATTTGATCTCATTAGTTTAATTTACACATTGCAAATGCACGTCCTGTCGTCATCACCTACGTCTCCTTGTGCTTGACATTGATTGGTTTGCAGTATACAATTATTATTATTATTATTATTACACTACTACCTGCACTTATGTCCTCTCTGAATATAAGTTAAGTTCCATCATTGTCATGCATTGATTTTTAAGATGATTTTTTTTTTTTTCTGCCTCCATCTTTCCTTTGGAAGGATTTACGGGAACAAAGTCAATAAATAGTAGTTACTGTACGTAACCGCAGTTCTACGAGTACAATCATAATTAGTTTCTTTTGAGTTTCCCAAGACAACAGTAGGGGAAACACTGTTCTTCTACTGTTTAATGGGTGACGGTAGCCTGCCTCAACTTACTGTAATCGGTCCAAAAGTTCGAAACATCCCTGAACTATTTTCGCGCTGCAAATGAACCGATCAGTAGCTCGGTTTGATCCGTTCCGGGAACACCTCTTTTGGTCGGCTCATATTTTAGTCCTTCGGTCCAGAGACACTTTTTTTATTATCTGTTGTTATGATTTTGGACTGAACTGAAAAGTCAAAAGGTGCAGACTAAACAAGGTTAGATCAGCTGTCACTGAAGTCTTAATTTAATCAAGTGATCTGTGTTTTTCACGTCGATTACCTCGTCATGTCGCAGCTCAAGTAACATGAGAAAATTCTCACATAATCAGGGGCGAACATACAAAGAACAGCTCATTCTGTGTAATCCTTTAACAGGGATTCACTGCACGTTATTATCATGAGAATACTGTGAGGTCGAAGGGCTCGGCGGGGCCTCGGTGTGGGCTCAGACCCCCATTATCTCCCATAATACTTCACTGGCATCGGCCCCGCAGACGAGGAGGCCTCGTTCACGACGGGACACCCAATTGGCTTGATTTACGAGGACGTTAATAAGGGGAGGAAACCACTTTGCTTCGCATATATCTGAGGATTACGTTTCACGGTGAATGGGAACATTCAGCTGTTCGGGTTCTTGAGTGCGAGCCGACGCTGATGAGGAGGATCCTGAGGGACAAACTAACGCGGCTCGCCCCGAAGCGATGGATTATTATGTGTCAACGACTTGAAAAACAACTATTTTCAGGAGACTGGACTTGATCCAATCATGTTCGCTATTTAAAGTCAGTTTTTTGGGGTGGGTGGGTGTGGGGGGTTTGGAAATTGAAGGTTCCCGTGCGTGTCTGAAGAGTAATTGGACTTTAAATGCTCAATGTAGAATAATTACTTGTGATTTTTGTCCCGGATCTGTTTTTTTTGCCTGTTCACAGAGGAGCATTCATGCAGCTCGTACTGTACACGTGGGCGCTGCGGCTGATATCCAAAACATCACGCAGCTAGAAAAATACAGAAAGTAAAATGACCTCAAGAAAATTTTAAAAAGTAATGCTGTTTTAGCAAAGGTCAAAGGTCAGCCCCCGTTTCCTTCACAGGCTCACAGCAACAGTCTTGCATATTTTGGCAGATTACATATATATTTTTGATATTTTATACAACTACCATTTTACCAGTGTATGGATTTACACTGATTTGAAACCTTTTAAATGGCCATTTGTTTGAACATTAATCATTTCTGATCAGAAAAAAGAGAAACAAAAAGCAGAAATTTGATGTTCATGATGTAGTATTAGGGCCACATGAAGGAATAATGCAATAATAATAAGCTTTTTTAAAATTTTGCATTTGAAATATCGAGAAGAAACTCAAAACTTTGAGAATAAAGTTGAAAAAAAAGTCTACATGTTGTATGTATTGGCATATATATATATATTTTTTTTTCTTCCTTAAAGTGGTCTTAATGCTCCTTCATCGTAGCGTGCTTTAGAATAAGATGCTGCCTGTTCTTGTGAGAGGCTGATGTGCAACTCTTCCACTTTTCCAGCGAATGCTTTAAATGAAAAAACAAAAACAAATGGCGCGTTTTGTAAAAATCCATTTCTGCTCGTGTGTCCTTTGTCTGAAACCCGAGTGCCGAGCTGTTCGTCCTCGGACTCGCCTTTGAGGAAAGCTTTGAAAATCCTCACACAGGAATGACAAATTTACTTTTATCGTCTTGGCCCTGGTGGCAGAAAACACTGTCTAAACAAATCCAAGTAATCATCCCTGGCTTCGTTCTTGAAAGCATCCTCACTTTGCTTTTTAGTGTCTGAAGCTTTTACACTGGATTATGTACGTTTGGGGTGAATGCCGCTTTATGATTGGTGCCTTTTTATCAACAGGAGTGTCGAGTTTTGTAGACAACCTTCGATCCCGGATACTGAACTTTATTATCTCCCGTGAACATCGCAGCACCGTCTCCCGAAACGCTCACTTCATCTATCTTGAATTAATCCGGTTTAGACACACTTTAATCTCGGCGATGAGGCTGGAATCCATTCGGAGAAAAATAAATCAGGCGGCAAGTGTCGGGGGTGCTGTTTAAACAGAGGGGCGGGGCGGGGGGGCACCGAAAACACAGCACTCGTCGTTTATTTGGACGAGTGGGTGCCATCCAGAAAACTGAACTCTGAACGCGACCAACCGGTAACTCCGTGGACAGCGACGGGATATGTTGTCACATCTCCTGCAACCAATCTGGAAAAAAGGAGCCGCACTTGAATGTAAAGACGGTGCTGTGTTTCTGTGCTGTCAGTTGACTCGTAACAGTAATAACAACAGTTATAGTGGTACTTTTTTCATATTTATATCCGATAAATACACATTAAGTTCTGATTTTCACGAACTGGTTGTAGATCAAAACGATATCGGCAAGAGAATAGAAAGAAATGAGTTTATTTAGATAAAAAACAAATATGACAGATAGTAACATCAGCTGAAGGACGGATGCCGTTCGAGTGGAAATGTTAATTGATTGACAAAAACGTTCAGAAATCCAGCTATCGCATCAGTTAAAGCAATTTAAAATAACTTATCTTTCAACGAGTTCTGCCGTGTGGATGAAAAAAAGTTTTCAGCGGCGCCTCGGTTCAGCCGGTTCACTCGGGTCCTCCAGCCGACCGAACTTCAGCTGTGTCATCACGAGGACAAAAACTCATCCCAGAGCTGGGGGCCGTTGTCACGGGACGATTATTATTGTTTTTCTGTCATGCAACCAAGCGCATCATTTGTCATTTAATGCCGTTGAAGCGCTTCGCTTTTTGCAGACGATTCGAATTTGCATATAATTCAAACAAGAAGCGTCCTTCTTCTCACTCGTTGTTCTTTCTGCGTGTCTGGAAAGTGTTGACAAGATTATTGACGTACAGACTTTCACTTGGACTGTCCATTTGATATAATATACTGAAACAGAGTTTATATAAATTTGAAAGTGTTTATTTGTTTATTGATACCAATATTTAGGTTGTTGTTTTTTTCCTGGTTGTTTGACAGCTTCTTTTTTTTTTTTTTTTTTTTCCTATGCAGTTTGGTAAATATTTAAACAGAGTAGTCCTCTGATATTTTGGCTCTGTGATATTATTACTTTGGATGTGAAATGACAGTTTGATTAATTACTTGGATTTCTCAGCTGTACTGAGTGAAAGGTTCAGAGAGTTAAAGTTGCTGGACGCCGTCCCGTGCTCTCTGGAAGTCTTGACTCGGAGTCCGACCTCCTGCTGGAAACCCATCGCCGAAAATATTGCTGAGGAAATTGAAAAGCAGACCCTGGATCAGTATCCAGAGGCAATTTGACCCTGTTAGTGTTGAAGGAGATGTATTGGCTTTGTCGGCGAAGGCCAAGTGGCTCGAAGTGTGTCCTTTTTGAACCGTAACTTTCAGTCGTGAAGACGAACACGTGGCTCATTTTCCAGATTACGCAACAGTTCCAAACTTTTTATAAAAGTCGTTGTTTGTCATAAAGTCCACTCGGTTTCAGACTTTTTAAGAGGTTTATTTAGCGGACAAATTTAGGTTTTTATGTGTATCACTTAAAAATTAAGCAGAATGATGCTCACTTAAATAAGTTCACATGAATTCCAGAAACCGAGTATATAAACAGTATTCTTCTGGTACTTAATGGTTAATGAAAGTTTCATTATGTTCTCTGCCTGAACTTTGATGGAGAGTTCAGTTTAACCAAGCAAATGAACAATAAACATGTCTTCTTGTCCCATTTCGCCACTATGGACGTGCCAAATGCCCCTCAGCTCTCCTACGTAGGAGGAAGACATCCAAACTGAAAACCAGGGTATCGTTTGTATTCATTTTGAATGTCTTCATTTTGCATCTTATTTGTTATTTTTTGCGATTTTTTGTTTTTTTTGTTTGTTTGTTTTAATGGTTATTTAGCGTGTCTATGTAATTGTTTTCTATCTCATTGTCTTTTCGCATCGTCATCTTGGGTCTCTTCGAGGTCACTTTGGGTCTTTGTCGTCATTTTACCTACATGCTTACAAAAATATTTGATTCTTTGTTTGACTTTCCAACAAGAAATGCTGTTGTCATCGGCCTCTAACCCCGTTGGGCCCCTCGGTCTGTGCCCGGTAGGCTTGCTCAGTAATCCCGCCATGTCTTCTTCGTCATTGTACGTATTCAACATTTAGACATTTAACCTTTTTACAAAGATAAAAATGAAAGACTGGAGACTCGGAGGAGATGAAAGATGTTGTACGCACTGTGAGGACAGTCAGTGCAAACAGATTTAGCGCCACTGTCTGTCGGGGACTCGTAAAGAAATCAGAGAGAGTCGGGAGAGAAGCACAAACTCTCCCGGTGATCTTCTGGATGTCTGATGTATGGAATTCAAAGCCGTCGTTATGGCCGTTACTGCGAGAGGAAAGTGGTTATTGGGCTGTGAAGAATTTGGGGATGCATATGGATTCAATATTGTTTTCTTTTGTTGTTGTGTCCTTGCTGAACGTCACGCCACTTCCACTGCTCGCCACTTCCCCCGTAATGGTCGTGACCTTCATGACTCCTGCCATCAAACTGCTTCAATGCGACTTCAGAAGACGATCTGGTGGTTAAAACCCGCCTGAAGCACGTTTGGGGGACTTCTAAGCACTTTATCGCCCTCCAGTGGCCACACTCTTCATAATCATTGGTCGGGATCAGATTACTGTTAATGAATAGATTTTTAAACTGCAGTGATGACTGTTGGGTAAAAGATTACTTCACCAGAGATACGTTTGATCAATTTTCCCACCAACCCGTCGGATGGCAACAGACGACATATTAACACAAAAATCGAGCATGTAGACAACAGAAGTTTTTCTGAAGCTGAAGTTTTTCAGTGAAATCACGTCATTTCAGTGATATTGTAGGAATCGCTTCACCTTTGTTGAAGACAGAGAGCTTGTTAGCCATTAGCTTGTGGGCTACTGTACAACCGTTGCCTTGCTAGTTACTATTTTCAAAAATGGTGCATAATATTCACTAAACTGAACTGACTGCTAGCACTGTTTTTGTTAAGTGTACAAGTTCCTGTTAATTAAACCTTAGTGAAACACGTTTTTTGCAGGTTTTAAAAAGTTCAAATTCAATATAAAGCAGTCAAGAATATTGTTATCACAAGACCCACTCACTTGCTTTTTCTGAAGCTTGACCCGACATCATTCCTGTGGTGGTGGAGGCCACCTGAAAACCGCCTGTAAAACATCTCGACAGCGAACTCCTGCAGCCGAAGAAGGTCACAGGATGTAGTTGAAAGCTCCAGATGGACAAATTAAGGGGGCCTTATGCTGAGAATTGTAGTGTACTCTCTTTTTATAAAACCAAAATTAAAAATCCAGTTAAAAAATTCACAAAAAGACTACCATTCCCCCGCTTTCTGTCTCCATATTTGTCTTTTTCTACCCCGCCCCATTCAATTCAGGCAAAGCGACGATAAATAGAAAAATAAAAATGATTGGAATCTAAAGAAATTAACTTTAATCTTAATTTATAACCATTTTATGTCACATTTAAGCCAGTTGAGCTGTCTGAGGTTGGTCGACCTGCATCGATATAAATCAACAGCTGTCAGAAGTGTTCGTAGGACTCTGTATATCAGTCTAAAGAGACATTAAAATAATATTGGCAACTCTGCAGCACCCTAATGTTCCAAATCTTAACCCCCATCAGTCATACACTCAGCCACTTGTCTGGAAGCTCAAAACCTTTCTTGAGGCCACAAACCAGCCTGTTCCTGAACGTAGCACTGATATCCTCAGAGTGCTGTTTCCCTGTGGTTCGCTCTGGGCAGCGCTGTTAAAAAAATCAGGTGCAGTTCTTTCACTGTTTTCTTTATGGAGCCCACCTATATGCCGTTAGCGGGTCATTTACCCTTTTTTTTTTTTTTCTAAAATTGCCAATTAATACGTTTAAACTAGGGTTGAGTTTTATGCCTATTCAGGAATCTTGCAAAATGTCACTCAGTATTTCCTGTCCATACATAATTTCCAGTTTTACAGTAATGGAGGTATTTGGTTTAGCTCGGATTTCTGCACGGAAAATGTGTTTTTTTTTAGAGGCTAATACTGCAGCACAGGACTACTGTGATATTGGTAACGTTTCAGAAGTGGACAGAGCCGTCGTTCTGCCCGGACCCACTTCCATATGCCAATAAACTGCAGACATCTGTGACACAGAGCTGAATAAGCTCCCACCTACTGAGCAGCCATCAACGTACTCAACACATGGAGACTGCACATGTCACTTTGGGAAGCGTAAACAAAAACTGGACAAATTCGGCCCAGCTGGAGAAATCCTAACTTTCTATTAGCTGTCGTGTAACCGTCACTTACTGAAAAATGACCAGTTTGGTCAGCGCTCAGTGTGATCACAACAAAAATGATGTTTTCTCTTTCCGTGACATGGAAATGTGGGCCAGCTACCGCGCTATAGGGTGCACCACAGACGGAGAACGCAGGCTTGGCGAAGACAGACTCTCACTGTGGAAAACGAATGAGAAGCCCTTTACGCTGAATGAATGCAGAGAATGTCTGAAATTATTTCACTTTTGGTTAGCTGATTTTTGCAAAAACAAAATTATAGAATTTTTTTTTTTATATAATAGTGGACGTGGCTTTCGGGTCTAAAACGTGCCTTAAACTGCAATGCCGCTGAGGGCCACTAGGAGTTGGCTCCGGCTCCATCGACTCCCATTCAACTTCTCTCAATCATTTTTTTTTTTTTCACAATTCATAACGATGTCATTTGTTAAAATAATTCCTTTTTATTAGTATTCTGGCGGTCCGTCTGTGATTATCCGCTGTGAGAAACGTGCGATCAGAGAGTCATCTGTATAAACAGGCTCCTGGCAAACCACACGGGTTGTGTGGGGGGGCGGGGGGGATGAGGAGGGGAAGGGGGCCAGCCAAGGCAGCGACCTCTGGGTAACGTAACAGAGCAGCCAGGAGATGGTTTGTTGCATGAGATGGTTTGTTGCAGGAGATGCGTGCTGACAGTTTCGCTGTCAGGACCGATACCTCTGATTGTCACCAGATGTTAACCTCTGCATCCTGCGTGCAGCGGAGAAATGCGGCGATTACGGACCAAATACATCTTTCGGTAATGGTGGCAGGAAATTAGGACGCTTCCTGTCCGCGTACGAGGAACCAGAAGGCGGTCAGTGCAACACTTCCGTGGGGGAAAAGGAACGATTTGGGAGGAAGCGAACGGAGTTTCAGTGAAGCGACGTGAAGATTTTGTTGGCGCTCCAAACCTGACGTGTGATGTGGAAATGGGCTCCAAGCCTCAAACTGTTTTTCCTGAAGAAAAATACATTTATGTGCCATTCAAACCTCGTTCACCGCAGCTTCCCACACCTGCACCGACGGGAGTCCACAGCTGAGGCGCCGGTTTAGTTATTTATACGACAGGTCATTGACTCACAGCAAATTACATTTTTGCGTTTATCTACTTTTTCTTTTTTTTTAAGATTTTTTTTTTTTTTATTTGATTTTCATAAAGCCTGAAGAAAAACGTACAGTCAACCCAGCAAACAACATTTTACTTGGCTGTCCGGCCCGTTTAGACGATATTCGATGTTTAATCTTAAGATAATTCAATTTCCTGTCAAAAAAAGTTAAGAAAAACACAAAACAATTCGCATTTGAGATCATTTAAAGGCAATTATAATGATAATTGTTGGCTTCAACAAAGCATTACTTTAAATCTTCTCACCTACAAAATGTCCTCAAATAGAGAAAAACGTCTAAATTTGCTCGTTATGTTTGACATCGTCCACTTTCACTTGGTTTTCCCAGAGCTTTTAGTCACATCACATGGCTTTCCTAATGCAGCTGTAGTTTTCTGAATTGTTATGGACAGTTGTTACCAAGCAACCGAAAGTCCATCAAACCATCCAGAACAACAAAGAAAATAAACCTTTGCGTTGGGAGGTTTTTTTCTTTTCTTTCTTTTGTCTGCTTTTTCCAACGTCAGGAAGGAAACCTTTAAACTCAACTGTTGCATTATGTCAAGTTGCTTTTTGTCCGCCAACAGTCCCAGACAGTCCCCCAACAGTCCAACAGTGAAGAGACAGAAAAATGCAGCAAATAGACCAATTTGAGAAGAAGTAAAGAATATTTGTCTTTTCTTCTTTTTTTTTTCTTGACAAACGACCTATGAGATGAATCGATGACCAAACTCATGGTTCATGTCAGCTCTCGTCCACTGGTGACCTTCTCTCCAAAACACGAAACTGCTTCTAATTTAGCACAGTGAAGCGCAGCTAATCTAATTTTATGGAATTAATTATCTCCTACATTCGCTGTAATGCAGTTTAGTCCTTCAGTGTTTGGGCAAACCCACGGTGTAGCATAAACACAAAACGGTGGAATTTAGTGGCGCCCCAAGGTGGGGACAATTATCTTTCACCTCTGGAATGAAACCTCGCTAATCAACTGTAAGGGCTATTACCAAAGTGACTCTGGGTTTCTAAAATATTCTCTTCGAGTCCCAAAGAGACAGCTGGAAGCTATTGTAAGTGCTCGGGAGGTCACGGAGGAACGACAACCTGTGTGCGCCCGTTGTGTATAATTGTTTTATTCCGAAGCAACCTTGGAGCGAGTGTGAGAGCACCTTCGAGATGAACAAGAGTGGCGGGGGGATGGAGAGGGGGTGGGGGGGGGGGGGGTGAAAGCAATTATAAGGCACTTGTTTTTACTGGCAAGTGCAGGAGGCCTTGGAGGCAGCACATGCGAGACCATGATGATAACGCCCCATGAAAGAAACCATGGACTTCACTGGCACCTTGGAAAAAAAAAAATCACGGCGTGACCTCGGAGAACGCCTGGTTTTTAAGTAAAAACACCCTCCCCCCCCCCCACCCTTTTTAACCCCCCCCCCCCCACCCCCAATTTCATTTCACACTACATTAGTAATCTAATTACGTGGTGAAATGTTACACCGTCCCGGGGTCCTCGGGTGTTGAGACAAAGCCGAAGCCTGTGGAAAAGGACCTCGGTGAGCTCGCAGCGTGGGTCGCCCCACGTCCCCGCTACCGTTGGAGGGTCGGCGCTCCGAACCCCCGCCGCCCTGCCAGCCTCCCGCCCGTAAGCCGAGACCTCCCTTCATAAACGCCAGCGGCTCAAGCCGCAGCTATGAGCTGTCAGGCGGCATTAACGCTGAGCGCCCCCTCCTCACCCCCCCCCCCACACACACACACACACACCCCCACCCCCACCCCCGGGGAGCCGTCAAGGGGGGCCGACATCACATCCCTGAGTGGACCAAAAAGTTTAGGCCCACACATCTACCAAAAAAAAAAAAAAAAAAACAGGCCCCTCGATTCAATCAACCGGCCCGAGGGAGGGAAATTAGAAAGACCCCACAACCCTGATATGAACCATGGGAACGCGGTCCGCCCCTCAAACCCGGCCACCCTCCCCTTGAAATTAATTAAGTGTAATTTCTCCTACATAATGGGACGCTATACACTCAACAGGACGACGGCGATACCGTTCATGGCGAGTCATCGAACTATGTTTTGCCAAGCAGAGCTCTCTTTAACCCGCAGCGCAGGTTTGCGACCTCACGAAGCCAAAACCTCCAGCTCCCTGATAATGTTGTTTACGGCCACGTTACCGGCGGTATTTTCTCTCGTACTTCATAAAATGCTCACATTCGGTGGAGGAGAGCTGCCCTCGTGTTTTGCGAACCGTGTGGAAGTCAGGGCATTACCTACCAAGGCGAGCTATTGTCTGAGAGGGAGTTTGTGTTGGACCCGCTCCACATCACCTCATGTTTGAGATTATGCCACAAGCCACCCAGAAAGCAGTATCCAAAAGGAATTTTTTAATAAATTTGTTCAAGCATTATACAGTCAAAACTTTTTCTTTTCTTTTTTTTTTGCTTTCTTGCCTCTTTGCTGGCTATAACCTGATATTTACTGTTTTAAAGGAAGCTCGATCTCCCAAAAGACAGACAATACACGTTAATTTCACTTAACACCTGCTGACTGGTTCAAAGAAACCATTTAAATCTCATTTTCTTCAAATGTTGGGTGAGTTTAGTTAATTGATGTCACACAATATGATGCCTCTTTTCATTGGATTTATAACATTTGTGCTAAAAAAAAAGTTTCCAAAACAGCAACTAAATGGACTTTCTGGGAGGATTGTGATTGAAAAAAAAGCCTTAAAATGCTCAAAACATCTACAATTGACGTACAACTTCAGCACGCTGACGATCATGTGATCTAACAAAAATCATTGAACATCAAAAAGCTCTTGAAATGGTTTTAAGAAACATAAATTTGAACGCATTCAAGGTGCTGATGAAGCCCGTGTGAAACGACGGAAAGCTCGAGGACAGTGACTAAATGGGCCTCGTGTTTGAGATCGTCTTCTGGGCTGTTTTTGTTTCCGAGTTACTTTACTACCGTTTCTTTAAAAGTTCCTGTTTTTCGTCCAGTCGTCGCTTTCCAGCGAGACCACACCGCCGCTCGCAGATTTCAAGGCATCTACAAATTGTTCTTGCATGTTCTTATCCGGGATTCAATCAGGGCTGACCTTAAATGGGAGCTGCGGGGCTGCTAATCTGCCTCTGCTGAATGCATCAATCTGTGAGTCGGGTCTGGAAAACAGACTGCAGCCGGCGTTCTGCGGTCCGCTCGCTGCCGGCCGGCTTTGCGTGCTGGATTGTTGGACTGATACCTACTTTATTGTCTGTTTGTCTTCATCTCCCCGGCGGGTATCGTTCACTTAACTCCAGGCCTTTTTCTTTTTTTTTTTTTTTTTTTTGTCTCGAGCTGTTTGACTTTTCTTTCCCTCTCGGAGTGGATGAAAAACGTGTGTGTGTGTGTGTGTGTGTGTGTGTGTGTGTGTGTGTGTGTGTGTGTGTGTGTGTGTGTGTGGCCCGCAGAGCTCAACTGCTGCATACCTGCCGGCTGCACGCAGGTACTCTTAAATCTTCCCTCTAACATCGACCTTCTGTCAAAACAACTGTGAAATTTGTGCGTCACGTGAATCGCACCGACTCGCTTTCGGAGGCTGTGTGAGTTTCTGTGTGTTTTGAGGGAGTTTGAAAGGTTTACGCGTCTTTTGTTAGCAGATCTCTTCAGATCAAATTCTTATTCAGATGGGTTTGTGTGCGAGAGAGTGAAAGTCAGACTTTGAGTTGGGTTTTTTTCTTTGTGGGTAGGAAGTGGGAGAAAAAAAAAAAAATCCGATATGAGCTTCGTCTTTATTGTCGCCGAAACGCCGCAGAATCCTTTTTTAAGGATCCAGAGACAGTCGGCAGCCGGAAAAGAAGACCGTGTCGCACCGCAACAAAAAAACAACAACATTCCCGCCGGGTTGATCTCATCTCCGGCGACAACGCCTGCGAGCAAAAACACACAACAACCTCAACCGTGGAGGGTGAATGAAGGACGGAGGATGTAAATCAGAAAAAAAAACAAAAAAAAAAAAAAAAAGGTCCCGCTGACGTTCAGGGAATGAAATGGCTCACGTGGTAAATGCTCCCCGTTAGCTGTCAACAAGATATGAAACCGTACGCCCGGTGAACTCGCCGTTCCTCCGGAGAGGTCCATTTAGTACCCCTGCTAACGTATCCCGTTGCCACCGCCGGGAATTCACCTTGACATAATTCAGGCGGGCCGTTACCTCGACGCGGCCGCCGAGCTGGAGGTGCAGAGCAACACGCCGAGAATAAGGTTTCCATCAGCTGCAAGCCACCTGTCCGAGGCCGCCGGAGCACAAAGGCAGGCGGCCGGCTGGTGCTGGAAAATACCTTGTTTGGAATAAACTAGTTTGTCAGAATTTATTGGGGTGACTGATGGGATATATTGCCGTTGTCGAGGGGAAATATAAAACTTTGCGACCCCAAATTATACCGCTTTAATGTTTACTTTGACTGCAAATTTGTCCTTTCGACTTAAAATGTTGTGATCCGGAACAAAGAGCGCGACTAAGAAAGATTACAGATGTGCAACTCGTACCAGTAAATATCCAGAAACCTGGTATGAAGCTCTACTTATCAATATTAGGCCACTATTAATATTAACAATGGATCAAATGTCTGCAATTTAAAAGGTGTCAGCTTTTTAGGCTCTTTTAGCTCATTGTTTTGAATCCGTGGTGCAGTGGTTTCCAGCAGCAGGCAGATGTTTCCGTCAATAAGAGCTCCGATAAACCTCCCCGTACACTACGGTTTACGACTGACTGGTGGAGACCAAAGCAGAGGTAAAAGCAGAGCGACACGTACACTTAACTCCTCATATGGACATAAACATGACTCCGTAAGACAGAAATACATCAGAGGTTGGCGTCATCAGCTCGTTCGAATTTTTAGACTCCAACGGGCCCCTAAAAAACTCAATCAATTAATCTTTCAAAAAGTGGGCTTGTGCATTCATTTTGAAAAGTTATAAGACTGTCATTTCCTTTAAAATCTTCATTTAAACGCAGACTAAGAGTTGTTTACAAGGACTTGTTATGCAAAAAAAAAAAAGTTTCAAAACAACACCAAACAGCAAAGCTGAGGTATATTACATTGTTTTATTCTGTAATAACCCTTAAAGTACATCATGTCAACGAACTGTAGTTATTAACATTTAAGGAAACCAAAGGAACTGCAATTCATTTTGTGGACAACGACAAATGCTCTTCAATAACTGAAATCAACCCGTATGATATGTAAATGAGTTACCAAATACACAAATGGGCAGAGTTACCTACCAAATAGTCAATATTTTATATATAACTATATTTATATAGTGAATTTTCTTTTTTAACGTGGACACCAAAGTCAACATAAAGCATTCAAAAATAAAACATAAAGGCACTTGATACATCATTACATAAGTTGGTATTTGGGAAAGAGACACAAATTATCCCACCAAAAAAAAAAAGTGCCCTCCAACTGGGTTTTGGTTGAAGCGTCGTGTGTTTGCAGAGGCAGCGTTTGCTTCACGAAATAAAGTAAGTGAACTTCATGCAGGAAAGGAAAAAGGAATGTGTACTCTCTTTGTGTAGAATCCAGTATCCCATAAAACCCCATCTAAAAGCTGCGATGATGTTTTATAAACACTCTCCACTGCTGCTCATTCAGCAGCACGTCTTATCTGAATTCCTCAAAAGCCCACTTTCGCAGGAAACGTCCAAAATCAACAAGAAACTCGACATACCGGCGTGTCTGCAGCTGCTATTGTTTCGTCGTTAGCTGCCGTCTGAACACAACAAAAATGGCAGCGCGGCACGCCGAGGGCCCTCTTGGCATCTTCCACGCGTTTGAGAAAATAAAAAGCCGCCTTCACGCGTCCGTCGCGGCAATCGGTCGTACGAGAGCTCCGAAGGGAAGCGAAGAGGTCTTAACGTTCGTGAGAGACGCGCAGAGCCGAGAAGTTAAAAACTCCCGAGTCAGATTACTCACAGTCGGAGTCGGTGACCGCTGGACTCAAAAGCAAAAATGGGAAAGGCTTTGCTTTTGTTTTTGCAGCTAATCAGACGGAGGGGATAAGCCCTATCTTTGAATTCCAAGTGCAACAGGAAGAGCTGATTATGTTTCAAAGGAAGTTAGTGGAAATCTGTGGTCACCCAAAAAAAAGAACCAATCTGGAGCGGTCAGCTGCGGCCATAAAGTGAACAGTTCAATAAACCACACAGTGACGTGCAGTTCATGTGGTTTAATGATATTTATAAAAAAACAAAAGCATTATTGCCATTATTTCTTTGAAAAATATTCCCTGGTCTTTGTCAGATGAAATTGACATAATGAAGGCGGACATGCGTCGTATTTTTCAGGTTGCGTGCGGTCTGCTGTTGTTTTCCACTATTACAGTCTGAACCAGCTTTATATGCACGAGGGTCAAACTAGTGCAAACGGTGTCACACCAAGAAGCCCATTAAAGAGGCCACAAGGTCAAAGGAAATGGTGTTCGAGTGGATGTAAAGCGAAGCATCACACGTTTTTCTGATGAATATCTGCACTTGTCTTCATGAAAACGAGGAATCTGACCGCGCTTACTTAGATTTTGCAGTTTATTTGTAAAGAATAAAAGGCTAAGAGAGCAAAATGATGGTTGCTGATGATGCATGAGAAAACAAAAAACCTTCAAAAAAAAAAAAAAAAAGATGGATGCTTGTGGTGAAACTTAAGGTCAGTTGCCATAATGTTATGAATAAAATTAAATGTTCTGAGTGAACTGTCTTTAACCCTCGTTTTGTTCAAAACACTCGACGAGACTTGAAGCCAGTGGTCGGGACCATTAGGAGAAACTGGACTCGCTCGAGAATATTTACAGGAGCCAGAGATCAAACCACCGACTCCGCAAATTTAATGGCCGACCAGCTCTGATCCCCTTCAACAAATCAGCCCGTCAGCCTGCGAACGCCAGAGAGCGCTCCGTCGTCAAGGAATGTATATTTTCGGGAAACCAAAAACCCTTTCTTGCTATTCTTTTTGCCGGGGTGTCATGCGGCGTCCCGAACGCCACGTCGCACACTGACGAGGCCTGCAAGTCAAAACCGATGTTCGGATCCGGTTTCGGTTAAGTTTCAGGCACAAAAATGACTCGCTTAGGTTTAGAGAGAAAAAAAACTGGGTTCGGGTTTTAAAATAACGTACGTGCAGGTTAAAGGCCATCGTCGTCATGGTTACAATCAGAAACGTGGTAGAGGTTGCGGAACGATTTCAGTCACTTGGTTGGCCTCGTTCCCAGTGAATTGGACCTTTATTACCCAACACAACGTTTCCTCTCTGTATCTCCGGTGGCCGCGATAAAACAACGATTAAAATGCGATGTTTTGTGTTCCGTCCATCCGCCCCGAGCTCCTCCCTCTGCTGACTTTGTCGCCCCGAAATGGTCGCCCGACTTCTTCTATTCGCGCGCGTCATTACTACTGTGGCCACTAGAGGTTGTTTTTTTTGTCAACGGACTGTGAGCACAATGTAATATTGGGTCATTTGTTGAAGTGACTCTGTTGCTCTTCTGACGTTAATCTAATCCGTCATCGCCCGGCGTCCTAAAACCAGTTCAGTAACCACTGATGTCATGAAACATCATGTCCACCACCAGTCGGGAGAATGTGCAGCTCTTTGGTCTCCATTTTGTCGATCAAAGAACGTACAGAAGAACCGATGATAACATAAAACGTACAAAAAAAATACAAAAAAAACACCACCTTATCTGATGGGCCGATATTAACATGTTCTTTGTGTTCAGAGGGGAAAAAAAAAAAGGGGGATTTACCTGCCTGGAGAGGAAATGAACGAGAGGCTTTAAGCGCCCGTCGTGGTCGAAGGAAATGAAGACGCTGACAAGTCGCCGACAGCTCTGACAACATTCGAGCACGAACGCTTCTCATCCAACTTTTCTTTCTTTTTTTTTTTTTTTTCACCGCCATCCGTCTGTCGCCGAGTCTTTTAATGAAGCTTAATTACAGAGTCCAGCGCCGAGGCTGCAGACAGCGAGGTGGACGGCGTCCCGGCTCTCGGGCGTCTCCGCGGCGTCGGTTTTTTCCGCCGAGCGCTCCGACCGACAGTCTTGCGTTTGTTGTACGTGCGGCTCAGACGACGGGAAACGTACGTCAGGTGCTTCGGTGTGAGAAGCGCGCTCCTTTTTAACGCCTTTTTTTGCTAAAAAAAAAAACAAAGCAAAAAAAAAAAAACGACCTGCCAGATGGGAGAGAACATTTTTCCCTCCGAAGACGTCGAGGTGGTTTGCAGAAGTAATTTTGTGCTTCTGTTTCAGCTTCAGTCGTCAGGGATTAGAAGCAGAAGAAGAAAAAAAAAAAAAAAATGCTGATTCACAGAACGTCCTTTCAAAGTCTCCATTGTCAAAAGGCAGACTCCCGTTTTCCAGCCGGTTGCGGTTCTGCGTGTAACCCGACATTTCTCGGGTCTAATTGCCGAGATGGAAGTACAGAAGATCTTTTGATTCCGTCCGTGTGAACGCCGTGTTTCCCAACCCGGATCGTTCGCCCGCCCGACGCGAGCGCTCAGCACAAACATTTATTTCACATCTCGCCGTTGTTTACAAAACCTGCAGTGACTGATGGGATGCGAGGAACCTCTCGGTGAAACCGGGGGGAGGGGGGAGGAGGAGGAGGGAGGGGGGAACTGGGGTTTCCAACATGCAGAACATTTATTTTTGGGGCCCAAAATGTCTTCATAATTGTCATCATATCGTTACACGGAGCCCATCGACGTCTCACCAGAACCCTAAACGGGACGTCAGCCGCCCGACCAAAGTCGATTGCTTTCCAAGTTATGTAACGACTCGGGACAAAAACAAATTATTCTCTGCCATAAATTTGGGAACAATCTGCTTTTATTTTTGAGGGACGCAAAAACAAACCAGATATTGACATTCAATTAATTAAAGTTTGTTTTGTTTTTTCTCTCTCTCTTTTCTCACACGTGGCTTGTAAAATATTTTTTTAAAAAGCAAATTATTGACCTCTATGAGCAACATGAGGTTTAAATACACGTTTGAATATTACAGATTGAAATCAGGCTGCTAATATTAGCATGCATAATGCGGCTCGGGTGCGTTTTTATTACCGTGTTCTGGTCCGGTAAAGATTTCAGTTTTCCAGTTTCAAAGTGACTTCTTGCTTTCTCATGTCGTGTGCCATGTCGCGATGGGAAAAAATGAAATATTTCAAAGGGAGATTTTCAGAAGTTTACAGCCGCGATGCCGCTGTTAGTTTCTCCGGAGAGCAGCTGTAGTCTTTGGCTCGCTCAGAGTAAATATTTCTATTCCTCTGTTGTGTTAGAAAATGATGTGTATTGGGAGCCCGGCGATGCTGCTCGACCCAGACTAAATAAAGGCTTTTTAATTTTTTTATTTTTTTTATTCTTTTCTTTTCTTTACAGTAAGTTTGAGTGGGTTTTGTTCTTCTTTTTTTTTTTTTACAAGTGGGGCTAAAATGCAGTGTGATTTTCTTTCTTTTTTCTTTTTTGGCTGCCGCCATGAAGTCGCTTGGACTCCAAACAGGATCTCCCCCTTTGAACTGTACAGTTCAAGGCTTCACCTCTTACCATCAAACAACAAGGGCAACAATTTATCTTTATCCCACATTTCTTTTAACCATTTATCTACTTTCTCGCCCGGTCGCGGTCGAGACTTTCCGGTTGAGTTGGAAACATGAGGCGGAGGAGAGGAAAAAAAAAAAAAAAAAAAGCGTTTTCTCCACATCGTTAGCACCCGAAGTTTTATCTATATTCGTTGTCGCTGGTGCACATCTGATATGAGCGATGCTGGAGGAAGACGGGTGGTCTGCGGAGCGGTGGCGGGATGGGGATGTGGGGGAGGGGGGAGGGGGGCGGGGGCGGGGGTGCTGGAGGGGTGATTTGCGGCCGCCGAGCGGAGACGCAGACATTCAGAAGGGGGACGAGAAAACATCTCAAAATTCTAGTCTGTTTTTCTCCTTCGCGAAATGCTCGTCACAAAGGAGGGAGGAGGGGGTGGAGGGGTCGAGGGTGTATATATATATATATATATATATATATATATATATATATATATATATATATATATATATATATATATATATATATATATATATATATATATATATATATATATATATATATATATATATATATATATATATATATATATATATATATATATATATATATATATATATATATATATATATATATATATATATATATATATATATATATATATATATATATATATATATATATATATATATATATATATATATATATATATATATATAGGAGGGGGGGGGGTGTTTTTATATAACACCACAACTGCCGGATGACTCAATTAGCCGTGAAGACCATCAGACCTGGTTGGGAGGAGGAGCGGCAGCGAGCGGGATCGATACCCGTCCGCGTGCGACTCGTGGAAACCGGGCCTGGAGGTCGGCGAAACCCAATCCAGCCCGTATACGAGAGGTCCGGGCCCCCTCTTGATGCGTTTTCCATCCGTTTCAGGAGGGATTGTTTTGGTCAACGCGGAGCCTCGACGGCACGGCGAGGATGTCGTTTTTTTCCGCCGTCGTAAGGCCGTCCGCCTCTCGGATTTTTACGGCGCCGCGATCGTAAACGCTTACATAGTTGTATAGACCCGGCAGGAAGTAAAACAAAAAAAAAACACCCGCAGTCAATCAGACTCCTGCTGGAATCAGATCCTT
Source organism: Brachyistius frenatus (assembly GCF_029030835.1). Lineage (NCBI taxonomy): Eukaryota > Metazoa > Chordata > Actinopteri > Embiotocidae > Brachyistius > Brachyistius frenatus. The sequence goes on from NW_027210757.1 coordinate 850,576, forward strand.
CCGTCTCTTCCAGAAACGTCTCACTTCCTTCCCTTCAGACGGTGTCGGATCCCGTCCAGCAGCTGCGCGTCCCAAAGACTCGTATAATTTAGGAACCGCCTCGGCGCTTCTGACGTTTGGAGGCTCGCGGAGACCCTTGGACCATGACCCCTCCATCACGAGCCCGCGGCGCCGGCGTGTTTTTGGACATCAACAAACAAAGAAATCACTTTTGGCCAAATCTGAATTTTGCGTCGCTCATTTATACGTTTGAGTGTTTTCATTAAAAAAAAAAAAAGGGGGGGGGGGATTATTTTAAGGAGAATAAAAGAGGGTTTTTTTTAAACATTAGAGGGGTCAGTCGCCTACTACCACCCCCCCCCCACCACCACCACCACCTCCCCTCCCCCGTCTTTCAGCGTTTTTGGCTCCAGATCGGCCGTCTTGTTTCTTTCCTTCTGACTCGGCTGCAAACTCCCTCAAATCTGCTCCGGAGGTTGCGGCCTCGTTGGAATTCATCCACAAACACACAACCTCCGTCCCTCTCCGTCTCTCGCTCGCTCTTCCTCCATCCCATCCCGCCCGCTTGGTTTCCCCTCTGGTCAGGAAGATGGGAACTCGCTTACCGTTTGACACGGCGGCTAAAAGACGACGCTCTGATGTTTCTGAGCCAGAGTCGTATTTCAGAACCCCGAAGCTACAAGATGTGAAACAAGTTTTTATATTCTTAGGTTTTACTGGTTTTTTTGGGGGGGATTTTCACCCAAGATAAGTTAACAGTTATAACAGCTAAACAGCAGCAGCTGATTGTTGATTTCCTTGAACGAGCCTGCGATGAGCCGCTCTGACCTCTAAAAGGAGTCAATGTCGTAAATTAGTTTGAACTGCAGAAACTTCAATGTTACTTCTTCATCTGAACTTCAGATTTTTCTTTTTGTGATCTCTGACTTTAAACCCCCCTGTTGAAGAAAGAAAATGTCCCTAAAACTTTTGCTACTTTTCACTTGAGTCTAACGGCCTTCTCCTCCTCCTCCTCCTCCTCCTCCTCTTCCTCCTCTCGACCTTTTTGTCAGTCTAATTGATCCGTTCTTTAACAGGGTTTCAGTGCAGCACGGCTGGTGGTTTCAGGCATCCCGGTTTATATACGGCCATTGTGGGTGCATGAGCCCCCACCTACCCCTCCCGCCCCCAAAGAAAAAACAACAACAACAACAACCAAAAAAAAAACACGCACGCCAAAATAAAATAAAATTTTCAAAACCCATAATCTTTGTCTCCAGCGAGGAAAGTCACTCGTGCACACGTTCATTTTTTCAGCGTCCGGATGAGGTGAAAACAGATGGTTAACCCCTCGCTGCGAAGTCGGTTGCATCATGACTCAGCAGCCGCGAGCCAAGACTGTGATGAAGGCTGAGGTGGGGGTGGGGGGGTTTACAGAGGGGTCAGGCTGCCCCCCCCCCCCCACACCGCCATCCTCCCTCCACAGCGGCTCTACTAATTACGAAGTTAAATGTCACGCGTTACCGAGGGAATTTTAATCGAAGCGTTCGTTTCCAAAACACGGCAGGTTTATTTTGGAAACACCTGGAGTCGATCGCAATCATCTCTCAAGATCTCTTCAGTGGAGACTTCTTGTTTTGTCAAGCAGCCGCTTATTTTTCCACTTTATCTTTTTAAAGAGCGCCACAACGTTTTGACTTCATCCTCTTCTTCACCCGACTACAGTTGTCAAACGATGGACTTTCTTCTTTTTTTTGTTGTTGTTGTTATATATTCCTTTTCCATCTTAAGTTTGTTTTGAACTTTTCGTTGTCGTTACAGATCGATGGAGTGAATGGCTGGCAGAAATGATTTAAACCGAATCCCTGACTTGATTGGATCGCTTAAAAGGGGGCGTGGTTTAGCGAAGACAGCGACTGTTGGCCTCCATTCATTACATTTACCTCCATAAATGACAAAGTTTACGTCGTTTAAACACGCGAAGATCAAGCGGCAACCAACAGTGACGTCACCCATTAGTTTGTAAACTGACGTTTTGAAGTTTCACCTTTGGCATTTTGGCTGCCGTCATCTTGGGTTTTTTTGGAGCTGGAAGTGACCATATTTGGAAGATCTGGGGAGGATGGCTCTGGATACGTCTCTTTTAGGCCTAATATGTAATTAATTATGTAATTATTTATAGAACGACCATCAGGAAACTGTTTAGAAGGAGTAACTTTAGCAAATGACAACACTAGAACTTGTGGAAAAAAAATTATTGACTTTGTATTTCATGAGAGAAGTTGAATTGGAGTTGATTGAGCCAGAACCTTTTTGGAGCCTCGGCGGTATTGCAGTTTAAGGAACATTTAAATACAGTCTACGCCAAAAATATTGTTCCGCTAGCTATCCACGAGGTCAAGGGCAGGTCAACTCAAATCAAATCATGAAAACTATATTTACCCTTGAATGAAAGGAAAAAAGACTTTTCTTTTTGTTTATTTAGCGTAAAAAAGGATAAATGTTCACTTGACAAAGGGATTGCAGGATTTGTAAAATGTATTTTTACTGTTTTTAGTACACCCACAAACATGAAAGGAATAGCTGTAGAGTATATGAAGCTGCTGTCTCGTGTTATACAGCATCATATTGTTCAAATGAAGTCAGCGTACATCCAGCCAATGGCGCTGATCAGTCAGTACAGCACACTGGAGTTTGAGGATTTTCTCTTTCATGTCCAGAAACACCACCGTCCGCCAGTTCTTCTTCATTTTATGACAGAAAAAGCTGGAATCATAAAAGGCATTACTTCCTGTGAGCCAAGCGGTTTTTCCCATGAAAGTCCAAAGTGTTCAAAACACCAAGTTTAAAAGCGTCCGTAAAAGTTGGATTGGAGAAGAGGGCGGTTGAATCGCCGTTGTGTTTTAGCAATCAGCTGAAGCATTTGGCAAAAATGAACATTTATTTATTTGAAAATGTCAAAAACCTTTTACTTTGAAAGATTGAATTTTAGTTTTAACTATCTGAACTTTGGCAACACGACATCACTCAACAATGCGAACGGTTGTGCGTCAGGATTAACGTCCCCTCGTGTTCGGGGGGGAAATGTCAGGACGTAAAAGAAAAAGCCCCCGGACCACATCGTTGACACGTCTATAGGCGAAGCGGCGGCGGCCAAGAGCGGCGATGCGCGACTCGGATGATTAAACGAAGCGCGGCGGTCGAGGAGGAGTGACAGAAAAACGCTCGGTGATGAAGGCCAGACAGGGAAACGGTTCCTGAACGCTTTTTGTGAGGTGAAGCAGACCAGAGGCTGAAACACATGTCACATGATCACCGGTGAAGGGAAGAAAGGGAAAAGTTTTACAGAACTGAACTGACTTCACTTTTCACGTGCAGCGATGCCTGAAACCAAAATGTTACAGGAACAATCAGGAACTTAATCCGCTCTCCCAAGTTTTTTTGTGTGTTTTTCTTCTTACTTTGCGACTGGATGGATGGAAAACAAGATTGTTGGAAGTTTACAGCTCACTATAAATTTTTGTGCGAAAAGTTTTGCCCTGCAAGTCGCTTTAAAACGGCGGCTTAGGTTCTAAGTTTTTTTTTTTTTTTTTTTTTTTTAATCACAACTAGGAGCTCTAACGTGATCGGATCAGACAGGAACAGCGACCTGGATTCAGTCTGATTTACACCGAAGTCCCAAACGCCGTGATGTCATTTCACCGAGGAGCGCGTAGCCCGTGTCGTAACCGCGTGATGAAGGGTGAACTTGGCAGTGAAAACCCCGACATTATTCTTCTTCTGACGCAGATCTGATGTTTTTAATACGGCTTCAACAGAAACATGGATTTATAATAAAATGTCTATTTATGAGAAGCAGATAAATTAACAAAACCGAATTTGAGTTTAAAGACACACTCCGAAGAATTATTGTTTCCTGTTGCAGAAAATCTCTCTTCCAGTAAACGAACGGCCGCTGTAAAACACAATGAAGACAAAATGGGGATTAAAAGAATAAATCTATTATTTATACGTTGACGTGTAATTTAGTACGTGTATTAACTTAACTTGCGATAAGAAGCTCCCGTTTCTTAGAGCTGCACTTTACGTTCACCCTGTTTTTGTTTTTTTGTTTTTTTTTAAGACTGAAATCTTGAAAGCGACCCTGTTGGTGTAAATAAATGATGTCATGTCCTCCCCACACCCGGATGAAGGCCGCCCTCATCTGAGCCGGGTTCTGTTGGAGGTTTCTTCCTCATTTAAAGGGGAGTTTTTTTGTTTTTTTTCTCCAGTCGCTCATAGTTGAATTGTTGGCTTGCTTTGTATAATGTTGAAAAGGTCTGTGGGAAGGACTTTAGTGTGTAAAGTGCCCTGAAATAACCTGTTGTGACATGGCGCTACATCGATATAATTGAGTTGAACGTATTTATAGAATGAGTACATTGTACCGTCTAGCGATGGCTTCCATGTGTGGCGTTTAGGGGACATCTGTTAATTATATCTACGGAAAACAACCTGGGATGAGCTCTCCTGCATGAAAACTGAAGATTTTGAATTTATAAAATTAGTATGTAAAAAAAAAAAAAAGTATCATTCAGTGAACTGATGTCAAAGTCAAGCTATAGAACATTTTTGAAGGATATCAAGCCCTGATTGGCTTTGAGATTATTTAACAGTTCCCGCCTCTCAAACGCGAGATTTTGACGTTTTTCTTTGACATCATAACAAACATAAAAAATAAATATTGATTGGACAGAACAAGACTTTTGAGGATGTCAACTGTTTTCTGATGCTTTAAAGACCAAACGATTAAACCAGAAAATAATCTGCAGGTTAATCGATTGTAAATTAGTTGTGGCTCCGTTATCCATATATGTCCTGAATAAATACATCATTGAGTAACTGTTCATGGACAAAATGGCTAGTTTGACCTGTTTAATCCAGAAAATGTAATTACCCCTGGAGTAATTTACAATCTGCACGCTGGAGCCTCTAAACGCTAAATTCTGTATGATACACGAATCCTAAAACTATATTACTATTACGAAGCAATCATTCTCACAGATCGGCCACAACAAACTCATACTGAAAGAATGACTTAATGAGTGGTTACCTTGGTATAGACTGCACAGCAAAACCTCAAAACCTTACCATGACAGAACAACATGGTGGTGATTAGAAATCCAGAACACGAATTAAAAGAACCAATAAAAAGCTCTTGCCACATTTTATTTGACTGATTTCTGTCCCTGAGGACGATGTCTGGATATGGACAGCATTTGAAATGGCTTCTTCTGTTGCACTTGTCAACACCGCAGATTTAAATTATGAGTCAGGACTAAAGGAGCTTCAACCATCCAGACTGAGATCATTCCCAGGATGAAACCAAAAAGTATCCCAGTGAGCTCAGTCCTACTTTACTGTCCTGGAATAAAGTGCCTTCTGAAGCCCTTTGGCATCGTTACATCAAAGTGACACAGATTGTTGTGATCAATACAATCGGCTCACAGTGTGCCGCCTGCTGGAGGGAAATCAATGGAGGCAGAGCTGTTAGCAGTAAAGGTAAATCATCAGTAAAGTCGTCCATGCGTGTGGTTCCATTTCAGATCTCCAACAGTCCGTGTGACTATCGGAAAAACATAAATGTCCTCGGCGGGATTGAAGCCAGAGTCTTGTTTCCAAAAAAAGGCCGCGATGATGTCATCGAGCGGAGACGCCAGCTCCGTCCGACCCCGTCGCTGGTGAGAATACGGCAGAAAGCAGCGGACTCGGGAGTCTTTGCGCGCTAATTTGGTTTGGTTTTTTTTAAACATGAGATGGTGACTCCATTTTTTTTTCACGCCTAAACACGTCTCAAAACGCTTGCAGACATTTTTCAAGCGTTCGTCTCTAAATCCGTTTTTTTCCCCGTTGATGTTTCCCGAGGCTCGCAGAGGGAATCATTGGTTTTCCAGCACTTAGGCTTCTCTAATTAACTGCAAATGGGCTAATTCTAATACTAAAAGCTGAAGTTTAAACTCTCTAGAAAAATTGATCACATAAAAATCAATGTGTTGCTCTCTGCTTCAAATGAACGTGAGCAAAATGTTTTTTTTTTACAGTGGAAATGCGTTTTCAAACATGTTGTGTACGCATCACGTTATACTGTAAAATAAAAGTCGAATCTAAGCTCGTAATGATGCTGGAGGATTGATGACATGGAGACTAGTAGCTGACTTTTACAACCTGTGAGGCAAAAGTATTGTTTTGGGGCTACTTCACTAATTACTAACGAATAATAAATACTTTTTTTTTTTTTTTAATTTTGTGAACATTTGGAAGTTTTAATTGTATGATTGGCTGCAAAAGCTGCATCTTCTACGGCCGCTGCAGTTTGAAAGTAGGTTGGAGGTCCTTCCCTTTCTTCTGCGGTAGAGGCGTCCAGTCTTTCATACGCACATCAATATTTTTGAGTAGGAAAACCATATTAAAGGATCAATTCAGCTCTGTTCACAATGTTCAGAGAAATATCAGATAATGACGAGGCCATTATCAAACAACGAAAATATTTTGTACTGTAATTGAAACCAAAATATATTCATTGCGGGGTTTTTTTCCCCCTCAAGTTAAAACTGGTTGAACAACATTGTCAAACTTCAGCCAGACTGATCTCTGATCGCAGCCAAAAGCAGGAAACATGCGAGCAGATAAATGCTCGGCCAGCCAGTCGCAGGTTTATACCCAAAGTCTACATCTCTTTAGTCCTTTGACCAGTAAAGATCTAACTGTGCCGGTCCCTTTTGTCGAGCAGTTTGCAACCTACTTAACTACTCTGTACTGTGAAGACGGTTCTCCAAAGATGTACCTTTTCCTGCGAGCGTCTCCACCAATTGTGCGATTTTTTTCATTGAAAGAATCAGATTTTTACGTGAAATTTAACCGTTTCAAATTCAGGTCTGACCTTGCCGTAAACCTGTCTGGTCAACTTTAACTTTAAAGAGGTTGAAGCGCCCGCCCCGCCGCGGTTCACTTCCATTAACACACTCTAAACAAACCCTCTCCTCCACAGTAATGACTTTTGGATGACTGCTTCTTTTAAACTCGCATTTATCTCCAGTTGGGCCGCTCCGTGACAACATATGGTAGTGTTAGCATTGAAACGGATTATACTAAGTCCTTCTGCAGCGTAGGGGTGGGCCGAAGGTGTGTGGGTGGAGGGGGGGAGGGGGGGATCAAGTGGAGAACCTGCAGAACAGAACATGTGTCGGGCTCGCACAGATGAGGTCAGCGGGCTTGCAGACTCACCAGACCCCTCCGGGTGTGGAGCTGAAACAGAGCGCTCTCTGGTCAGGAGCTGGCTGAGAGCAATAAATTGAACAAAAACGGAACCAACTCAAAGGGGAAACTATTCATCCCAGCCCTATAACTCTTCTCGCTCCTTTCCCCCCTATTATATTTTATGTCCGAGCCCTTTTTCGCACTGATTGCATTAGCAGGCCCCGAAGAGGGCCTTGGAAGAACAAAGCCGTCATAGCTGGAAGCAGACTCGGAGGAGGAGGAAGAGGAGGAGGAGGAGGAAGAGGAGGAGGACGAGGAGGAGTCTGGACGGCCGAACTCAGAGCGACATAATGAGGAAAGGCTCGAGTGTCATCTTGTAAAATGACTTCTCAAAACACATTTGCGGTGATGGATTTTTGTCTGTCGTGCTTTTCGGAGCCCGTTCAGTTCATGATTTGAATTCACGTCGAGCAAACCGTTTCATTTAAAGCTCTTTTAAAAGGCTCTTCTCTTTTTTTTTTCTAGAAAAGCAGGAAACAAATTGTGTCGTTACTCTCTTACGTTGCATGTTAGTTGATGGGCCGCCGGTCACAGTGGGAAGAGAGTGTTTGGCAGGACGAGTTGTTGTTGTTGCTCTTGGCGTCCTGCTCGTAGTCATGAGAAGTGTTGTAGCAGCAGCGACTGTCAGAGCTGCAGCAGTCAAACTTATGGCAGGATGTTTGCCCACGTGCACCCCAGAGAAGCACGTCTTTAGTAGCAGAACGAGCATTAGCTGTCTGAGCGGCAGTAAGCAGCTCCGAACAGGATCGCTCCTGACCTGCTGAAATAGTTCAACCAGATGTGATTGAGTCTCATTAAAAGCAGTTTCTTTGTTAATGTTTGTGATAAAAATGTAAAAAAAAATACTTTTATTCCGTTCTGGGGGGCTTCCAGCCTTTTTAGAGCTACAGGAACTGAAGGTCTTGTGTTATTTTAAAGTGGACGACAATAATCACAAGAAAACTGTGCACAGACATTTAAACAATACTGTACCTTTACGATCGCCGGCTCTTCGCCGGTCGTTCCCGACAACAAATGCTTTTGATTTTCGAACTGGTCGGACAACGAGTTTTACAAACTTTTCTATCATAACCCACGACAGAAGTAAGTAGACAGTCGTAGTGCAAATATGATGCAGGATATAAAGTGATCATACATCGTAGGGATCGGCATTTGGAGCAAAACTACATTTGGGAATTTGCTCGTAACTATTTGATTTTTATTTGAATATCCGGTGCTTCGCTCTGATGAAGTGAGCTTCGTGGAAGAAGGCTTGTATGCAAACTTTATTTATGTTTTGAAGGAGTTTTTCTCGCAAAACTTTCTGACGGCTGTAGTTCTCTTTGCACGTTTCCCCATGTTCGTGGGATAGCTTTACCTGAACGCAACCTGTTCTTCTTCTTCCTGTGTTATTTAATGGCGGCGGGCAGGTGGCTTTTCGATGCATTACCGCCACCTTCTGGCGGGAGTAACTCATTACAAGCAGGCGCTGGAAAAAAAAAAACACGGGAAATAAGGAAAGAACGATGGTCGCGTATACTAATCAAGTTTGTAGATTATAACTAAAATCGTGCCCCATAGGCATATAGGGATGTTTTCCAAAAGTTGGTTGTTCGTGAACTACAGCCCGACACACCAGGCTCTGCTTTATACAAAGTTTTGTTGGCAGGGTCACAGAAACTGTTGTGTTTTCGCCGGATCTGCAGCAGTAGCTCGTGTCCGGACGGGACTCTGGAGATCAAAGCTGCGGGGGTGAAAGAGTGAAGCCGTGGCTTCTGGCGATAGGCTGCTTACAGGAGTCCTGCTGTCGCTTTTATGACTTCGGCGTTGTTTACTTCTGCAGTCACTGGTGTGCTGCATTCGATTCATTAAAACCTCCGCATCCCTCGGTGTCGTCATTATGCTGCAGAGTTCACGGACGCTATCGGCATGCTTTGCTATGAATGAATCATGGAAATTGCCGTAATTATCTCTCAACCAGATCCCTCTTCATGTTTACAACCTTTAAGCCCGTGTTTTTCCTCATCGCATCCATCCAGAGGAGAAGGGAGAGGAAATATCAATGTGGCTTGCATCAAGTCAGAGAATAAATTATTCTTAATTGCTTGCAGAGAGCTGCAACGCTCGGGGGGTATTGTGGGGTTGTGAGTGGGGGCCGCAAAGCGATGGTGACTGTAACAGTTGACTGGAGGTCACGTATTACGTAAAGGTGGAGAGTAAAGTATTAAAACGTCTGTCTGCTGCACCGAACTTGACCGTTACTCAGTAAATAGTTACCTTTTCGGAGTCCTTTCAAAATAAAATAGTACTTTAGTCTTCAAACTGATAAATTATAAATGTGATAAGTCTGTTCTAACTTTGGGGAACCCCCTGCAAACTATCTGGACAGTCAACGCAGTTTAAGAGCCAAATCTGTCCTTTTAGAGTTTGTAAAAACAAAACAAATAGAGCTAACGTCAGAGTGAGCGCTTAAACCGCACTTAACTTTAATGAGGTAGAAACAAACATGACTCCAAAGGAATGTTTCTGTGTCTGCTGGATGTTTAAATAGGCATCTGTTTGTTAACACGTCCAACACATCAACGACTTTATCAGCATGTTCAAGCGTTACAAACGGGGCTCGGAAATTAAGCAATTAACTGCTAAGTTAATTCATTCCTTCGCACAGGCTGTCGTAAATTAGTAGCCAAACCCTTTAATTGACCCAAATCAATGAATTAATCACTGTCAGTCAGAGGGTGATATTGTGGCTTCATTCATATTCAGAATTCTTTTCTTTTTTTTTCCACTGAGCAGTTTTTAGTGATGGATTAAACAATTGCAGTTTTATATTTGTACAAATATTCACAAGATATATTATTACAGGGGCCCAATAAGAAGTCATTTTTAAAGAAGCTGCTTTCATTTTAGCTAAGCCATTACTATTAATGCTACAGAACAGCAACACGACCAAAAACATGTTTCCACAAAGCACAACAACAGTCACACTAAAAACAACAAAAACAAAGCATTTAAAATCAACACAACAAAACATTTACAGCTAACGCAACATAGAAAAAAACACATTTGACTTAAAACTCCACATTTAAAAGGAACAATAACATTTTCCCAAAAAAGAAACAACACAAATATGCAATATTCAGGAGAAGCACATTAAATACAACACTTAAAAAAACAAAGCAAAACTGGAAACACGACAGTTATAAATAACACATCAAAAGAGAAAACACAAGATTTCACAAAACAAGAAAAACATTCACATAAACACAACAGAACAGAAATGAAAACATTTCACATAACAAAAAGCAGAATTTCCACAAAAAACAGAAAACACAAGATTACACCTTTTTAAAAATGTTGAGTTTTGGGGTTTTGTTGTGTTTTGTCTAGATTTGTTTGCTGTTTTGCACGTCAGGGCCTCCATATATTTCAGTGAAATCTGTTTCACAAAGTTGTGTTGTATTTTGAGGCAAATAAATAGTACATGTTATTACTCCCCCTCTTTGGGCCGGCAGTACAATGCACAAATACTAAAGAAAACAGGGGGATTAAATACAGCTGGGTACAGAACTCTAAATGCACTTTAAATACCAGAAAAAATGTCCAGTAAAAACACCATATGTTCCTTTGCTGGACAGCCAATTGAGAAAATTTAGAGTCGCACTTAAATTGAACAATTGGATTGTATTTCTGCCAGAGGAGAGTTTAACTGTCTGCTTCAGCTCCGTGTTTATTCAGTACTGAGTGTCTGAGCGGTTATATTATATCATTTTGTGAAGGGTAATATTTCCAAAGCCGAATGTTTTGTGTGTCATTATTTAAAAAAGACATCATTCAACAATAGCACTATTTTTCAACTTTGACAAAACAACTCACTCCAGCATTTATCCACTCAGCGCTTGTCTTCCTTATTTACTATAATCTCTTAGTAACAAACCATAAACACGAGGATGTTTCAAATGAGACCACATGGAACCGCATACTCACCAACCACGAGATGAAATCTATAATTTCATCTATGCGCTGATGTGTTCGGATAATTGGATATGGAACATGGCGCTTTCCATCCAAACGGTAACCGGAGCTGTATTTTCTGTGAACGGAGGCCCTCGGATGGCGAGCTGGACTGTTTCACTCCGCCGCTGCGTAGCACCAGAGGTGTGGGGCCTTAATTGAATTTTCATTGCCCACTTGCCTTGTAACGGCAAAGGTTTCCTTTTTGGAATCAAATCTTGCCAGCGCTGCAAAAACACGGAGCTGTGCGGGCCGTGACGCTTGGTGCCGCTCCAGCTCTTGTATTTATGCACTCGGAGGCCTTTGGCCCCCGCAAGCTTGAAGCCGTTCTACCTGCGGCTGGGAAGCCGTGTCAGCGTGAATCTCGCACATTTTGAGTTTTTCCACTTCTCTGAGAATACGCAGCAGCGTTTTAATCCACCCTGACTTGCGCCACACCCGTCACCGGCAAAATCCAGAACACGCATGAGAATATACAGTCGTGGTTGGAAGGTACATTTTTCCGTGTGTTTTAGCGAACATAAAGCGTGTCCTGTGGTGTTGGTGTTACTTTCTTGGATCGAGCGTCCTCTCTGGTGCTGCAGTGAATTGTCTTGAAACAATAACCTTCACACATCTGCTGCTTTCACAAGATTTTGAAACATTATTTTTGAAGTATATAATTTGATCCAGACCTGATACGTAGTAAAAATTGGCGATTGAGGGGATTTGAAGTTGTTTTTTTTTTTTTTCCACGTGCATAGAGACCAAATGCTTTTATTAGCGAGAGTATCAAATATAACAAGTCGAAATTGGTAATCAAGGGGAGAAAACTGTGAAGTCCCCCTGTGCCAGTAGAATTAGCGCCTGTACGTGGCTTTTACAAGGTCATTTCACGTCGTGGCTCGCAGCCAGTCCACCAGATCACGAGATGCTGAAAGGTGGCTGGATCCGCGATGACCTCATGTTTTAACTCCGAATAACACGGATATTGTATAGCGATGAATGTGGCAGTCAAAGGACCGGGTAGGGACGAGAGACCAGGCTCTTTGAATTACTGGATCATATGATGATATGTCCTGGCTGTCGACTCGCCTGTAAATACATGCCAGAGCACACCCTGCTGAATCTGGCTCTACGTGTGATTAGCTCTGGCGGCTAAATAAAGGGGCACATTGGCTACCAGAAGTGCCAGAAAAACAGCTTTTTTCTTTTCTTTTTTTTTTTTTCAAGGACAGCGTATCCTCAATGTCTCGCATGAGGATCTGAGAGCTGATTTCTACTACTGTTTCTTTACACACTGCGTTTTGAATAACTGGTGATCCGTCTCCTGTTTCTTAGTTTGCAGATGAAATCGAAGCGCTGTTGAGTTTGGAGGAACGGGAAAATCCAGAGGGGAGATTCATGTTGTGCAAAGTCCACTAATGTGCAACAATATGAAAACGATTTTAGCAATAGCGTTTAATCTATGTGGATTTCTGAATTTGTTTTTATTTCCTTATTATCCAATGCGGGATAGCTTTCGAAAGACTCACAACCAGCGTTTAAGACGCCCCAATATTCAGTTGTTCTTCTGTAATTTAATTAAAACATTTAATTCTGGACAGAAATTAAAGGGTTCGGCATTCAGCAGCACAAACCAAAAGAGAGTCCCAGTACTTCTTAGGTGTGTTACCCACCGGTTGTTAGGCACATTATCAACCGTAAATTTGTGTATTAGCAAAATGAACCTGTCGGTTGTCATCCAATGCTGGCGCATGCTCATTGACATAAAACACCGCTATGTACTGTTCTGATATTTGAAAAAAAAGAAAGAAAAAAAGACATTATTAAGATTAGTTCGACCTGAAACTGGTAAGAATCGTAACTATTAGTTAAGATTATTAATGAAATGTTGGCTAAACTAAATGTTAGTTTATGTAACGTTAGCTGTTAATGTTAGGTTAGATAATAACAAGTATCTTTTTAATAAATTTGATCTCAAGCAAATTATCTTTTATGGACCACCTTTCAAGTTCTTTGAGTTTGGTTTCACGTAACGCAGCCTACTATAAGATATTTGCTATTGGCACGGTTAAGCCGTTCTCTCTTCCTAGTTTTGTTTTTATTATATGATTTCATGATTTCTTTCCATTTCCTTTGCTATGTGGAAAATTTGTTTTAATATATTTTCAGGGAACTACACAGTTATGGTCCCTCTTGAACGGAGCGGTGACCTCCAAGACGTACCTAGGGGTTCCTTTGACGACATTCCTGACTTGAACATTTATCACTTTCTGTATTCTTAACCGCGAACTCTTAACTCTTCGAATGCAACTTGTACAGATCAAACAAAAGTGATACTGACAATAACCAAAAGCCAATGCTGCTAAATCTTTTCCTATTAAAGTACTCTGGCAGGCGAGCCACAATCGTTTTGAGACCCCACTCTTTCCTAAAAACTGATAAATACCGAATGTGGCCTGTCAATTTGGGGATTTTTTTTTTTTTACAAGCGTCTCTGGGCTATTGACAGAAATTGTGTTTCCGTTCCCGATCTCAAGGATTCTGGACGTGTATTTGATGGCTTGAGTTGTTGCTTTGGGGTTATTCGTGATTGAGGCCTCAGAGGGCTTACAATAATCAGAGTGCAGGATTCAGTCTGCTTTACACATGTACATCTTCCCAGGAGTTTGTATTTTTTTTTATTTATGTTAACTGAAAGTCTACTCTCAATGTCAATACCATGAAACATCTTTTTCTTTTTGTATGTTCATGTGAACCAATGGTCACCTGTAGCTAACAAAAAGATGATTGAAGACGGTATGTTTTGTGGCGGCAGTGATTTTTCTCTGGATTTTAGAACCGAAATCGGACTAGAATTCACTTCATATTAAATCTTAACAACTAACAGATTAAAGTAAAACGAATAAACTTTGAGTCCATTCATGCTTTTCCCTTTTTTTGTGGCTTTTTGAAAGTAAGAAAGTTTCTTTACCAACTCGGGGATTAAACTCCTTCCATCTCTATTTGTCAGATTTGAGCACTTTTAACCCCACGTGGTTTTATTGTTCCAACTAGGACCGTGACTGTGGATTAAACTATCAAAGACAGAGAGAGAATGAGAGCTGAACTAACACACAAAGAGGTAAAGTGAGCGGACGGGACATGGTGAAAAATGAAACCTGGAGAGATGCTTAGAGAGTCGGTCCAAATCAAACAGACACTTTGCCAGCGCTCCGGCCTCAGCGAGCCATCCATCACCGGACCGGGACGTTATTATCAACATGTTTTCGGCATTTCGTTCCATAGGTGCAAGGTAAAGGTTTTTGTTTGTTCAGGGTGTAATTGCAGAGTGCGAGCCCAGCCCATGCTGAGGGGTGAAGGGGGGGTGAGGGGTTGCCTATTAAAAAGGGATTCGATGAATGCACAGAGTTGGACCGGGTTTCGTTCTCAAAGATTCCCCAGCCGTTCCTGGGAAAAGGGTTCTGCCTCAAACCAGGTGTTAGCTTTTTCACAGAGAACACGACACCACCAAATGGATTCTCAAACCATCCGGTGAAATTAGACATTTAAATATATGTTTCCTCTTGAATTTTTGAGCTTAGTTAGATGTATTCTTGTTATTATTAAGCGGATGGTGTTCACTCATGTGGTCTTGCAGCCAGCAGCTTTGCTAACCTGAACCTTGGTTGAAATGAACATACAAAAAGAGAAAAGATGTTTTTATGCTATTGATGTTGAGAGGAGATTTTCTGTTAACGTGAATACAAAAAAAAAAAACTCCGGGGAAGAACTATTTGTATGGCACTTTTCTAAACTTCAGTTACAAAGTTCTTCACATTAAATAAACCAATAAAACAAAACAATACAACCTGTCAATTCAGACAAGCCTTAAAATCCCAAAACACAATTTTCAACCATTGAATGAATCCAATATTCTCTCGTATACATTCGGTAGTTTCTCAGATATTTTTTTTAATTTCCACCACAATTGTAGAAACTGGATTTTGTTGTTGAAACTCTTTAACCGCCTGCATATTTTACTTTGTGTTTTAGTTGCCTTTCGAGCTTTTTTTTTAGACTGTTTGCGTTTGTGCTTCCCTCATACTAATTTGACATGCTGTGGTTTTATTGTTTAATATCTAACCAAGTGAAAAATGTTTGGCTAATAGATCACTGACGCAATTGCAGGGATGTTAATCAATGTGCATCGTCGCTGAAAAATACAGAACAAAGAATACAAATTGTGAACCTCATGGTTCCACTAAAGGACGTGTCAGAGGTTTGCCTCCTCGGTGTTAATCCCCTAAAGACTGTGAATATCACAGCTGGAGTAGCTTTTCAGTGCTGGTCTGTTTCCACTCCTCGTCTTCCTCAGACCCCCAACAGCTTCCAAATGTGTCTCCGAAGAGTCGGTAATTTGATGAACAGCACTCAACGAGCTCGTACAGTGAACTTTGACTGAGCAGATGATCATATGCTGATGCTAATTTTCTCGCTCCCCGGTCGCTCAGCAGGCTCTCAGACCAACTTGACTTGAAGGAGAGCCAGATCTCTTTTTGCAATTAAATAATCTGGAGCGCTTTAAACGCGGCCGCAGATAGAGGCGAACACCGTCGCGCACACACGGCGTTTATCGTCGAGTGTTCATTAGCGAGCGTTTGGGTTCAAAGGCAGTGAGTCATATTTGCTTGACGTGCGCGCGCGCACACACACACACACACACACACACACACACACACACACACACACACACACACTCACTCGTGCACATCCACAGACCGTCGCTGGCCTCTTTCAATCTGCTATGGTGTCCATGTGTGAATGAGGTAATTACACAGTGTCTCTTGCAACCATAATGCTGTACAGCTCATTTGAGACTCATTACCAACCATGTCCTGTCAATTCAGCTGTCAGACCAGACCCTTCCCACACCTATTCAAACACACACACACACACACACACACACACACACACACCACCAATGGATGAAAATATACCTATTTCTATGATAGAATAACCCCAGCTGCAACATATCAAACCCCCACCTCATCGCAGTCCCTTATTCCTTATTCTTATTATTAATTGTAGAGCGAATACAGGGACGCATCGTGTAGGCTTCAGTATCTGTCCAGAAAGAAACGGCATCCTCTAAAGTTTACTGTACACGCATCGCTCAGCCTCCTGAGTTTACGTTTCGTAAATACATTGTTTGGCATTTGGCTTCAGTTCTGGTATAACGTCAGCAGGGCGGACCTCGTCGTTTCGCTAAAAGCCACTTCAACATGTCAGCTGATGGATCGGCTGCTCTGGGGACCGAAACTACGGGCTACCGGTCAGGCCAATAGTATGACAGAAGTATATAGGGCTCATTATTTTTTAGGTTTGTTTACTGTTTAAATATGTTTATTTGGAAAAAAAAAAAAAAAAATTACAAAACGGTAATATATAAAATCGAGCTGAAAGTTGGATGATAAAAATATTATTAGCAGTACAGAAGCTTGGTATTTAAGTATTACATTACATAAGAGGACCTTGTTTACTTTAAATTGTGTTGACAATTGACACTCTGTTTGCATTGGGAAATAAAATTTGGTGAAAATTAGTTGTCAGCCTGCATTTTCAGTTTAAAGTGAAGTCACCCGTTGGTTTGTGAACAGCTGTTATGAATCCTCGCGGTCCTCATTTTTGAGGCCTAATATCTAATTAATGACGGTATTATTTTCTGATGGACCAACAGAAAACTAATGAGGGACTTTAGCTAACAACACCATAATAACTTGTAGAAACAATTTATTGACTTTGTATTTCATGAGAGAAGTTGAATGGGAGTCTATGGAGCCGGAGGCTTTTTGGAGCCGACCTCCAGTGGCACTCGATGGTATTGCGGTTTAGGGCATTTCCGCATTGGCCACTTTTATAGACAGTCTACGGTGCACGCCGGCTTTGGTTTACATCTTGCATCTGTGCAAAGCATGTTTGGCTGCTTGTTGTTCTTTTTCATACCGTTCGGACAGCTGATTTTTCTTTCAGTTAATTTTAAGGAGGTGAAACTCCACCAGGACGCCAATATTTATCAAAGCCGCAGTTCATTTGTTGTAGCTCCACAGCTGGGATTACCCCTCATCCAAGGAAATGTCAAGACTTCCCGAATTTGGCTTCCACCGGTCCTATTTTGCAGCCAAAGTTTTCTTCTTCAGTCGGCAGCTGAGAGTGAGCGCAGGAACTCTGTTCGTTTCCGTGTTGGTTGTCTCGCAGGACGGTCCTGATGTCCTCCAGCCTCCATCTTCTGTGCCTCAGCTTCCATTTGATTTAGTTCTTCATCCGTGTTTTCTTTTCTTTCTTTTTTTTTTTTTTTTATAAAAATGGCTGACCATTGGGATGCTCCACCATTTGTTTTGAGCTGTTGAGATTCTTCACACATCATCCATCACTATAGATGAGTTGAAGGGAAATATGCCACGTTGAAATAAACTGAAATTCTCCTTTAAAGTTCACACCTGAAATGTTAACTTTGCTTGTCATCAGTCACAGTTTTCATGTAGATATATTGTGTTTTAGGAACCAGCACAACGGTGATTTGCTGGCCTGATGGTAGCCGTATATTCGAAACGCAAAATCAATCAGAAAGTACAATAAGGTACATGTGGAGAATTTTTTTTTTCTTGGGTTTCGAGGGGAAAAGAAGTTGTAAATGTAGTCCAACAGCTTTTGGGCATCAGATGCTGATACTGATACCAATACTTTGAAAGTTCAGATAAATCTGTGCTGAAATTTCTTGTTACTTGTCAGAATAAATAACAGCCAAAAGCGATAAACCCTGCTCTCACATGCGGCTCGCCAAACTCTGTCACAAACTCTCACTCGTTCGGATGATAAATTGAATGCCTGGTAACGTAGAAAAAGAACATTGAACCGGCTTCAGCTTATCACAGTGTTGCGCTCTCAGCTGTGAGACGACTGAGCAGCCGCAGTCCTGCCGCTTGTGTCTGGCGAGACAACAACACTCAGCTCATCCCTCAAGCTTCATATCTTCCCCATATGGGACAGATTGAGCGCCGACCACAGCTCCTCGCTCCCATCCTGAATCGAAGCTGCGCAAATCAGTCTCCTTTCACGCTTTCCTGAGGCCACACAGCGCGAAGGGGAAAGGCACCGGCTTCGGCAGCAGGATTCTCTCTCCTCACCGCTCGGGTCGGATGTAAAAATCCCCCTTCTCGGGTCGGAGGTCGAGTGTTTTCATCATCGGCGCGGCTATTATTTCAAGTGTCATTATCAGCTGCGTGATATCCACCACTCAGACAGGAAACGGGCGTAGATGTGAGCGAGGAAGTGAAGAGATGCGGGTCTTTGTATGGCTGGTTGCCCTGCAGCTTTGGGTTTGGGTTTGTGTGTTGTTGTCCCCCCCTCCTCCCCCCTCTCAAGACCTCACACAACCTCACTTCAGGTCCATCCAGTCGCTCTCAAAACTGTGAAGGAAGCAGCTGCGCCTCGTCTTCATAACCACCGTTGGCAAGATTGACTGACCGTCGACGGGCCTCAAGCGCAGCACCCCGGTCCTCAGACCACAGCTGCTCCAACTTCTGATAAGCTTAGAAGTTTTGGGGCTATTTATTAGATCCCAGACCGCTTCCCACCAAAATCTCCCCAATTCTTATATTCTTACGAAAAGGGCCAAAAGACATTAGTCTCGTTGTAATCCAATCCAAGTGTTGCATGTTAGTGCTGAGAGAAAGCAGCGAAGTAGAAGACTCCACCGTTTTTTTAAAAGAGGCCTCCTCATTTATATTTATTAGCCAACACTTAAGTATTGCCGCGGTTTGGGGAATATTTATTACGAAACAAAAAGGCTCACGCGTTTCCATTATTCTGGCTATATCGCTCATTCACACACATCACGGCCGTTCCCTCACGACACGGACGAGATGCGCAGACAACAGATGGAGCCCTGACTAATTCGATATAACGTGAAAGTTACCGTCCTTCCCGGGACATTCGGCGGCGACGGGAAATATTTTCATTGTTGCGTAGCAGCAAATGACTGAGATACCTTCCAGAGGTAATAGAACTGCTGACTTGGCGAGCATGTCTAGACTTGGGAACTTAATTTATGACCCGCACGTAAAAAAATAAATAAAGAGAAAGCAGGATTATTATTTCACAGGCTTGTGTCTATTTTCTCACTTGTCTCTTTATCGCTAGCGCAGCTTGTGCCAAAGATCAGTCAGCGAATCAATTAAACAGCTCAGGTCACACAAGTCTTCATTTTTATCAGTCGTTACACATTAAATGTCGACTCTAATTATGTGACACGACTGTAATAGCTTTATTATTTTATTATTCAACTCGACTCTATGTCCATGTGAGCCTGTGCTCGAACTCATCCTGCAAACACGATTTGCTATCGCAGATTCAAACAGCAGTTAATATTAGTTGAAGCGCAGTATGATTCTGAAATAAATCAAATGAAACTTTTACATTTTAAATCCTATCTCCTCCACGCATTTATGAATATGGCTAGCGAGGTATTAGCGGTGTAACGGTACAAGTATTTATTCTAAAATGTTTGTAATCAATGTTTTCGGTTCTGGATAAGACTTCGGTAAGATAAGATTTGGCATGTCTAGCCATCTGTGTCAAATGTCGAACGGTTTTGCAGCGCACCAGTTGTTGTCTATTAACTATAGCAAAAAACGTGAATTTTTGCCTTTCTTTTTGAAACAGTATCAAACTCTAAAACTCTAAAACCAAGATCCATACTGAACCGTGAAATTTGCCAATTTCATTACTCCCCTTGTAGCTATATAAGAATCTCTTATGCAGGTCTGGAACCAGGTTCCTTCTATATCACATCATCGAAAACACCGGAAAATCTGATAATATGCAGTTTTAAAGTAAAACAACCGTCGTTTCGAATAACGGACACCCTTCAAGTTGAATCATTGTTGGCAAAAAGTTCAAACCAATTAGTCTGCAACTTAAATTCTTGGTTCAATAGCTCAAACTTTTCATTCACAAGATATTTAATAACACACTCAGGGAAATATTTTCCAAAGTGGATGAATTGTGTCTTGGAACGAAACCCTTCATTTGTTAAAAGTCGAGCTATTGAAGTAGCCAATAAAAATTATAAATGAGCTTGGGAAAGCGAGGCCGCGGAGCAGACCGTGCAGGTACGCTGTCTTCACAAGTCATCCACACATTCATGGCTCTTCGGAGGATATTTTTCCTGCCAGAATTCAGCCAACTCCAAATTACATTTCAACATATGGAGACTCTTTAGATTGGCAACGCTGACACGAGTTCAGAAATCATCATCGTTTACCATAAAACAAAACCCCACTGATTGAGGCTGATTGACGGTGACGTGTCCGAGAGTTATGAGACGCGTCGCAGCTGCCACCGTGACTCCCATTTATTTAGCATTTGTAATGGCTAAATTGTCAAAGATTAGTTTCAAGGAAATCCAGACCGTGACCTCCAGTTTGACTCGATTCCTTTGCCAGGTCTGCTCTCCGGCCAAAGAGCTATTTGAGTATCCTTTTTATTAAGTGTGCGCAACCATTAGGTTTTCAGCGAGGGAAACTGCATCGTTGTTACTGCTGAAGGTTTCATACGGTTGACCGGTACGACCCGGCGTGACCGCAGGGGCAGAGGGTTCGATAAAAAATGACAAAGCATGAAACTATAGATCACTCTCCAAAGCAGGAGCGGTGTTAACCCTGAAAAATCTGGGGAGCTGCGAGGTTCAAAGAATACAGGCCCTTGAGTTATTTGTTTAGGGTTGAACGGCGCTGAAATGGACCTACTAAGTTACTAGAGCCATAGCTCAACTGTGCCCCCTCTTTCCTGGAGAGGTCAAAGGTCAGTCGCCGAAGAGACCGCACAACAGTAGAGAGGAAAAGTGGCGGTTTGAAAGTGGGAACGGTTTCTTTTTTGCAGCCATTCACGGGGAGAGAGAGAGAGAAAGAAAGAAAATGAGATAAATAGTCTGCGGTACTAAACACCACACATTTAATCATATTATGAGCTCATTTTTTTTGGCTGGTTTGGATAAATGTCACGGTAGTGTTCGAAATAATGATCTGCCGCTCTACTGTATGTCTTGCGAAAACCACAGCAGCATGATTTCTTTAGAACGCAGAGGAGCCCGTCCCCTCGCTCATGTTTGCCGGTCTTTATGTAGGTTATCCTAGGTGGCCTCCTGCGCCATAAAGATCCCGAAACCACACACACTATAAACTATTTACAGAAAGGGAAGTCACATCCGAAAAGGGTTTCCGAGTCGAAATCCTCCTCTGGCCATCTTCTTCTCTTTTTTTTTTTTTCGTCTTGAATGATATACTTTCAAAATTACACACTCGGCTGCGGATGTAAGTGTCTCTATTTTTACAACAAACTCACAAGTGGTATTTAAAGTGAAAATGTGTTATTTTGTTCTGTTGCAATGAACTGATAGGTGTCAAGACTCACAACGACTGACAATATAAGAGAGAAAAAGAAACAAGACTGCGTTCTGTGAGCGCCGTGCTTTCAGCTAAATGTTAACATCAGCATGTTTACAACACCCACAATTACAATGCTACCATGTTTATGTTGAGCAGATGTTCGTCATCTTAGTTTGGAGTCAGTTAGCATGCCCGACATTCGCTAATTAGCACAAAACAAAGCTGAGCTTGATAGGAATGTCTTTATTTTACCAAAAACAACTCATTTTAAACCTCATAAATAATAATGGCTTTGGTTAAAATGACAACTTGAACCGTGTTGGGCCTTAAAGTTACTACTTCCTTAAAGTTATGCAACCTTGGCAACAAACAACGGTCTCCTGCACCCGAGTCCATTGTTTTATCGAACCATCCACCCAACTCGCCTCCTCCTGACATCTGAACTGTGTCATTTCTCCGGGACGCCAGATCGCCGTTATTTATACGACCACTAGAGATTGCGCAACTTTAAAACGTAACTGGGTCGTAAAGCGTTGCTTGCACTTTGTATGCGGTCGATTTGTTTTGGAGGACAGACTTTATTTTAGTTCCACAACTTCAAAATACATCTCAAAAGCGTATTTGAGCACATCTAAAAGTGTCCAACAGCAGTGAACCAGTGAGCTGCTTTTGTATAACAGGACTATCCATCTGATAGCGGTTGAGACATTTCAGTTTGAATTAAAGACCTGTTGGTGCTGCCATCTCTAGACTACAGAGTCTAAAATATTTAAATGAAACAATGCGTAAAGGATCATTTTCAGATTGAAACGCTCGCTCGGCTCTGAAGGGTCTCAAGCGTTCGGAGGTTGGAAACCACCAGTTTAGAAGCGTGACCCTTCTATCGGTCTCCTGCTTAGAAAAGACAAGGATCTGGTGGTGTTGTCATTTGCCCGCGGGGGCCGACATACGAGGTGTCTTGTTTCATAGCAATAATCAAAAACACGCTGATCTAATTATCATAATGCCGGCTTATAGCCACTACTTAGGCAAACTATCACCCAAATGCTTCACCCGTTGCAGACCTGTTTTTCTTAGCCAATCAATTTCCTAGGCGGCAGCCCGGGATTACCTCCAAGGCTGATCCAGCCCTCCCGCGACAGGCCCGCGAAACGCTGTCCGTGTCTTGCTTATTTTGCCTTCCTCCTGCTTCTTTAGGTCCGTTTGTGGATCTTGGTCGTGCTTCTCCCTTTTGGAGCCTCAACCGCTTTTGTCTGCTTTGTCTAGCCGAGCCTTGACACCGGCCCGGCACCGGTACCGGCACCGCACACGAACGTCACTGGTCAAGAGGGCCGGTGAGAGGCGCGAGGCGAAACGCTGGGCTCAGACCACACAGCCGTCAACAAACCTGTCCCGCCGTGCATACTTGAGAGAATTCTGTGAACGCGTTCGGGTCAACGCTTGCGGTGACGCTGGCTTCTTTTCTGTTTAACTTTTCCTCGGCGGAGAGAAGGGGAAAGACAGGAAGACCCTCCGTGCTGTGTATTTTTGCAGGAAGTTCTGATAGAGGAGGGATCACAGAACCTTGATTTGCAACCACAGGGGTCAGTTTATCTAAATAAATGCGAGAAAGGAGCCAATTCTTAAGCGAGAGAAAGACTGCTGGTGAATAATTTCCTCAACAGAAAAAAAAAAATGGACCAATTACGTTGGCCTGGAGGTCTCCACTCCCAGAGAAGGGAGAGTAAAAATAGTCCACGAGATCTCTGGACATTTTCTGGAGGAATTGGTATACATTGGCACACATGAATGAAACCTCAGAACAGGAGAATTGTAGCATTTTTCAAGCTAATGGGCAGTATTACCGCTTTTATGAATGTTCTGCCTCATTTG
The DNA here is from genome assembly GCF_029030835.1 of Brachyistius frenatus. Taxonomy (NCBI): domain Eukaryota; kingdom Metazoa; phylum Chordata; class Actinopteri; family Embiotocidae; genus Brachyistius; species Brachyistius frenatus. Next base: position 874,125 of record NW_027210757.1, read on the forward strand.
AAGTGACTTTTTGGACACCGAAGTTGATGTCGGTACTCAAAAGCCTCCTTATTAAACGAGAGTAATGCCTCATATTTTCCTTCATTATGACTTTCTTCTTTTTCCATGATGCATTCACTGTCTTGCTATTGACCTTTGACCAACGTGGACCGCTGGGACAGAAAGCGTGAAAGTTAGTGGAAATTTGATCAAAGTTATTAATTGCCTCGGTGGGATATGCATCAAGAAGAATCTCGAAACAGAACTGTCCAATCTAGTCTTCACTGAAAAGCACTTCTCTCTTACAAAAACATGGACTAATTCTGGCTTTTGGACCAGACCTATTGTTACAAATTACTGGGCGTTTGAACAATGAAGAATTAATGGCTTTCTTCCATCAATTGTTTCCATACTCTTGGCAGCCTTGCAGGATATTGACCTGCGTTGTTTTTGCGAGCTTTGGAGGCAATAGATAATATTATTTAAGATTATTTCCTGCAGCTGTCGGTTTCCTTTTTCCAGGTTGCAAATTGGACAATATTTGCTTAGCGTACCACATTATGTTGCTTTTCTCTTGGTCATGTTTTGGCTGCATTAACCTGAGCTAATCATAGATCTGATTGTTGGTGCAGCCAAAGCCTAAGGTTGAGGGAATCATACCTGACACCATAAGATTTAAGTTGATGATTATAAAATAATTGCTATTCAAGTATCTTTTTCTGTAAATTTAACGCCACTATTAATCTTTAAGCGCCACTGTTTTGGCTTAAATGCAACTACGTCCATTAGGTTATGTCGACAGATGCTCATCAAAATGTAGTCGGTGTGATATTAGAGATAAACAGCAGGTGGCGCTCTGTGAAACTTTTAATAAAAAACATCACATTTCTGTTAGTTTTATTCAGCTGTTTATACAGACACAATCATACCGTCAAGAGAAAAAAAAAAAAGAAACGTGTGAAAGGTTCAGGGAAAAATCTGCAACTGCAAATTTAGTTTATTTTCATTCATGGTGCTTCAAAAATAAAATGGAGATAAAGAAACAATCCTGTGGTGGATGGACAGACAATGAAGTCGAGGCCTCGTTAGGAATTTAAGCGGAGGAAGTAATCTGCAATGGAAAGGTTTACCTTAAGATTTCTTGGTTGTTTGTTTAGTGACCAAAAAAAATGTCAGCTGAGTAATTTGTGCAATCTTTGCGGGGCTTTATATCGTCGTGGAAACACAGATAACAAAAAGCTGATCTGAACCTTTAGTTCCTTGGAAAGTTCCCAGACTTTGGTTGAAGTGCAGCTTCTGTTTTCTCTGCCTTATTGTCTGTGGTGCCACATCACGAGTTCATCCAACTGTTGAGAGAGAATGGGATGAATTCTGCAAACATTTCACTATTTTAATTGCTGGTGTGCCCGAGCCTTTTGTCCTTTAAAATTGTGCTTTCGAAGTACGAGCCAAAGCTCAACAGAAATGCAGTTGAAAGTGCAAGTTATACACTGTCTACATCTGTATCTTAACCTCAGCCAAAACTTTGTGTTCTCACTTTAAGGGTCACCCCCACAGAGCCCCTCCCCAGTGTTACAAAGACATCGCACATGTTTCAGAGTGCCAGAAACCCCAAGAACCAAAATTTTATTTGCATCATCCATCAAGCACTGGAAGGAAGTAAAGCTATTTGCATTCAAAAGGGGAAAAAAAAGGGAAATCCATAAGCTGTCAACTGCCCCAGCTCCAGAAATTTCGGTCCCTATTTTTCATATCAAATGTGCTGAAAGATGAGGGTGGGTTTTTTGACTTTTTTTTTTTTTTTGGTTGCGGCCTGCACCACACGAGTTCTTTACATTTGGAACCCATCCACACTGCAATTTACTCGATGAAACGGTGAAATTCATCTGTTCTTCGGTTCGGTTCCAGGAGTTATAAAAGATTTGGAAAGGTTTTCTCCTGGTTTCACACATTGTCTCTGATGGAAAAAGTAAGAGGGAAGCAGAAGGGCCACCCTGGATGAATTCTCACTCTCCCTTTATTTATTTCTCTCTCGCACTCCTGTTTTTTTGGGTTTTTTTTTCCTAAATGCACACCTCAGCTCGCTCTGTCCGGCACGCGAGTCGACACCCAGAAAACAGCGGAGGCATGTTCACCAGCACAGCAATTATACTCTGCAACAGGTTTACAACAGAGCTGAATTAGTTTTTGGATTAGGTATAGCACTGCTTTTCTCATTAAGGCCCGTTGGCTCTGTTCATTTCATTGTTTCCGGACCCCTGCCTTTTGTCCAGGGAGCCTTCAATAGAGCTGGTTTTTCAATTGCGTCACCTACGGAGGATTTTTCTGAATTACGCACTTTTTCAGAAATGTTCAGCGTATGAAATCTGTATGAAACTTTGTGGTTCCTTCCAAACTTCTTTTGGTGGCCGAGTGTCTATGAGAGCCGGATAACTGGTAGATTTGTTGTGACGTTTAAAAAAAAAAAAACCCTCTCTTTGTGGAACAGCTATCTTGCTGTTTACCTTTCGTCCAGAGATGTGAGCTGGGATCCAGATACATTTCAAACTTTGCTAAGTGATTCAGAAGCTCTCAGAAGTGGTTGTTTCCCCCACTTGAAGAAACAAATAACGAAGAAGCTGAGGTTGCGTATTTTTGACTCACAGAGTTGAATCGCAGGCTACGTCTGTCAGTCTGGAAAGTTACGAGGACCACTGTCGTTTGATGACTGCGAAGTTGGACTTTATTTGGTTTCCCTTTGTTGTGGCTCTGCGTTTCAGAGTTATGAGGGAATAGTAGGCAGCAACAAAACACATGCACATCATACGTTTGAAAAAAACACGTGTATATAATAACTGTATTTATTACCGATATAAATCTGAGACCATAATAAACACCACATCAGCAAGTTGCCAAATTCACTCTTCTTCTGAACACCTTAAGTATATGCAGGCTAAATATAAAATAACAGTTATTTTCAACAGCTTGATCCCGGTTCACATACTTAAGTTAAACTTGTCCAGCGCAGCGTCAGCAAACACGGGCGAACCAGCTCGTTAATATTTACTCATCAGTTGAATTAGCCAACATGGAGTTACTGTAACATTTTGTCTGCTGTAACCGCCGCCTGCTTTCTCACCAGTGAAATGCCTTTTACAGAACTGGTTTTTTTTTTTTTGGTTTTTTGTTTTTTTAAAGAGAACTCGAGGTGGAAGTAGGGCTAAATGTTAACTAAGAAGTTTGCTAATTTATGTCTCACTATCTTAACAGCTTGCCAACTTCAGCGAGCCGGTCAGCTTGCCAACAAATCAGCCAACTAACCGCAACTATTGTGCAGATTATATCTAAAATAAGTGGGAGAACTGTTCACATTCTGATTTCAAGTTAGCATTTTAGGGAATTTTTAACAACTACATAGTTTGCTACTGAAGAGGCAAAACATGGCAGCAACGATTGAATCCACCATCGTTTCATCTTTTTAAAGCATCATTAATAATTGAAAATTAGCCATGTATGCAATTGTGACATAAAACGCTCTTTTTAAACTGAATCAACCGGATTCTCCAATATGTGAATGAAAAGCAGCAACACAAGAAAGCTGTCAGCGGCCATCTTGAGTTGACCAGCAATAATCTTTTTCATACTTCCCATTCTGCTGACATGCCGGTTTTAAATGCAGCATGAATTTGCCTTTGTGTGTGCAACGTGCTAATGCTGCCCAGAGCCACGATATGATTACGCATCAAGAACAAGACGCAAGACAGCAAATGAAGGCTGAAAACCTTTTAGCCAGAGGCTTCAGTCCGAATACCAGCAGTTTGGATTTCAATACTGACAAAAGCACGATCCATTCTGCAAAAATGGTACGATACAGCAAAAATACTGTTAGCAGCGCTTTTCTCAGGGCAACACATAAACATAATTGCTCCTGGTCTCAGCTTCATTGCTCCCACATTAACGGCTCTTTGGCTTTCAAAGGAGAGCAGTTGGAAAATCTTACAGCCTTTGTCAGGAAGTCAGAGCATGGTTGTGAGTATTAAAATTCAATTGAAAGACTTATCCAACCTTTTACCACACAACCTGCCTTAAATTACAATCTTGCATGGACAAAGTTTCCTGCAGATTTTCATTCTTCCCTGCAGCCATTGATGGGATGTTTTCTGCACTGAACTTGTCAATCAAACTGGATTGCGGAGACTCACGAAGCCTTCGGTTGGTAAAGAATTTCCTTAGGTGGCGCACTTTTCTTTCACTGTTCAGTCTCGGTAACTATCACAGCTCGTTTTTTTTTATTTTCTTCTGTTCAGTACAAACAGACTGGAAAAGTAAATCACATCACTGTCTGTCAGCCAGTACATTTTTCCTACGAGAGACCAATCAAACATTGTGTGTTTGGAACAGCAACTGTAAAAAGCTTCCATGAAACTGGGGCTGTATTTTGAATCACAATCGTGTTTTAGCAATCAGCGATAGAGAGTAGCAAAATGCAGGTCTGTTTATTTGAAAATGTCATATTGTATAACATTCAGCTGCAATCATTCACTTATTTCTTCGGTAACCTGACCCGGTGTTGCCAATATTCCCATATCTACACACAACACACAGAAAATCTCCGGGCCCAGTCTCTAAGAGTTTGCATTGTTGTTCTTCTCTGCAAAAATTACCCTTCTGCAGAAATCAGAAAGGTCATATTTTACCTACGTTCTGGTTCTGCAAAGGCCATTATTGTACAACCTTTTTGGAACAATGCAATCGATAAATCATTGTAAGTCACGCCAAATGAATGCACTTGTAAGGCAATATATCATTCTGAGTTCATGCTTATATTCCATTATCACATTGAATGTTTTTATTTGGCACAAGGAAGCAGACTCGTAGGAATAAGAAAAAAAAAAGGATTAAACTTTTGGCATCTACTGTATATACTACACAGAGATCAGCTATTGAATGGATTACCGTGAAATGTGTTACAGACGTTTGCATCCCCCTCAGGATAAATTTTAATTTCATTGAGAGCCATTATAAAGTCACCGTTTTAATTTGTCCATTACTTTGGTTTAGCTTTAGCTGTGTCGTGTGTTTACCGTTAATGATCAACTGTTAGCATGCTAACACCCTAACGTGGTGAACACGGTAACTACTTTACGCGATAAGCAACAACTTTACGAAAACAAAATGCTCTTTCGGATCAAACGGTTTTGCCGACTCCCTGAGAGGAACTACCCCAATAAAAGAGCTCCCCTGATAACTGCTAGTTCAAGGACTTTTTTCTGTTTGCATTCGCTCCCCCAACAGCGACGCTTGATTTTCAAGGTTAAAGTTAGGAGCTGTTTTTACAGGATAACGTTTTACACAGGTTGTTTATAATGGCATTTGCTGATGCCGCATTCGCTCACGTTTGACCAGTCAGCATAGCTTTTCCTAACGATAGTTCCTCTCGTGATAGTAAAGTACCAGCTCTGAAGTCAGAACGAAAAAAAAGTCCTTTGTGAGCTCCATTTTTTTTTAACAACTGTGTTGCTAAGATTGGAATTGTGATTTTTCAAGTTGTATTCAGTGGTTTAATTATTTTTTTTAATTTCTCTTATTATTGGCCGGACTGCAACGCAAATTGTGACTGACTAACTGATAAAGTCACAATTGGCCAATCGCATTCCACAGTATCCTGTAACAGTTTCAAATTAAAAGCTGTGGTTTCAAAATAAAAGTCCTCCAGTGTTTTCATACATGGTCCAGTCATATACTAGGTTTTCAGCTAGTTGTGTTTCTAACTTGCTCTGCTGCTTTTCTTCCTACAGTACATCAGTCACTCTTAAATTTTGACACTGCATATTATTAGAATTTTTAAAACAGATAACAAGTGGAAATCTTACTTGTTGACTGTTTGACGGTTCTCACCAACAAACGTGACTTGTTAAAGCAGAGTAGGAGGAGCAGAACAGATGATTTCCGTTCTCTGCCATGTCTTTGTGTTGGCCATTGTGTCGCCTCACTGCGTCCTTTCAGTCCAACTAAAAGGAGAAAGTGGAGAATTGATCTCTCTAGCTTGCTTTTAGATTTGAGGCAATGACCTTGCAGTCACTTTTCTATGACCTTCATGTTTGCAGTAGCTTTACACTTCAACTGAAGTACAGTGAATTTAGGCTTTGAACCAGCTTCAGCTCTAAAGAAAAACCTGTTAGAAATAGAGATCTAAGCTCTTTCCTATTTTCTTTCTTCGCTTCTGTGGTCATAATCAGCATGGTGTATCGGCGTGTGACTCGAACAGAGCAGATTAAAGACGGGTTCTGGATGGGCTTTTTATAGAGGTCACATCGTATTTTTGGGAATGCAGCCACCCTTCAATCCCCTCCAATCCATGTTACATCAAAGCAGCGTGTCCTCTTCCCCTCCCCAGTGTACAATACTCTGCAGTATGTGCTGGCCTTTATTCAACCCCCCCCCCCCCTCTAATTAGCTCCGAAGCTTAGCAGGGGACGGTCTGTTGTTTTGAAACCACTTGTTTCTTTGGTAACTGTACAAACCGTGTATGGTGTGCTAAAATAAGCAACGCATTGATGAACAACTGTAGATTACAGATTGTAGAGGAGATAGTGGAAATTACATTCTACGCTCACCGCTTTGTGATCTGATCTGAGTTCAGTTTAGTGTGGTTTTTTTTGTTGTTGTTGTTTTTTCAACAAAAATGTTCCTTGAAGAGTTTTGGAAAGAGTCCAAGTGCAGCACAATTTGAGTTCATTGCTGAAAGGAGAATATTAACAGTATCGGTGAGTGTGTGCAGTTCTCAGGAACTCAGGATGAAGTGGAGATCGTAAACTTCTGAAAATCCAGAGACATCAAAGTGGGACCAACCACTACCATGGAAAAACAACGTCCAGCATCTACAATTTAAAACATTTACATGGGCGCTTTTTTATTTGTTTGCCTTTGGAAAACACAGGCTTTGCAGTTGCTGTGAAAAGCAGCTCTATTGACGGGACACGTTTTACCCCCAGACTCCAAAACCCACAACTCCCCAGCTCCCACACCCAGACGCCTCTTCCTCTATTTTACAGCCAGACATTCTCCAACCTGTCTGGGGTGCCTGGAGTCAACCACCACCCCTTGACACCAATCCATATGGGTTAATTGACAATGAAAATACCTGGTGGGGAAAACAGACGAGGTTTTTTTTTTTTAAGTCAAGATTTAAACCCAGCCATATAGGATTATTTAAAAAAAAAAAAAAAAAAAAAAAAAAACAGGAGCACGCCGCAAAGTAAATACTTCAGCCTGCAGATGAATAGGTATTCTTTCTTCTTCTCAAATGCGTTGTTTTTCTTTGGGGAGCTCTGCGGTCCCGAAGTGCTTTGGACCTCAGCTCGAAGGCAATTTAATGGATGTACAGCAGCCACGCTGTGCAGAAAATAGTATTAAAATGTGTTCCTTATGTTTTGATAGCAAATTCAGACTTTGGGTTTTGCGCACAGTGTGAATCGGTGGCATTAAACTCGCCCGCTCCAGTGACAAGCGGGGCAGCTCTTTTTGGCCACAGCGACGGTTAGAAATGCCGTCCAAGCACTTGCCTCAGCGGCGCTCTCACAGTTACTGAGGAACCTTTTGCAGCCAGGAAACATTTTGAGCAGATTTACGACCCTCGTGGCTCGAGTTTGTTCCCTGATACTGAAAATGTTGTTCTTCTCTTCTGCCTAAAATTGAATCTTGTGCATTTACCAGTCTTAAGATGTGGCTGATGGATTCAAGCGGCTAACCCCGATCCAAAGCTGCACACAGACAATGTGACGTGGTTGGAAAGAGACGGCCGAACGCACACTCATTCCCTCCTTACAGATCCAAACCACTTATTTTTGTAAGCTGGATAAACACAATCTTTGTGTATTTCATGTGTTAGTTTTTGTGTGCTGTCAGTGTTGCATAACAGCATTGCTACCGTGTTAGCTGAAGGCGATGAAAAATCCTTCTCCGAAAGCTTTGCTATTAAACATCACTAAAAGGACTAAGCACAAGTCCCATACCGCAGCGTGAAGATCAACATAACAACACTGCAGATATCAACAAGGGTTTACACGCAGCTCTTTATTGTCCATTTTCTAATGTCTGTTCTGCAACAGCACCAGTATCTGTGTTGCTTTAATTTCAGAGCTGATCAACTTTTTGTACACTTTTTTTTTTTTGTGTAAATTCACCTCCCAATATGGTGCAAAAACATTTTACTGTTACAGAAGAACATCCAGTAAGGACAAAAGAAATAACAAACTCCACACCTAAAACACGAATGTTAAAAAATAGCAACCGAGGCCAGAAGCAGCTTGACTAAAGGACGGTTCAGGGTCACCGGAGCCACCCCGAACATGTTTTTAAGATTTCACCCATAGATTGCTGCATATCAAAATGGACGTTGTCTCCGGGTAGGAAAAAGTGAAGCCACTACGGAAGTTCCTGAAAGTGCAATACCATCGAGGGCCACCAGGGGCTGGCTCCAAATATCTTCTGGCTTTCAAAAAGCATGAGGCCCGAAAGAGAGGTGTGTTTGTAGGCGTGTCTGGTTTGTGTTACGTGCCCGGTGCAGGCGGGTTGCCAGTAATGAGTGGCCGGACATTGACTCTCGCTTCTCCCCAAAACGTGGTCACTTCTGGCTTCTAAAAAAACAAAGTTGTGGAAGGCCAAACAAGTCAGACCGGAGGCTTCGAAACGGCAGTTCACAAACCACCGGGTGACGTCATCGTGGGTTGTTGCTTAAATTTCACTGGTCACCAAAGATGACCTCAAAACTCAATAATGGAGACTTCACAGTCACTTTGAGGGGATTACATATCTCAATCGAGCTTTAAAATGCGTTTTCATAGACTGCGTAAACAGACAGAAACAAAATAGTTTCTTGGAACAAGCAGAGAAATGCATTCAATTCTCAACCACCGCTTTGCATATCGGTTAGCTGCAATGTCAAGTATTTGTGAGTCGTGTGATTATGTTTTACTGCGCCCAGTTGCAGAGGCTGTTTTTAATTTTCCAAATCCTCGTCCAGCTCTGAGCGACAAGAGCCCAGCTGCTGTGACGGCAACACGTGTACCTTTTAATTTGACTCTTGTTGTTCAGCCATGTATTGTGAGCCCGCTGTGTTTCTGACAGTCCTGACGTGGAGACGCCACGAGAACACGAGTAAAAACCCGCCGTGTCGTCTCGTCCGCGCTCCGAAGAGGCCTCCGGAGTTAGAAACGGAGCTTTTTCTTTGGTCAGCTCCAGCGAAGCCTCTGAAAAGAAGTCAAGACGGGGCAGCTTAAAGAAAAGTACCATCTTACATCTGCCCCGTCTCACGTCGCTCTTGTGTTTTTTGTTTTTTTTCACCCGTCCTTCATTCTTTTGTATCGCGGTTGCCATTCGCTTGGAACGTCTCGGGATCGTCTTTTCCATTCCCAGACAGCTGGAGCGAGTTACTGGCTGCTTGGCGATCGGGCCAGCGGGGGAGAAGCAGATGGTTCAATTCTCATGTCACCCTGTCTGCTTGGCAGAGACGTCGGGGAGCAAGTGGAGAAGGATTTACTCACACACACACACACTGAACATATATTGCGTATACATACAGATGCACACACAAATAGGATCCAGTGCATACGCAGTCACGCATGTATGTGCGGGGAAGCTTTCCCACACATTTTTTCCATTTACGTTGGCCGCTTTTTTCTCGACGCTCTCGTCCAGAGACGCTTTAACCGAGCGCAGCGGCAGAATAGGCTTCAACCCCAGCCACCGAAAATAAAGAACAGAAAAAAGTCTCAGCCTCAGGTGGGGGGGGGGGGCAGGACATGACGCAACGTATTCAGGAGATCGCGGAGGGTCAAGTGTTTACGCCCGCAGATCTATTCTTGTCAAGGTGGAAAAATAACACACTAACAGCATTTAGTGCATCATGAAGCATAAAAAAAACAAAGTACGTTAAGATGGGTTTGGGGGGGAGGAGCTGCATTTTCATTAACTTAACTGGACAAAATTTGGCCATAAAATGTAAGAAAACTGTCAAAACAGACAATCAAATCTTCAAATTGCAGTCCAACCCCCCCAAAAAGGTGCAGTTTTCAAAGATTTTACAAAGAAAATACAGAGAAAAGCATCAAAATTTTTTAAATTTCACATCTGGAACTGAATTATTGGCATTTCACTTGATAAAAGACTGGAGAAGAGTAATTCTTTGTCCGGTTGGTAAGTTACGTATATAACGTATGTATCGTATGTATCGTATGTAACGTATGTATCGTATGTTACGTATGTATCGTATGTAACGTATGTAACGTATGTAACATGTATCGTATGTAGTATTGTTACGTCAAAAAGTCGATACATGACTTTTATTTTAAAAATTCAATCGATAGCATAAAGAATAAAATTCATCACACCGCTAATCTGAACAAGACGAATCAGTAATAGCTAAGATTGTTCTGTTCTGTTCATTTTGGACACGTTTCCATTCAATGCAAGTTATTGTATTTTACAGAAAACTTTCAATGAAAAGGAAAATGTCCACTTACGAATGTTTTAATAAGAACAAAATGTGAAAGACACTGAAATAAAATGCCCTCTCGTGATTTTGTAGAGGCAAAGGTGATGCTTTCAAGTTGCCTCTATTATCAAACCAACACAATCAATTTACAATAAAACAAAAACAGACAAAAAACATAAATCCTCATTTCTTCTGTGGAAGAAAAATGTTTGTATTGATTGATTAATTTATTCTCAAAACTGGAGCTTATTAAGTTTCTGTTGATCGGCTACATCCCTTTCCCACATTACTGGACGGTGGGTCTGCACAGTGTTTACACAAACGCACAAAATAATTGAAAAAATGGTGCGCTCCCAGATGTATTAATATTTACCCAATTACAATCATATTTTTCACATTGCATCAACAATGACCGTGCCACGCACCACACTTGCACTTTATTCAAAACATACTTTTGGAGTTGATGTAGCTGCGTGGGAGCGAGATGTTGGAAAAGCCCCGAATTACTCTGAGAGAGAACGAACGAGTTTAAAGAGCGTCGTGCTCTAAAAGGATTTTTTTTTGTTTTGTTTTGTTTGTTTTCACAAAATGAACCATTTTACAATTCTGGGATAGCTCAGCTTCAATAATTGTTTGCTGAATGTTTTTAGGTTTGTTGTCATACCTAATCTTGGCAGAAGACCCGGCTGCATTCCTGCGGTGCTCGACTCGGTCATCGTGCTCATCGAGGCCCGTCTCCAGCTGGGCGGGAGACTACTGTTTCTGTGTGTGTGTGTGTGTGTGTGTGTGTGTGTGTGTGTGTGTGTGTGTGTGTGTGTGTGTGTGTGTGTGTGTGTTAACATTGCACACACAGTAGGTGGGAGGTATCCATAGCAAGAAGACCCTGCTGACAGCTGCAGACAGGTGGGAAACCTTACAATAATATCACGCTGGAGTTTAAGGAATTGGGTGGTTGTGTGATGGAGTGAGTGCACACACGCTCCGTATGCATGTGCATGTGTGTAACGGTGTCACGCTGAATGCGTGTGTTCGACAAGTCAGTTGATATGCATTGATATCAGTTAGCCAACGTCGATACCTGCCAAAAGTAATACTGTCAATGTGATCAAAGAAATGTCACCGTGGCACTTTTCTGGCTTTTAAAGTCAAACAAATTAAGATTTAAAAACTTCAAAGAAATCATAATATTTATACTTATTTGGTATACTTGTAGTATTTTCATCTCACGGACATGGCCGATGGTGGGGGATAGGGTTTGGACTCGACAATGTTTTTTCTAGCTTCTGGTTTGCTTCCATCTCGTGCCGCCTTATTGCACACGCACATTAGCCCCGCCCACATATTCCGGCTTGGCTCGTAGACTTACTTAAATTCTTGCAATTTTTGTGCATTCAATTTGTCAACTGTGTAGATATCGAATATCAGGACGTAACATCCGTAACGGTCTTCAAAGTCCTCGCCGGTCAGACCGTAACACACGCATGTGTTTTATCCGTGCACCCTGCTGCTGAAGAATCTTTCACATGTCCAGCGAGTCCATCGTCTCATCTTACCGTCTCATTACAAGTGTGCCAGCCCGCCTGCTTAACGCTCGAGCGCTGCACTGAAAAGGAAGTTTTGCGCGCGAGATCCAACTTTGCATCAGTACTGAGGTGAAAACTGAAAAGCGTCTTCCTCAGAAGTGGGATTTTTTTTTTTTTTGGTTTTCTGCAGCTTTGAATCTGTTTCACAAATGTGTGCAGGACATCCCATAACTGAGCTGTCCCTCACTGGTTTTTTTTATTTTTTATGGTGAGATAAAAGGAAAAAAAAAACCCGAGGAGGTTATCTGCGACTCGGCTGACATTCCAAGTCGAGGGGACGGTGTTGACTGCAGCCCGCTAATTGAAGACACATTTGAAAGATGTATCGCTCCCTTCCAAATGGGCTTTTGTTTTTTGTTTTTTTTTACTGACCCGGCAATCCTGGTGCAACAGGGACCTCCAGTGGTCGAGGCGCTCGTGGAGAAAGTGTAAACTGCTGCCTGTCTGCAGCACAGACGTGTCAAATATGATGTAGAACATACACTCACGACCGAGTGGAGTTCACCAGAAATCAAACGCAGACGTAAAACTACATCGGTTTGTCTCGATTGTTATGTTCAAAAGGTCAAAGTTCATCGGCAACATGAGATTTTGACGTTTGGATGGCGAAGTTCGGTATTTTTTTTACTCTTTCAGGTCTTTTCATGAATATTTTTTATGGCTACAGCTTTGTAAAAATAGAAAAAGACAAAAAAGATCTTTTTTTGATTTGCTTACACTCAATGTACTTTAAAAAAACAAAAAGGGTTATTTGATTACGTTACATTTTAGTATTTATTTGTGCATTTATATATCTACATATATATGTATACAGCAGCATCAAACCAAACTGTTGTGACTGAGAGGTCAATAAACTCTTTCAAACAATAAGCAACAGAAAAAAAGTAAAAAAAAGAAAAAAGTAATTGGACCAAATCAAATGATCAAATCTGCAGCTCAATATCTGAGGGAATGCAGGCTGTTTTTCTGCTTTATGAAAAGAAGAGTGAAGCGGTCATCCTCTCTGGTATTACGAGAATGAATCTGAAGAAATCCCCCGAAGCCTCCATCAAAGGACGTGCGTGAAGAGCCGCCACCCGCTGATTCATCTGTCACCGCACAAATTGTCTCTTCTGGTCGGTGTCAGGCTGAAAACAGCGAGCCGACTGAGCTTTTTTAACGCCCGGCTTCACCACAGCTTTCATCGTGACTTCTCCTGCTGAGGAAGAGCGGCCTGATTTAAAGAGTCCTGACAAAACTTCCCTTGCACACAACGTGATATCCACCCAGCGGGAGCCGGGCGGCAGCGGCATCTCAAGTCTGTCGCTTTAATGGCCAAAACGGAGAAAAAAGGCAAAAGAAAGACATCCCTCCTTTACCAATGATGTCTGACAAAAACAACAAAAACCTCGGAGGTTCTTCTCGGGATCCTCTGTGACTTTTTCTTGTCTTTTTAAGGTGCCAAACGAAAAGGCTGGACGTCTGAAAAAAAAAAAAGGAGGTGAAAAAGGAGAAGAAACAGAGACGAAGTAGGAAAGAGGGGAAAAAAAAAAAAAATGCCTCCCAAACAATCCTGCCCTGGCACACAAAAAAGGCACCTCGGGTCTGAGAGAAAATAGAGTGCAGCTGCTGCTGCCAAAACCTGAAGAGGAAATGTTTACAGCCCAGTGCACCTTGTATATGGTGTTTTACATCCAGGGAGAAACTCGGCTCAGACAGTTGCAGGGTGACAAAAACCATCGAAAACAAAGACTGCCGGCGGAGTTTGACGTTCGTTTGTCATGACGTCAGATTTAAATCGAGCGCTGTGTCCCTGGAAGGAATAGTTTGACATACTGGGAATATCTTTGTTTGCTTTATTTTTTTTTTTTTTGGTTGATTTAGATGAAAAGAGGAAAAAAAAAAAATGTTTACGGTAAACGTGATGCCACAACCAGCAGACAGTTAGCAGTTAGCTTAGCACAAAGACTAAACAGGGAAACAGCAAGCCGGACTCTGTCCAAAGCTAAAATCTGTTTTTATAGTTTTATTATTCAGAGCTTGACTCAAGCAAACTGCAGGAAAACTAAAACATGATTCAAATATCGTGATTTTCAGATCTTAACGTTCAACACAAACAAGAAAAGACCTGCACTACATGCAAGGCAGTCACCTATATGCATATTAACACATACAGACATCTAGAAAACAGTGATTAGGATCTAAATAACAGTTAATTACAGCATTATATTATGGTCAACGTTTACATCTAGGTTTTCTTTTCCTTTTTCATGTGACTAAGACATTTTTCTTTGAAGGTTTTTGTCCATCATTTCAGCTTCAAGGAAGTTTTACACTTTATATTCATCACCAGTTTTAATTAATGAATCTGCTCAGCCTGTTTGTTGATATCAGCTACATCATCAGCTGCATCATCAGCTGCATCACTGCCATAGATGTGTTGAAGAGAATCGCATACTTGAGTCACTTGAATTAAATTTGCTCGACTGGAACTAGATTGGATCAGCGGGAGGGACGCCCTCCCTGTGATTGGTCGTTGCGTTCTGAGGGTAAGGTTAGCGTAAAAATACTAATATAGCAAAATCTACCTACAAATCTCTACTGACGCAATTAAATGTTTGTTTAAACTGAACCCCCCCCCCCCCAAAAAAAAAATGCGACAACACGTTGTGGTTTTGTGTTGGAGATTTAACGTGGTAATTTGTGACCTTTTGGAGGCGCTCGTAGCAGCAGATGTTTTACCAGTGGTTAGGTTAGAGAGTCAGGCTTATTGATTCTCCATGCCTCCATCCAAAAGCATATCCCCCCCCCCAAAAAAAAAAAAAAGTGAATTATTGAATTATTCCTGTGAAATGAATTACAGTTTCTCCGGGGTTGTCTCATCAAATATGAATGTCAATGTATGAAAACTTAAATACCTGAATGGGACTCATTCGGTCGTCATGTGGACTGAAAAGTTGAACTTTTCACCCACGTTTTTTAAATTTATGAGGCTTTTTTTATTTTTTTTTTTTTACTCTACAGCGTTGGTTCATGAATGAGATCACGAAAATTTAATTTACAAGCTGAAAATCGAATTACAGCTTTCACCTGCGTTCATCTGGTCAGCAGGTCGTCCTTGAAACCTCCCGAACGGCAATTTATAAAAAATTTACCGAGAATCACTGCCGATATTGACAGTGTCATAACAATGAGGAACGGCCTCAATGATATCAAGTCAAAATGCCTCGCCAGTGTAAACACTCACCAGAGTGGGAAAGAATATTTCTCAGCATAAAACACATCTGTCTTCCAGACCGTTGATACTCGGCTTGGTAGGACAGTAAAGGGAGGCCGTTCCTCCCGGCCGGCCGACGCTGGAACGACCTCGTCGCTGTGCTTCACCTGTGAGCTCGATGGTCCGGGCGGCTTCGGCAGCCGTCTGGGGCTCATCGCCGCCGCCCCCCCCCCCCCCCCCCCCCCCACACACACACACACACAGGCAGTCACCCTTCAGTCACCCCGTGGGCTGTAAAATAAGCCACCGCCACGTGCCATCCGGGGGTCAGCGGCGTGTCGACGTCTTGCCCCCCCCCGTCAAGCGAAGAAGCTCCACATGTTTGCATCACCGCACCGACGTCAAGCCGGTTTCCTTCCAGCTCGCCACGTCCAAAACCCATAAACGCTCCTCTTGAAGACCGACCGGAGAGGACGCCCGCTGAAGAAAGAAACCTCCGACTGGAAAACAAAACATCCACTCAGACGGTTTCTGCACCCGATCGTCTGGTGACTCCATCCGAAGGAAGGCTACGATCCAAAGACGAGAGGAATCATCCGCCTCATCAAGGTGACGCGGCGGCCGCACGACGTCGGAGAAGGACTTTAAAGAAGCTCGGAGTTGTCAAACCCTTTTTTAATTTTTGTTTTTTTTTACCTTGACGGAAGATCCTGACTGTCCCGGTTAAAGCGCGTCACACTTCTTTTATTCCGGTGTGCCATCTTCTTTCCATCCTGTCACCGCGGGAAGAAACATTTGATTGGCTCGTCGGAGAACCTGGAGGTGTTACAGAAAAACGCAACTCCTGGAACTCGCAGCCGTTGAGGATGTGCTCGTTTCTCCCCGCCGCTGTTCGCCGCCGGATTTTGGCTCTTTTTGGCTTCTTTCTTTTCACCAAAATGCAGTTGGACTTAAAGAGTTGCAGATTGTTCTCGTCCCGCTTAGAGAACGGGGATTTGTTTTAAGCGTGGCAGGAAGCACGAGGAGCAATTTATCGTGGCGTTCTCCGAAGGCGATAATGGCCAGATTTAATTCTCGAACGTGAACGTCTGTGTTTGTTTTATTGTTGCTGCCGAAAGCACTAAGCGAAGGCCAAGAACTCGCTTCTTCCCGTTGGCAGCTTTTTGCATCTCAGCTATTGGTTTTGTTTGCGGAGCGGATTCCTCTTAATGTTCCATCAGCGTTTCTCTGGAGGCAGAAACGGCTTTCGTGTTCATGTGCAGCTTTGTGCCGTGAGGTTTGCTGGAAGCGCTCGGCGTGGACGTCAACGGTTAAAAAAAAATCCTCCGTCGCCCCAAGAAATGTTGACACCTAACCTCCTGTGTGTGTGTGTGTGTGTGTGTGTGTGTGTGTGTGTGTGTGTGTGTGTGTGTGTGTGTGTGTGTGTGTGTGTGTGTGTCTTTACTCACGCCACCGTTAAACATTCACATACTCATCCAAACAGCGTCGGAGGGAAAAGCCAATCATCCCCGCTCTGTTTCACATTAGCATGCGACCGAGCGGTTCACCTCTTTCTATGAAGAGAAAGAGGAAAAAAAAACAAAACAACATCCATAGTAATGAATGTGATGGCAGCGAACAGCAGTATACACACGGGACGCCGGGGTAAACAACTTTTTAACTCGGGCTGGGTCGGACGTTTCGTCTCGGGGAGCCAATAAGACGTGACTCCGCGTTTCGCTGATGTTTTTGTCTCAGAAACCGCAAGACAACTTTGCGCGATTTGTTTAGCGGAGCCGGAGAGGGTTATTTCTCTAAATGGACCACAGCTCTCATAAATGTTTAATAAACACTTTCGGTTCACAAAAAACACAAAAAAACACAAAAAAACACAAAAAAAAACCTGAACCTTTTCCAGACCCATGTGGTGCTCTTTATAATCCATATAAGCCGCGGACAGCACAATGCTTGTTACCGCATAATCTGTGTTTGTCTAAGCAAGTGCACGGACAAAAGTCACGTGGAACCGCGAGTCTACCCGGTCTCCATTTTTTAACAAGTCTCACTTTTTTTTTTTTTTTTTATGGGTATATCCCGGTGTTAAATGACTGAAATGTGTTTTCCCTGGCTGTGACGGCGCTCGGACATAAACATGCTATTCTTACTGTACCTATAATTGTTCTATTAATAACACCTATAACGTCTGAGTCTCGTTCTGCATGGAAAGGTGCAGGAGTATTTACTGTGTGCAAAACGCGACCCGTTTCCAGCTGCCACACATTGTTAATCTTTAGCCACACCTCGGCCGTTCACGGCCCGTCTAGGTCAGACCTCTTTTCTTTTTTTCTTTTTTTTGGCGCTTGGCAGTCAGAGGCCAAGCTGCTGCTGCTGCTGCTGCTGCCGCCGCCGCCGCTAACACCGGTGTCCCTCGTGGTCCGGGGCGCCGCCGCAAATCTGGGGGTGCCACACCTTTCCGACTAGACGTAAAGCGCAGTAAAAACGACTTAAGATCCGCATCGCCTCGCCTCTTGTTACCTCTGCCTTCTGCCTCGGTGTTACAAAAAAAAAAAAAAACTCCAATGCAGTATGCACACATCCAGTGACATTCATACTCTTTCAGCGGTGACGGGCAGTCGGAGGTGCACACGGACCACCCGTACTGGACTCGGGTGAAAAACTCAGCTGACTACGGACGGTATGTAAAAATGGACGCGTGTTACCGGGCCTGAAAAGCGAAGTGCCTCAGAGGGTCATAATACTGACGGCCGCTCGGGGGCTCGCCCCTAAAAAATAATCCCTCCAAATTGACTCCCATTCAAAGAACGTCAACTCGCACGAACTATTAAGTGATAATGGTGTCATATCTCAAGCAGAGGTCTCCGAGGTAGTTAAGAAGCTCATCATCAAGGTGCTGGGAACGCACGAGATCCGCCCTGAGATGCTGAGATCATCGACGGGCTGCCTTGGCTGATGTGCCTCTACAATGTCGCATGGAGGTTTTGGTTTTTTGGTGGGTTTTTTTATGTGCGCCGATTATTGAGGTAACACGCTTTTCAGCCTGCAGCGTAAATGTTTGTGCCAGGGAGCTGGAAAGGAGGATCCACCCGCTTGTCGAACCTCGGGTTCAGGTGGAGCAGTCCCGGCGGTCCAACTCTTTACACCCTCCGGGGTAACTTGAGTTTGCCGATCCAGTCTGCATACGCTTCGGAGGCTTACGCAACACGCAAATTCACTCCTTCTGATTAAAGTCCCGATGAACGTAGAGATCAGGCCTTAAAGTGAGTTATGTTTTGTTTTTTTGTTGTTGTTTTTTTTTTGGGGGGGGGGTACGGGGTTTATATGCCCCGGGATCCAGTCAGGTTTCCGGTATGGTTTGGCGGGTGTAGTGTTCAACCACCTCATCACTAGCCGTCCCTTCCATCTGGCCCGCTGGTGGATTCAACCACTCGCACCGTCACAGCAGATTAAATATACAGTTCAAAAGTAGCGTGACGAACCGCTAACTCCGGTTTTCTCGCCCCGTTGTGTTGAAACTTCTGTTGCCTTCACACGTTGAGGACATCATATGGCTCACATACGACGAAGCTTCTGAGTCACCGTCATCAATCTGAGCCAAAATGAACCCCGCACACTTGCTGACAAGGAAAAGCCGAGTGATAAGAGAGAAAAAAAAAGATCTGATCATGGTTGTCGAGATGAATTAAACTCCCAGTGGGGTCGGGGGGAGAGGGGCGGGGGGTAATCAGCGGAGCTTTAATTTGGTCAAAACAACACGTTTTGTTGTTTCCTCTGCGCGCCAGCTGCTGGTTTTTTCCTGCGAGGATTTATTGGCAAAACAACAAAAGCGAGACATTCTCAGGTGCTTATGTTCCTGTCAGCGGTGTTGATTACAAGGTCTGAAAAACGGACGATTACTGAAAAATGCAAACAGATAACTTTTGGGCACACGTGATGTGCATGTGTCACATCGAAAGGGAGGACGGGAGCGCAGCGAGCGGTTTTTTTAATTCAGCCGTGGAAGAGAAACAACGAATGTACGGTTTCACAGGTATGTTTTTCCAAGAGTGCTTTTTTTTTTTTTTTAAACAATGATGGAGAAGTACGGCTAACCACACACACAAACATCTAGTCGTTATCCTCTGGTTTTGCAGAAGGTGGGAAGAGAAAGGGAAGACGTCGAGGCTCCAGGCTTCTGTCCTCACGGAGGTTTTTGGTATCCGTTGATCAGGCTCCCTGCCTGAGGACAGAAAAACAAACTGTAAGTGAAGATGACCAAAGACAATAAACCAAAGTTTAGAGAGCAAGAAGGAGAAATCGGAGTGTGAAAAAAGGCCTTCAGGAAAAAAAAAACGTAATGGCAGGTCAAAAGATGTCTAGATATCAAACTTAAAACTGGACTGAAAGGGAAGTTTAGTTCAACCTGGCGTTTTATACTCCAATAACGTGGCTACTGTGGGTTGTGCTAACTCTCCACCTCCCTTGTAGAGATTCAGGGAAACCAGGAGTCTAATAATGTGTGTCCAAGCACCATTTTCATTTCCTGTTTCTCTCCTCGGTCTCATCTAAAAAAAAAACTAAAAAACCAATATTTATGTCCATAAAAAGGGAATCTGCCGTTTATGTAAATCATGTCAGAGCTATGTTTGATCACGGCTGTTTCCTCTGTGTCTCCGGCAGTCCCTTCTCCTCCAGCTAAATATCCTCCCTCTCTCAGCTCTTCGGGGACTGAGGGGAAAAAAAAAACAAAAAAAACACTCTGCATCATCTGCACTCAATCAGAATAATTATCCCAAGAAATGCACGGCAGAGCCTGTAAGAGGTGAGGGGAATGAAGCACAGAGGCTATTGGCAACCGCCTCCCTCCAGTCATTATTAGTCATCTCTTTGCTGCTTTGGAAGAGGACCCAGACGGCTTGGGAGGAAGCCATGAGCGGCCGACAGACAGGCAGGCAGAGAGACAGAGAAAAAGGCCTGATGTGACTCCGTGTGCCCAGAAAGTATCAGCCGTCTCTGAAGGTCTCTGGCAGCCCGGCGGCTCCTCTGGGGGACTGGCAGCCATCCGCACACCAGTATTAGCCTTATGTTCTGTCTGTCAGGCTTCCTCAAAGCACTGAACTCGTCATCTGAAGATGTGGAGAGCTTTCATGAAAAAAAATTTAAAAAAAAAAAAAAATCCCCAAAGCGGCCAGCAAAACACCTTTCACCGTTTTAAAAAAAAAAAAAATTCCTCCAGGAGGATGAGGAGTTTGAGGTCCTGTCAAGATTTGTGTGCACTTCCTGGAGGAGCTCTTTTGTGGGACGTTGTGGGGTTCCTGTTTGATTGCGAAATGGCTTTTGCAACTGAAAAGTTCCTCAAAGCCCGTCGAACTTCTTTAAAGCGTGCAGCAGACAGACAGACGGACAGCGAAAAAATAAAACATCAGATCAGACTCCGGTGCTTATGAAGTATCGGTTTTATGAACGCTCTTGGCGGCCCGACAAGTCCACAGGGGGACTGGCAGCCGTCCTCAGATGAATATCGCTCCACTCTGAGTTTCTATTTTACCCCTGAGATTTCCTCCAACTCCAGAAAATAACACACACTCATTCAGTCATTCTTAGGGATAATTATTTTTTTAAGAATTTAATGATAAAAACTGGTTTTGTGATATAAGGAAGTAAAAAAAACAGAAAAAAGAAGTCCAACCCGCTCTTATCCCACGGTGTCAAATACTTCTGTTTAGTTACAGTCCGTTGGAGATACGCACAAGATACCCTGGGTTCAGGCAACAAAAGCCACATAGTTGGGGATAGGATATTGGTTTAGGCTAAAATGAATAGTTTTACATGAGTAATGTTAAATACATTACATTATGTAAGGAACTTATGTAACTTAAAAGAAATCAAAGTTGACTTTTACATTCTCACAATCTCAAACACTGGTTTCCTGCGTTCGATCCATCCAACCAACCGACCAACCACCCTCAACCTCTTTCTGACTTTGTAACTCCTCCTACTCCGTCACGCGACCTCCTCCTTCGAAACCGGGAGTCATGGTGCCGACGCCTGAGGGCACCTTGTGCGAATCTCAAAACGGCCGTATTTGACCCTCAGGAATGAGAACGGGTTCAAAAATCACTCCGGTAAATGTTCCCTCAATCTTTTTGGTACATAGAGTTGCTTTCGCATCTGAATTTTGTACTGTGGATATATTTATACAACTCGGATTTGGATTTACAACATCTCTTGGTCTTAGTGTTGCTTATAGTGTCTCATTATTTACTGACGTGTGATCTTTTTCTTTTTTTTTTTTTTTACGTTTTATACTTTTTTTCAAAGGTTCAGGATTGGATCCGACAAAAACTTCAAAACTTGACAGGCAGAAGCAAGACCACGAGCAACAGCCCTTCGAAGTAAGTTTATAAAACTACAAATTCTTGTACCTGTTTTGTTTTATTTACCCATCAAACGATTTCCTCCACATCGTAATCTTGGGCGCCCTCTGCTGGCCATTCTGCTATAGCATTTACACCCCTCCTCTCTGTCTCTCTGAACAGTGTATGGACTTGTGTGTCCTCGTTAAACTACCAACCAGACAGACACAGCACTGATGAGACTTCAGTGCACATTAAGGATCAAAGTTTTCCCCAAAACTCCCTGGCACCAGGACAAGCCCACAGCGGGCTGGCAGCTATGAGAATCATCTGTGTGTTCTGGATTTGTAATATTTCACCAAGGAGATCTGCACTCGTCTCTGATCCAGAGATTTTAAAACACTGAACCGATCACTGTAAAGATAGTGGTAACATAAAACATAATCCAAGTAATGAAGCAAACCACTACGTTTTGGGTTCTCTGAAATAAAATTGCTCTGAAAAATGAGGCTGTACTGACCAGAAAAAAAGACTCATTACAAAAACCAAAAAACGACCAATGTTTGGGATTTCCCCACAAAGCAATGAAAAAGTTGTTTATTCAAACAACCTAATTCACAAAAAGTCTCACTGCAAATTTTAGAGGTGAAGTATGGGTTTAAATTTGTGTTGTATTAACGGATCAAAACCTCCCAAAAATTTTGCAAAAACTAATAAATTAAAAGTGAATAAAAGTGAGCAAAAAATAGGCAAAACTTAGAGTAAAATTACACAATAGTGGTCATTTTCATGTTACGATATTTTTACATTTATTTTTTTTTCATCTGAATTTCTCCTTTGTGACCACTTTCTTCAGTTTCACTGCTTCATTTTTCAGTTTCATCTCAAATATTTCAGTTTAAAGTCAAATCTTTCATTTTCACTTTTAAATGTTTCAGTTTCACTTCTGAATTTTTCAGTTTCAGTTTCAACACAAAGCTTCTCATTTGGGCCGGTGTTACAGCGCTGCGCCCCCATTGGCCAGTTGCTTTTTGGACGGACAGATCAACGGGGCCCAACGTGCAACAAGTGGTACAACTTCAATCATTTCCTCCCACCGACTGTTTATTGTTAGTAATGTGGTTGCAGGCTAAATAAACCTAACGCATGTTAATCGGAAGATCTTATTAGTGCTGCTGATGCATCCGCCTCCTCACGAGGAGGTTCTGTGTGGTCATGTTGTCCTGCTGAACCCAAAGAGATCAACTCTACACGCTGGTTTCTTCCTGGAACAGACGCTGGAGGTTTGTGGACATGCTCTCTGTTCTTTAAGGAACGTTCTGCGGTTTTCATTTTGATTGCATAAAGACTTGAAATCATCATTAAGAGAAAGAAAAAAAAAAAACGATGATGAGACTGCGGCACCCGCAAAGTATCAGTTCTGTTGGACTTCTGGCTGAACGACAACTCCTCTAGGGACTGCATGTCTTTTATTTCAGTGCCGAGATCAGCACCAGATTTCTTTTTAAATACTCTTAAAATAAAAGTTCATCCGCGGGTTCTTCTAACATACAAAAAGAGCCAAAAAGTGACGTTTCTGTTCAGCATGTTTGACAATTTATCAATTTGATCAGTTTAAGCATAAATGGCAAAATATTTTGTTATACTTTCTCAAATGTGAGGATTTCATTATTCGTTGCCATATGTGCTATTTAACAGAATTCTTTTGGGGTTTTTTTACTCCAAAAAACAGACAATGAAAATAATTCTCCTTGGGCTCTGAGGAAATTATAACTTTTTTTTTTTTACTGTTTTTTGACCTTTCTGAAGGAAATGAATGAAAATAATCACACATGAAAGGTTTGTGTGAGTCAAATGTAACAGAGCTTTAAGTAACCCCCGCTTTAAACGCTCTGCAGCAGACAGACATGTTAGACACATTTATCCCACACACACTTGTACTTTCTGGAAGAACTGACAGCTCGGCAGCTCCTCTGGGGGATTGGCAGTCATCCTCAGACCAATGTTAGCACTCTAATGAAGCGCTAATATTTCAGCCTGAAGGTCTGCTCGTGTCTCCCACACAAAAGAATCAAAGATTTCAGAGGACTGAAGAGGAGGCCAGATGTTTTTTTTTTTTTGTGTGTAACCTTTTGTAGGCTGCAGCGAGAAGATTCCTTTGACGGATTAAGAAATATGTTTGGTAGAATAATCAAAGCGATACCTGGTCAAAGAGCTCCTCGTACAACATGTTTGTCTTCTCCACGTGAGGGTCCAGATCGGTCGCTGCGTCTGCATCCCACGATGTTAAACCGCTATAGAAGAAAGCCAGGTTTATTTCTTTATTGCATAGCTAAAATTTATATACATACTCTAAATAAGATCCTTTCATATAGATTGGTCTGGAGACAGTTAATACCTGTCGTCGTACCTGTCACAGCTCTGTGCGTCCTGTAGGGGGCAGACGAGGCTCTGTGTCGGACTGCCATCATGTGAACCCTTCTGCACTTTCTCCGTTTTTTCCTCCAACGTGCTGACCTGTCGCAGCAGAGCTTCTCTCTCCTCCATCAGGCAGTCTTTGAACCTGGAGAAAGCGATAACTCAGCTCGTCTTCATTCACAGTAAAAGAAAATTTTAAAAAAACCTAGATTAAGCTGTAAAGGAAGCGGCAGCAGGAGGTCTGGCTGAAGGGGGGGGATGTAAATTGTAGGGTTGGTTTCCAGCTCTTCTTGTCCACATGTAGAAATGAGGAAGTTATGTTGCATTGGATGTACAGTATGCATATGAATGTAATGTAAAAGTTGTCTTTATGCTTCTAATGTAAACACACGGGACAAAACAAAAATGACTTCAGGACTTTATTGGTTTATCGCTGACAATCTTCTGGAGATTTTTTTTGCAAGTTCTGAAATGTGTCAGTAAAACTAAACTAAAACAAACTTGACATAAAATGTGCATGTATTTTATACTTTTGAGGGGTTTACTGTTAGAAATTGCGTTGTTTTGTTTTTTTGTGACAAAACCCTCAGAAATCTATAACCTGACACATTTTATCGTCTTTAAGCTAGTTGTTTTGGTCCAGTGTGATCCAGTCACACGACCTGCTTCACAAACAAAAATTGAAGACAGTTAAAAGGCTCGTCTGTGATCATGACATTGCTTTTTGAAACAAGAGCCCTACCCACTTCAAGCTAAATAGAAATCTCGTGTCAAATTATGCACATTTTTATGGAACAATTTGTTTTATTTAGGACTCT
The DNA here is from genome assembly GCF_029030835.1 of Brachyistius frenatus. NCBI lineage: Eukaryota > Metazoa > Chordata > Actinopteri > Embiotocidae > Brachyistius > Brachyistius frenatus. The sequence goes on from NW_027210757.1 coordinate 898,925, forward strand.
ATCATTTATATTAAAAAGCTAAAAGACCCTTAAAAAAAACAGGTTTTCGGGGTCTTTAAGGTCCTAAAACCCAAAGAGTCGTTACGTAATCAGCTTTGAGCATGTGCGTAATGTTTTCTGTGACTTTTAAAGTTTGATTACTTAATGTTATTTGGGAGCAGTAATAAAAAAAAAAATCCACACCTCTTGACACAGCACATCCAGTAGCGCTGCTGCTGACAAAGCCACTCGAACTGCTCTGCCGTCTCCTGTAGCTTCCTCAGACTCCTCTTGTTCTCCCGCTGCAGTTCTCTCACCTGACCAAAAAAAAAAAAAAAAAAAGACAACATTGTTTAATTTCCCCGAAAACCAGATAAAGACAGACAAAATCAGGAAATAATAATGATTGTAAATGTAGATCGATTGGATCGTCTAGAAAGATCAAGGAATGTTAATGGAGTCTGACTTTCACAATAATTTACCAGGTTACAAATAAAAGTTCTCTTTTTTTCTCTGACTGTGTGGTCTGCTGTTTTCTTCTGTTGGCCTTGTGCAGACGTCTCAAAGGAAAGAAAATTAGACCTGGATTGTTTGCTGTTTGATGGACTGGTTTGAAGCGGAGGCCAATAAGAGAGGTGAGTCCTTGAAGCCAAGTGTAAATGAAAAAAAAACAAAAAACCTGACAGTCTGGAGTAATGTTTCTAAAGAGCCAACACGCATTAATACAAACCTAATGCCAGCAAAATCTGAATTAGTGAGTTCTCTGGGGTGGATGTACTTTTAAAAATCTGGCCACAGTACATAAATGTGAACCTCCAGGTTTTATGTTTCATAAAATCAATTCATCAAAATCCAGCAGTAGATTGATATTAGCTGTTTTCGGCTATAAAGAGGAGACATCCTCTCTCTGTTACTTAAGCAGTGTTGAACAAAGTGTCCCACTCTGACACCTGCTGGTCAACAGTGACACTGCAACAACTGAGCAGCAGATTTACAAAATCTTTAAGTGTAATGTGTATTTCATATTCAGCATTTATTTATAAGCAGAACACCTTGAACCATTTCTGTCCTAAACTTTGTCCCCTCACCTCCTCCTTATGAGCTCTGTGGAGATCCTTCAGCTCCACTGTCAGAGTTGTGTTGGTGTCCTGCAGGTCCTCCTGCTCCACCGTCTTACTGTTGACAACAAATAGAGAAAGAGCTTATTTATATCTACACATATGTACACGTACAGCCCTGCTGCTTCTTGTTGTCTCTGAGTATCCACAGAGTTTTGTCAGAAGGATCTTCATGCAGGAGAGATGACAGCCGCTCCGGGCCTACCTGCGCAGCTCCGCGTGGAGGCTCTCTGTCAGTGCAGCTCTGCACTGGGCCTCAGCGTGCAGACCTTCTGCCACAGCAGCTCTGTGCTGGGCCTCGGCGTGCAGCTCCTCCACCAGGCCCTCCAGCTTCACCTCGGACCTCTGCAAGCACAGCAGCTCTGTGCCGACCTGCTGCAGCAGCTCCTCGTCCCGAGAGCTCTCCTGCGCCAGCAGGACCACGCGCTGCTGCAGCAATCCCACGAGGTCCTGCGGGGAGGTCACACGGACACGTTGACAAAACACAGGCGTCCGTCCTCCTGCAGCGTAATGCTCACTAACATTTCATTCTATGCACTTCTTTTGGTTTTAGTTGAACTACTATTTTATGCTTGTGTTGTTTTCACCAGCTGTTTCATGGCAATCACACATTATCTTTTCCTTTTTCCCCTGACTGATTACATAATTATACATCAATGTCACATATTACCCATGCACATAAATCAAATGTTGCTCAGTATTTCCTAATCGTTTCAGATGTCCCCGGAGGCGTCCTAATCAAAGTATTTTAATCCAGCGCAGATTGCATAAGTGACATTCAACACACCTTTTAGGTCACAGAGTTTGGGGCAAGCCCAAACCTGACACTATATCAAATCTATGTGAGGAAAGTGAGGGAGTCACGCTCACCAATTCTCCGACACATACCTCTGAGGATTCTACTGAGCAGCGTCCAAGTAAGACACTGGATAAATGTTGAGCTTTGTGCTGTTAAAAAGAAAAACTGTACACGTTTCTCAGTACATGAAAAATATCACTTTGAACATTATGATAACTCAAATCCTCTAAAAGTATATCCAAAAAAAAAATGTTTAAAAAGCAACAATATTCTTCTTTAACATGAAATATGTAGATTTATTTTTTTTTTTCCCCTAAGATTTTGTTTTATCTTGTTAAATATTAATTACAGGCCTCCAAACAGCATTACAATTTAAAAATGTTTTTACAAAACTGAACCTCTGTTCAGTTCAAACCGCTCAGCTCATTGCTTATACCTACGCAATCTGTGTAAAGCAGCCGAAAAACCCCAAAAAGGTTGGTGAGCACTGCCAAAACCTCCACACGATGTTAACACGGGGACTTACTGGTAGCCCAATTACAGTAACCGTAGCAAAATGTGGCCCGCTGGCATTGCCATGGTTACATGCATCCAAATTAGGGGACTGTAATGAGGTTAAACGCAACAAGGTTAAATGACCAAAATTTTAAAAAGCACTCTGAATTGGACTCGCGTCAGCTTTTAGGTAATTATTGCTAACAAGGACACGACAGCTGAATGTTGGTATGTAAATGGTGATAAAGTGCAAAAAAAACAAGAGTTGCTCACTATGATAAATCTTTATCAGCCAGCTTCAAAGCTCGGTAACTCTTTTTCACCAAAGATTTTGGTCTCGCAGCACATTTTACTGCACCGCACATTTCTGTTTTCAGGAAATAAATTCAGGAGATAAATCGACCGTACTGCTCAGCAGGAAATGACAGGAAAAGTTTGAGAGTAGCCGGTGAAAGCAGCGGAGCATTAAGCAGCTAAAGAGACAGATATTTCCCTCGAGGAGTTTGTGGAGTCCAAACCTTAATCTAGAATGTTAAAATGCTGTATTTTCATGTTGTTGGCAGAGAACGGGAGGAAGAAGAGGAAAACCTCCTGATATTCCTGCTGCGGAGTTTTTCTTGCATTATTAAAGGCCAATTTACGTAGAAATTATTAAGCCAAACATGTCATTCACCTTAATTTTTTTTGTTTTTGCGCCGACTGCCCGGAAAAGAGAAGAATTGTTTTTTGCATTGGAGTGTAAAAGAAAAAGATCAAAACTGATATTTATACTGGCCTACAAAGCCAAAACCTTGCTCTAAACTGTTTTAATAACAGATTAGACTTTTCTTTAAATATTAGAAACTTTGTCCCCGAGTGTTATATGAACTGGGAGCAGGAGCTTGTTAAGGCTAAAACTATATTAACCTAACTAACTCCTGTAATTTAAATGTGAATTTTCAATAAATCAGCACATTGGTAATTCAGTTATGTATTACATAACGTATATATATATTATAGTATCTATATGTATGTATAAGTTATTTTACAAATTAGATGGGCTGACTTTCATCATAAAGGAAGAAAAAATAACTATAATCTCCTGCTGACGGTGTATCACATTTAATGCATCAGATTAAACATAATACGTTTATTTTCCTACGAGCAAACATGTTAAAAAGCTAAAAGTACAGCTTGCTTGTAGCACATTTTTTTGGGTGTTGTTCAAACTCCACAGCAAAAACAATCAGCTAAAAGTACATAAAATCACAGCACTTCTCTGTGAACTTTGTTTCACTGCTTACATAGTCAGCATTTGTGGAGCAGTATATATTTATATTTACACTTTACACTCTTGACCATTTGTCTCGTCATTAAAACCTGAGTTAAGTTATTTTTAGCCCACCTAAAAGCACTTTTCAGTTGATGTGATGGTTAATATTTGAGCAAACAGCTGTTTTACAGGAACATTATCTGGTTTCGAGCTCGATCGCTGAAAGTCTTTGTCCATTTTAGGAAACTCCAGTTCGGTGAAACTTCCCTTTGGGACTATTAGTGACTCATTTTTATCCAAATTTTGTATAATAATATTGATAGCAGGTCATATAGAACATAAAACGTCTCTCTCTGCCCACAGAGCTGCTGGTATTTAGTCCACCTGCTGCTGGTGGATCCTGCTGATGAGTTGGTCCTGGTTCATCCTGAGCTCCATGTTCAGCTGCTCCTGCTGGAAGAGTCGAGCGGTCGCAGCCTCCAGATCATTGTGCAGCTTCCTCTCCCTGTCTCTGGACAGCAGAAACTCCCTGTCCAGCACTGCTGCAGCCACAAAAACACCAGAACGCAGTCAGGGTGGACGCCTCAACGGACGATGGGCAGGTTTGGTTTTAAACAGTGCAGTGTTTTTTTTTAATCTTTAAAAAGTTGTCCCGTAAGAAATACAGTTTAAAATGGTGGTTTAAAATGTGGTTTCACATTTCAGTCATCAAACTTGTTCTATTGTTGCTTCTCCATAAATGTTACAAATTACATTTAATCTTTTTTTAATTTTTTATTATTTAACTGTATTTCTGATCATTTTGGGGAAGATGTACCATTGGCCATTTGTGACGGCCTTTTTTTATTTTCAGAACCTTTTGAAACTACATATTTAATCAATTAACCGACAAACAAATAAAATCTAAATATAACTAGTTGCATCTCTACACAGACCTGTTGAAAAAAAAAAAATCTCCACCTCAACCAACTGCTGCATCAACATGCTGCTAACAGATTAATGCATGATAATAAAGTTGGACTTTTACTTTAAGAGTTCCTGCATAAGTAATATTTTTAGTTTATGAATTTAATTTGCAGCAGATTAATTTTATAAAGTGGTGTTTGTACTTTTACTTAAGTAAAAGACTTAAGCCCTTCCTCGATCACTGATGAAGATTATAAAGTTTAATTTGAAGTATTTTAGAGGTGTTAGTTCAACTGTATGCTACCGTGTAATTCTACTATTTTGCCCTCCACTCTTATACCTAAATGATTAAATATTATAACCTGCAGGAAGGGAACATTTACTTTTTAGCTTTTTATTAACCTGCCAACTTGTGTCAACAACACAGCAGACGAAACAGGGAATAACAGCAGTCAACAGTGGACTGAAAAAGTCACAGTGTACTTTTACGCCGGAGGTCAAAGCCTCGACCTTCACGACTCACCTTTGTCGTGAGCCAGGCGGGTGCACTTGGCCGTCAGATACTGGATCTGACTGAAGTCCTCGTCCCTGTGCGCTCGGAAAAACCTCCTCATGCTCATCTGTGTGTGAACTGCTCGCTCCGATTCCAAACCTCTCTTCCCATGATCCTCGGGGCAGGCAGGGAGTGTCGCGCCCGGTCAGAGAGGACACGGTTACGTGTGTTTCCCTTCAATGTTTAACTCCCCGCTGCTGCTGCTGCTGCTGCTGCTGCTGCATGCAGGTCTCAGGAAGAAGAAGACTCGTACCTCGGAGACACCTTGCAGGTTGAAGCATTAATCCAAGCTGCTGTTTTCACAACACGGCGTTGAGGCGTGCTGCTGCCGCCGCTCCGTGTGTTTGTTTGCCACCCGGCCTGCTGCTTGAACAAAGACGTTCAAGCAGCACTTGTTTCAGCCACAAATGATATAAAAGGCTTGATCTGGAGCTGTCTGCAAATCTGTGGTGAAACATTCCCACCCAGAGGCAGCGAGGGAGCTGAAAGAGTCGGGCATGTCGTGTCAAGCAGGCAGGTTTTACAGCAGCAGCCTCGGGTTAGGATTTTATAATATAGTCTTATTGCATCAGACATTTTATAGAAGATATTACCTCTAAGTCTTAATAACATCTTGTATTGTATGGAACAGATGCCTAGTATATGTTATTATTTTTTTAAACAACATTGTTGAAAGAAGTTAATTAACCAATAATGTTTGGGAAACTAGAAATCCTCAAAGAGTCTTCTAACAATACAGATGAAAAGATATTGCGTCCACTAAATTAAAAAATAGATATTAAACCAAATTGCGTCCTCAGTTTCTGAAGATCTGCACAATTTTTTTGTTGTTGAAGGAAACGAGTTAAAAACGTTATTTTTCCTGCGGTAGTCAAAATGTCAAACTATTTTTGCAAAGATTATTCTGAGTTGACTCGGTTCAATTTTCTACCAAAAAAAAACAATAAAAGTTGCACAAACTGTTGTGCACACAGCATTTTAAAGCCTTTAAAGTATAACAAATAAGTTAAATATTAATAAAAAGGTGGAGGGTAGATGAGGGATAAGTAGTTTTAGAGTATTTCCACAGCTGCGTGTGAGGCTGCAGCTCATTGGTGCCAAATATGTCAATAAAAGTGACATTAATTACTTCTTTTCTCTTATCTCAAAACTTTAATTATAGATCTGAAACGCGTCGAGCCAAGAAAACTGTGATTGAGCCGCTGATGTACCGGCTCTGCCATGTCCGGCCAGCAGAGGGAGACAAACCGCCGGTAAGAAAATAATGTTTTTATTTTTGATGTACTTTAAAAAAACAACTAATATGAAGGCAGTTATTAGTTGTTTCTGTAACTTTGACTGTAACAAGGAAACATATGTGTCTCAGTACAACTGGACAAGACGGAGAAGGTTAAATCTTCCTCCAAAACCATGAAGAGTTGAAGGATATATTGAGTTTTAATGAGCTAACTCAGACTTCATTTATTGTAATTGTCCTTTTTACACGAACCGGCACAACTACAGCTTCACGACGTGATTTGTCTCATACTTCACGCTGTAATTGAAGGAGCTTTGGTAGAACTGTGACAATTAGTTGATTAATTTGTCATGGGACAGAATATTAATTGGCAGCTATTTTGGGAAACTATATAATTTTCTAGAGCAAAAAAAACTCCAAATATGAACTGTTTCTTACTTTTCAAAAACAAAGATTTGCTGCTTTTCTTTGTCACGCACGACAGGGAAATGAAAATCGGTCGGTTTTGTGCTTTTGGTCGGACAAAGTAAGACATTTGAAGATGTCACCAACCATATTAAGGACGTTGTTTTTTTTTACAGTTTTCTGGCATTTTAGGGACAAAATAATTAACAAAAAAATAATAACTGATGTAAAAAAATTAAAACATCCCTTCCTACAGGTGCTTGCTTTATGTTTTTTTTTTGTTTTTTTTTACTGCTGATTCTCCTCACTGCTTCTCACCAGCAGCACAAACCGACTCGGCCACATAGATGATACCAGTTCAGCTTATTTCCTGCGGAGTCGTACAGAATGAGCGAGGGAGCCCGAGTCCATCTGATGCGCTCCTGCAAAGCAAAGCGAAATGCATCCGTAGTCATTCAAAGGAGAGGATGTTCAAAAATGGCGTTTATTTAAAAAAAAGAAACCACCATGCTGACTTCTGCATCTTTTAACACAAAAGTTGTAGATAGAAAATGGCGCCGGACATCGACACAAAAGCGTCCCACCAAATAAATAAATACAAATATCCTCCTCTCGGTATCTGTGATAAACCCCCCCCAAAAAAATAAAAACAGAAACACAGAGAAACTCATCCCACAGCTACACAGCAGACTGCGTCACGTCGGGGATCAACGGTCGACCACAGAACACAACATCGGAGAACTTTTGAACAATTTCTTCATCTTAAAATTCACACAGTGTCGGACGTTCGCGCCTCAGGAGCGCGACACGGAGTCACCCTGCTGTCAGACAGGCTCAGAGGGGTCGTTGGTGTCACATCATAATACACATAAATCATCACTCAAGTCAGTAGTAGCTTCTTTTTTTTTTTCTTTTTTATAGATCAGAAACGATGAAGCTGCCATCACTGTTGCTGCTTCTTTTCTTTTCTTTTCTTTCTTTTTTTTTAAATACAGTTGATGCCGTCGTGGAGGTTGTGATGTGAGGTAACGGATAAAAGGTTTCAAAATGAGAAACCTGTGCAGTTTAAATTTATAGTGTAACTCGGAGGTCAGTCGGTGTTTTGAGTCGCAGGTTTCCTCAAAGGATTTCCGGCGCTTTTTTTTTTTTTTTTAATTAAAACAGGAACTGTGAGATTCATGTTTAATGTAAGAAATGTCCTCTTAAGTTTATGTGACCTGGGCAGCGCGGACCATTTATTGAAGATCACTTTAAAGGAATAGTCTGACGTGTAGCTGTTCTCTAAAGGTGAAGACGGCAGATTATTAAAGATTCTGAAAAAAAAAAAAAAAAAGGGGGTAAACAGCAAAGCACAGCTCTGTCCGAAGCAACAACAACAACAAAAAGCAGCAACGACCTGATAGCGTCTCTAACATTCACAGATTAAAAAGTCATATCTTTGTTTGATTTATATTTATACACAAACAAAAACAAAGAACCAACAATTTGTGGTTTTGAGAGGAGTTGTGTGTGAAGTTCTTATATTTCTTATAATCAAAGCACAAACGGAGTTTTAGATTTCCGTTTGGATTATAAACAAGAACATTAGAGGTCCGGGAGGCTTTTTTTTTTATCCAATTTTTTTACTCCGGACAGAGCCAAGCGAGCCGTCTCGCCCCGCTTCCAGTGTTTATGCTAAGCTAAGCTAATTACATGGTTAACACTTCTAACTCTCAGCATATTCATCAAAATGTCCAACTATTCCTTTTAAGATGGCGAGTTTTAACTGCTGCATGTGTGGGAGAAACTTTCTGCAGTGAATGGAAACCTTCTGGGCTCAAAACACTTCATTCTTGTCGCGACAGGACGAAATATAAATACAGGATGCTTGTAATAAAAGAATGAAAACTTTTAAGCCAATTTTTGGAACAGTGCCATCAACAGAAAAACAAACCTTGAAATCAACATCTAAAAAGCTTCCATCCGACAGAGCAGCGCTTCAACGAGGCAGCGGACACTTTAAATCCTGTTTTTTTTAGCTCGATGCGGTCGAACGCGACGGCGGTTTGTCACCTGACTGACGAGAGGAACTTCGAAATGAAAACTTTGCTGTTTTTTTTTTATATCCTGGAAAATGCTGGTGTGAGGACATGCTGAGATCTGGACCCTGACGTGCTTTAATTCACGTCGAGCCACTAGGTCCTTTTTTTTGTTTGTTTTTTTTTACTTTGAAGGAGTCACATTTAAAAGCTTAAAGGCTTGTCTAGTGACCGGGCCGGGCCTCGGGTTATAAGTAGCCCGGGTCTTACGGTAGCTTGGCCGACTTTCCCACAAGGCTGCTGCTGTCCTTAAGGTAATCCCGCCGCCGTCGGCTTCTCATGCTTTCTTGACCCGACGGGGCGAGGCTCACTAACACGAGCGGTGAGGTATCAGAGCTATCGGATGCAGGGAAACACGGCGAATAAGCAGCCTGCGTCCTAAAAAACAAAAACAAAACACTAAGTCAGTTGAATTTGATCTCCGCGGCGACGGCGTTCGAATGAACCCCCTCCTGAGCCCGCTCCTGAACGCCTCTTTTTTTTTTTTTTTTTTTTACTTTGTGCGAGGACAAAACGGAAAGATTCAAAACCACATTTACGCATTACAGGAGTTTTAAAAGTAGCGTGTTGTTGGCGGCGGTAACGGCCGAGCGCTTTCGCAGCTTAGTGTCGGTCACGTTACGTTTAGCCTCAAACCGTCAAAAAGAATCTGCATCATATCAGCTGACTTGTTCACCCCTTTGATGTGACGTCAAATAAATAAAACGGACGCCGTTTTCTGAATCCGATAAAGACGAGCGGTGAGATTTGAGCTGATATTGTGCAGATTTCCCGTCAGCGCTCTTCACAGAGGACAAAAAAAACGTCCAGAGTTTTTCTGAGTGTCTCGCTAATTGGAGAAAAAAAAGAGGCCCGCCAGCTCTGAACGTCTTTTTTCTTTTGGTCTGAGACATTCGATTTGATTCCTTTTCAACACACTCACAGAAGCAGCCGATCACTTCGAATGAAAGTGGACACACAGATGGAAGAAAGAAAACCTCACAAACAAGCAGAAGTCAAAACGTGAAAAAAATAAATTAAAATCCAACTGAAAGTCAGCATTTTCCGTCCCACTAGTGTCGGTTCAATACGATGCAGGCGGTAAAAAAAATTTAAAGAAAAAAGATAAAGAAAGTATTGCACTGGTTTGGTGTGAGTCTATGGATGGGTGGTCATCATATAAATAACAACAACAAGAAACCAAACAGGAATACCATCATAATAATAATAATAATAATAATAATAATGCTAATAAAAACAGTTCCGACTAAGGTCCCCCCTCCCTCTGCTGCTGCTGCTTTTTACCACTGCTGCCAACTGAAGTCGTCGTTGGATCCGAAGACCATGAAGAAGCCCAGGATGGTCCCGAAGATGACTATGTTACCCGTTAGCACGAGCGCACACGCGCCCCAGGCGATCTGGAAAAGCAGCACATGAACAATTCGGGTTAAGAAAAGCCGCCGCCGGGACCGAAGAGCCGATTCAGGACGGAGCCCAAAAACAGTTTACCGGAACCGTTTCCACACGCTGATCCAAAGTTGGGTAGAAAACCTCGTTTTATATAACCAGTCAGATTATAGCGTATTTGTCTGGTGGGAATCAGACAAGACAGATTATCTGCTGCTGGACTTTTTTCTTTTTCTTTTTTTTAACTCTTTGCACTGAGAACCAAACCTCGCCGGGTCGGTCCGGTTTCTGATCCCGAGGCCGGTTTCATGACATTTTTCGGGACTTTTAACTCATCGATAGAAACACTAGATCTGTCCGCGGCGACTCGATGGCCAATTAGTAAACTCCAGAGTGACTTACTACTTCAGCTCTCGCGAAGATGATGGGCAGGCCGAAGGCTGAGATGACGATGCCCGTCGTGAGGAAGATGGCCAGCTCTTTGCAGGCGTTGCTGGCCGAGTCCGTGTCGTCGACCACCCGCCGTGAGATGCAGTACGGGATGGGAGAGAGGATGTAGAAGAAGAGGAGGAACAAAGGCCAGTATTTGCTGCAGCGAGAGGTTGGGGGGGGGGGGGGACATAAATACCCACATGGTGAGATGATGAAGGACACAGCGACACAAACTGAAGGATGAAGGAACAAACGCTTGCTCAGCACTTGACACGCCAACTTCACAGGTCCTTTTTTATGGTGTTTAGATGGTAATATGGATATTTACAGTTTTAAAAATCTGATTAACAGAAACATCTACACAGTATTACATTCTTCATGAGCACATACTTTAATGAGGATGCCTTACGTCCAGGTTATTATTGACCTGTGGCCAAGATATGCAACTAAGTAAGACATTTGTACAGTTAAAAAAAAATAAGGCAATGCTAATTCTGACAGCGTATAATCACACTATTTATAGTAAATGATAAATAAATGAGTTTTTGTTTTGGACAAGCTGGTACTTTAAAACCTTAAAAGACGTGTACAATTTCTTGTGACGACTTAATTGGCCGACAAATATACCAATACCAACATTGCTTATGAATTTTCTGACATCCTTCTTTCTTCTGCTGTCATTTATCAGAACCATAATGGATAAACAGGAAACCAGATTACAAGAAGCAGAAGATGTTCTTCTCTTAGGGAGGAAAAAAAACGCTGTCACGGCTGTTTTGAGTGGACAAACTGAACCCTATCTGAGAGGTGTGTTTATGTACAAATACATAAAGCTGACTGGGTTTTTAGGTTGTTTTTTTTTAGATACTATCTCAGAAGATTGTGTTTTCTACATTGGGTTACCAACCGTCTACGAATCTTTACTGACAGCTGGTTTACAGCAACTTTATCAACTCTTAACTTTGTCTGAGATTCTGATTCACCTGATAAATATCTGCCGATACGATAATGTGGCTTTCAAGTGTCCCGAATGGTGTCAAAATGCAAGTTTTAATTGCGCTAACACGGAGGCCCGGATCAAGACATTTTTAACTTGCAGCCCACAAATCTGAGGTTTGTTTAGTTGATTCAAACATGTCTGCGGTTCTACATGACCGATCCGGGCCTGGGCGTCTCTCTGTGTTGGGTTGGCAGGTTCTCTCTGCTGGGTCTCCTCCCACCGTTCGACATATCTACTATATAGATCATATATTCTCTATATCAATAAACCAGAACGGTCTCCTCTAACTTCTCCACGATTTCCATCACGCTGCAAACAGCTGCCAGAAAGTAAGAAGACAAGTATTTTCAGTATTCAGTCCTACCTTTGTTTTTGTGCTTAATGCCACACACACACACACACACTCCCAGGCTCACATGGTGTGTGTGTGTGTGTGTGTGTGTGTGTGTGTGTGTGTGTGTGTGTGTGTGTGTGTGTGTGTGTGTGTGTGTGTGTGTGTGTGATGTTGGTACTTACTCGTACACGGGGAGGGCACAGCCGAGCATGAGGAACATGAGGCCGATGGCCCCTCCGAAGGACAGGCTGATGAGAGCTGCAAGACAGGAAGAGAGATGGGGTGGGTGGAGGGGTCAAGCAGGCCCCACTGGAGGCTGTCATGTGACGAATCAGCTGATTTCACGTGTAACCAGCTACAGTAACTGTCTAAACCGTGTTATTAAGGAGGGAGGGAGGGGGGGGTAAGGGGAACAGTCAATGTGGATGCTCGTTAATATCAGATTAATCCGAGAGCAGCTCACGTGCAACAAAGCGCAGCGTGTCAATCAAGCGTGTCAATCAAGCGTCCGCGTTAACTGCTGAAGTTCAGGTGCAGCTACCGTTAGCATTGTAACGGTTACACTGATTTAAATCAAAAAAAGAAAAGGGGGGTGGTGTTATAAAGGCAGCGTTACAAGGCCGTAGCGTGTCCATTCAGAACCCGTAAAAGTTGATTTAAATACATCAAACATGCTCCTATAAAAAAATAATAATAATGGAATCAAGAGTCCCGGTTATTCATCCAGCTACGTGCTAACGACTGAACTGGCCCTGCGGCTTCACTACTTCTACGCCGCCGTTAACCGGACCGCACCGGACAAACGCATCCGTTTGTCTCCGCCGCGTTTTTCACGGTTGATACGAACCGGAATTCGGAGGCTTTCCGACGGAGACGAAAAGCGGGCTCCCGCTTACCTTTAATCCCGGCCATTTCTCCTGGACAAAAAACTCGACACGCAGCCCCGACGAGTGACAACAGTGCCCCCTCCTTCCTCGGCTGCCGAGTCCTGCCGAGTCCGGCCGAGTTCGACCGAAGCCTCCAGACCCTGCCCGCCGTGCCGCCTTCACGGGCTACCACAAATGTCGGAATTATATAAACAATTTTTTTTTTTTTTTAAGAATTAAGGTAATATGTTGGTATACCACACAGTGTTGATTCATAAAGCATTTTAACGTTGTAGCTCATTCACGTTGGGATTAAAGTTTTGTCTGTCAAATCTTAATTTGTAAACTGAAGGGGAGGATTAAGTACAACGTGTCCCCCTGAAATATATTTCAGTATAATACATTATTTAAAATAAATGAAAACAATTGTCTAAGATAGTATTTTGACACAACGAGGTGTCAAAATAAGATCCAACAAAACAAGTTGTTGTTTTCTCTATTCCTCTTATTTTTAATTTGTAAATACAGAACAGCGGTTGTGCTTGTTCCGGATTTATAGGTTGGCATGTGAAGGCATCACTTGTCTGCGTCACTGTTAAATATAAAAACATTTATACCCACCATATAAACTTTTCACTAATATTGAAACAGCATCGTAGCTTATGATAACAATATATTTATTTTACTAGAATTGATTTTTTAAATATATATATAATTACAGTTGTCGTTGAGCCGGAAGTGAACCCGTTTCTACTTCCGCCGACCAGAGTCCATTCGGCGAAGATGGCGAGCGGCGGAGTGTCCGTGGCTTCGCTGTGGACCGAAGTGAACCGCTGCGGGCAGAACGGAGACTATGCAAGAGCCCTGAAAGCGCTCACTAAAAGTAGGTAGTCCTGTCGGACGGGCCCGAAGCGGCGCTCAAACAACAAGACGGTCGCTGCGGCTTGAAGCTTGCCCAGCTGTTAGCATGTGGCTAAGCTAACGGCGGATTGGTAGCCATCTGTCAGGTCCTGAGAAAACAGCGACGTGGCTGCGTGTAACAAACTGCTTCTTGAACACACATGTATATTTATATCTATTTAACGACTGTAGCTACAGAATCAGCTGTTTCCTGCTTGTTTTTATGTAATAATTTCACAATATTTTGCCCCTAGAAATGCGCCCTCGTTCTCCTACTACTGACGTGTCCCTATTTTTTTTTTATTATGATCTCCGTTACTGACTGTTTTGTGACGTGTTTTTTCTGCCCACAGTTTTGCACGAAACCAAGGACGACGTGACGGCCCTTCAGTGTAAAGTCGTCTGCCTGGTTCAGAACGGGAGCTTCAAAGAGGCGCTGAACGTCATAAACACCCACTCAAAGCTGCTCGGCAGGTGAAACTAAACTTGTCACTCAATTAAACTGTCTTTATTACATCGACAAAATCAGAACAGAAGTCATCTCCAGGCACTTACAAAAAAAAAGTTCCTCCCTTTTTAAACTCTTTTTTTTTTTTAATTATTTGTTTTAATTTGGTTTGTTTCCTCCAGTGAGGTTGTGTTCGAGAAGGCGTACAGCGAGTACCGGCTGAACAGAGTGGAAAGTTCCCTGAAGACCATCGAAAGCGCCCCCGAGCAGTCCGACAAGCTGAAGGAGCTTTACGGTCAAGTGGTGAGGATGTTTGAACAAACGGATATATTACTACTTATCAGGATATTCAAGCTGATTGTTATCTTAAATACTTTGGTCAGATATTATTCTGCGTTCTCCCGACAACATTTCCGTTATTCCGTTTGAGAACGCGACGTCTGCCGACTTGAACCGGCTTCTCGCTTCTTCTTTTTCCTTCTTTTTTTTTTTTCATCGTCCAGTTGTACCGACTGGAGCGCTACGACGACTGCAAGTCCGTCTACACGGATCTGATCAGGAACTCCCAGGACGAGTACGAGGAGGAGAGGAAGACCAACCTCTCTGCCGTGGTGGCCGCGATGAGTCAGTGGGAGAAGGCTCCGATGGTGAGCGCTCCTCTCAACCGTCGTTCACGGCAGAAGTGTCTTCAAACTTTGTTTGAAATCCTTTTTGTTTTTTTGTTTTTTAACCACCGTAGGAAGATCTTGGTCTCCCCGAGTCGACGTACGAGCTCTGTTACAACACGGCCTGCGCTCTGATTGGCCAAGGGCAGCTCACAGAGGCCTTCAATAAACTACGGCAAGCAGAAGGTCGGTCCGTCTGCATCCCGTGTCCTCGAACAAGCTGCTGTTTAATGATGTTTTTCATTATGTTTGATATTAAGCGCTTGTTTTTCTTCGACAGAGCTTTGCAGAGTCTCGCTGGCAGATGATTCTGTAAGTGTTTCTTTTGTTTCAAGCAAATTGAAAGGTTGCGTTTATAATATCGTCTCCTATTTACACAATGAAAGGAGCTTTAATGATGATGGCGTACTTGTAATTTTGTGATTTGATCTTACGAATTAATGAAGTGGAAAATAATCCGTGCGTAAACTGAAGGATGAACTTGCTCATTTTGCAGGAATTATTACTTTTTTTTTTCATTTATTTTATTATAAAGAAATATACAACAGATCATCTACTGCTTAGAAATGCGACAACATATTAACAAAACCTATAAAAGTTAAATTTTCATGTTACAAAGAATAGGCATGATAATTATCATAAAACCGTGGTATTAAAATCCCTCTTATCTCCTTTTTTGCAAAATGACAGACAATAAAATATAATGGCCGGACTAATTATAGGATCCACAAATCATACCTAATAAAAGATATTAGAATTACTATTATCAGAGAAGAAAATCAGAAAATATTAACTGAAAGGAATATTTATGTAAAAACAAATTAGGGGCAAATATAAAAAACCGTAAAGTTGTAAAAGGAGCAATAAAAAAAAGGGCATTTTATGTGTAAATGTACCGTGTTAATAGTTCTTTTCTTTCTTTCATCATACTTGGATCCCGTTTTCATAACTTAATGATGGAAATCAGTCGCTCTCTAATCACCATAACTGTCCAGCTTTCTGGTTTTCGCCCGGAGAATCACCGACGCTGCCTGTTTGTCCCTCTCAGGATGTGACCGAGGAGGACATCGAGTCGGAGCTGGCCGTCATCCACTCTCAGATGGCGTACATCATGCAGCTACAGGGTCGGACGGACGAGGCTCTGCAGCTCTACAACCAGGTCATCAAGCTCAAGTGAGTCGAGGCTTCGTCGCTTCCAAATTTCGTCTAAAAACACACGATGGAGATTTCAATCGAAGAGAACGCTGCTGAAAAGACGTCCTGGATTCTCCTTTTGAATTTGTGACGTGATTTAAGAAAGAAACACATAAAAACGGTTAAACAGGCGTTCAGATGTCATCCACCCCAGGTGTTAAATAGATTTTGGCATAACACGCTCCTAATTGTCTGATTTGAATTTCAGGCCATCTGATGTGGGGCTGCTGGCTGTGACCGCCAACAACATCATCACAATAAACAAGGTGGGTGGAAAAACTGGCCACGTAATGTCACCAATCACACTTCAAACAGTTAAACCTCCCGCTTGAGCATCAGCCAGACCTCCGCCGCTAACGCTCCGTCTGCTCCTTCAGGACCAAAACGTGTTCGACTCGAAGAAGAAGGTGAAACTGACGAACGCCGAAGGCGTCGAATACAAGCTGGCAAAGAAGCAGCTGCAGGCCATCGACTTCAACAAAGCCCTGCTGGCCATGTACACCAATCAGGTGAGGGAGCGGGACTCGGGAGGGAGAAGAAGAAACTACAGCGGCTGATTTATTTTATTTTTTTCCGTTAACATTTCTTCACCGATATCGTTTAAAAAAATAAATAAATGTCCCCGTCAACAGGCAGACCAGTGCAGGAAACTGTCGTCCAGTCTTCAGTCTCAGAATCCGGGTCACCCGCGGCCGGTGCTCATCCAGGTGGCTCAGCTGAGCCGGGAGAAGCAGCACAGCAGAGCCATCGAGCTGCTGCAGGTATGAAGGAACAGACGCCGCTGCTGGTTGTCAGACTGATCCACATCGTCCACCTTCTGTCGGGTTATTTAAACGTTCAGGTGGTGATGATGATGATGATGATTCCCAGTTTGGCTGGAAAACAGTAATGGAGGAAGTTTTCAGATCCTTAAAGTAAAAGTCCTGCATTGAAATGTTTTGTGATTAGAAAAATCTTTATTTTTAGAGTTCTGGTGGACCGTAAAGTGTGACGTCTCCTCTGTCATGTAGTGGAGTGGAAAATAAAATACTCAAATTAAAAAGAAAAAAAGTACTTAAAGTAGTAAATGGAGTAAATGTATGTCGTTACCGTCTGCTCAAAGGACACTTTGCTGGTGATAATTTGCTGTATTGTGTGCGCTCAATTTTTTTTTTTTTTTTTCTTTCTTTTCTTTTCCAGCAATTCTCGGATCAAAATCCAGAAAAAGCGTCGGGCATCAAACTGACGATGGCACAACTCTATTTAGTACAAGGTACTGACGTGTTTTTATACATTCAGACAGACATAATAAACAAGTGTAAGCAGTATTTTATTCCGTTTTTTTTGGTGTCACGGTGCTAAAATATTAATAAACGAGAAGAATGTTCAAATTTAAAAGGGAGCAATACGACATTCCTAAACTGTTTAGCAACTTCATTTTGATAATATCATGTGTTAAACTTTGTTGTTTTTGGTCTTCAGGTCACGTAACAAAAGCCTGTGATGTCTTGAGGTCCATTGAAGAGTTCAAGCACAAATCAGGGATGGTAAGACTCAATAAATATTACGCAGGTCTTTTTCAAAACTGTTTGGCTTTTAGCCGCCTGGTAACTTGTGTTTTGTTGTCGACCGTTCAGATTTCAGCTTTGGTCACGATGTACTCGCACGAAGAAGACATCGACAGCGCTATCGACGTGTTCAAACAAGCTATCGAGCATTATCAGTCCGAACAGGTTTGTTTTGTTTTCGTTTGTCAACAGAATTAAAAAACTTAGTAGAAGCTGTCGTGTTGAGTTACAGTAGACGATATAAGTGTACCTGATAAACACTATAGAGGAGCCTGTGTGTAATATTCTCATCTGATGTAAAAAAAAAAAAAAAAAATCAAACACATGAAATAGTTTTATCTCAACGTGTTTCCACTGTTTTTTTTTTTTTTTTTCTTCCCTGCACAGCCTGGATCTGCTGCACACTTGGCTCTGGTACGAGAAGCTGCCAATTTCAAACTGAAGTACGGACGGAAGAAAGAGGCCATCAGTGACCTGGAGCAGCTGTGGAAGTGAGTTCCATCCCCGCAGATCGTTAGTCCGGCTGTTAGTCCGACCGTGGCTGCGATAACAGTCTGGAGACTCGCCGCGTATTAGTCGTAACCACGTTTGTCCCGCCCCTCCTTAACTGTGATTGGACGGCTTGTGACAAACCAGCTTAACATGTGTGAAATATATATAAAGACAAAAAAAAGAAGACAGACTCTCGGCTGGCAGTTCTGCTCTTCACCAACATGATCAAAGTCTTAAACAGCTGGACAAATATTCCCCCATTGACTCTTATGTGCGACCTTTAACCTTTCTATTTTTTTAAAATTTTTTTTTAAATCAGGATTATACATTTTATGTCAGTGTGGTTGGAAATCCATCTTTTACAACAATGAAACTTTATTTTTCAGACAAAACACCAACGACGTTCACACGCTGGCACAACTCATCTCTGCGTATTCTCTGGTGGACACAGATAAAGCCAAATCGTATCCTTTCATCAGAGTGAATGTTTAAAATCAAAGACTGTAGGGATTAAACCGTTTGTGGTTCACCAACCGGCAGCTATACTGATACTCAATTATTAATATCGGACCAATATTCTCAGATTTGAGCTTCTCAGATGTGGTACTTTGCTGCTTGGTAAATGAATGTTTTTTTCTGTTTTGGATCCCCAATCAGCTGAAACAAAAGTGGATGAAGACCCCCTCTTCAACAAATTTTATTATATTGTGGAAATAATAGAAAACGTTAACCATTAATGAAAATAATTGGAGCCCCAGATGAACCGAATCTAATCTTATGTCGACTGGTGCGATGCTCGTGTCAGAATTGCTGGTATGTGGAAGGATACGGTTCCTTAACGTTCCTCTGCAGCCTCAGCAAACATTTACCTTCGGCGGACGCCATGTCGTTCAACGTGGACGTGGACGAGCTGGAGAACTCTCACGGAGCCACGTACGTCCGGAAAAAAGCTGCTAAAGTCATCGGAGAAAACCTTCCCAAAGAGCAAGGGTAAAAACAATACTCTCTTTATAATGTTCAGTGTTTGTTTTTTTATTATATATACTGTAGGAAAGGATGATCTTAAGTTGCACTCACCTTCTTTTTGTGTCTGTATTTTGTTTACAGCCAAGGCGACAACAAAAAGAAGAGGAAGAAGAAGAAAGGTACAACGGAGCTTCACCTGTCAATCAAATTCTGTTTGTGGAACAAAATATTTAAAGTAAAACAAACAAATATTCCTCAGAAAGGCTTTTGTTTGCAGTTAAAATGGCCATAAAATCATTTTCTGCTTATTGACACTGTATAGTTATCTGAAGTCTAGCGCCCCCTGTAGGCAACCAGTGGGACTTTATTGACTGCAGACGCTGATCTCCTCATTTTTCTTTAGGCAAACTACCCAAGAACTGTGACCCCAAAGCGACCCCTGACCCCGAGAGGTGGCTGCCCATGAAAGAGCGCACCTACTACAGAGGCAAGAAGAAGGGCAAGAAGAAGGAGCAGATAGGAAAAGGCACCCAGGGAGCGACGGCGGGAGCTTCAGCCGAGCTGTGAGTTAAACCCCCCAAACCCCCGCGGTGACATCACATGCGAGCCGTTTCCTGTAATTTAAAGCCGGTAATCGGCTCCACTAAGCATTCTTGCTTCCTTTTTTGTTTCGCTGCCATCGAAGCTTCAGCGAAGGTCTGCAGCTGCTGTGCAGAAGGAACAACTTCTCTTGTTGTGGCCAAAATAAAAATCATTCTCAGTCTCACCTGAAGGAGAAATTCATAAGTCAGGACTTCAGTGTAAAACTGACTGACGGTTTTATTCATCAGCTCTAAAAAAAATAATTAAAAAATCCAGCTTAACAAATGAAACTTCACCGAAATTTTGAAAACTCGGAAAGAAATCGCAATTATTGGCAAGTTTGTACACCTGTTGTGTTATCAATAATTCAGTCAAACCTCAAACCAAAACAAGCTCCCTGATTGGACGTGTCAGGGGGGCGGGGCCGAGAAACTAAACCCGGTCCCTGAGAATCTCAAACATCAAGAACATAACATCCGTCGCTGCTCGTCCAGGTCGGACATTCGCTCTGAAATCTTTTATTTCACACGTCAACATCCCAGAATACCTTCTCAGTGCAGCTGTTGACATATTGTTTGATTGTTGTTCACATCCGCGCAAACAAGATGGGGAAAAAAAAAAGAAATGGGGAATCAGACCGGAGCCTTTTTCAACAGACCAAACAAATCATTTTTAAAAACACCCTCATTTCAACTCGTGTTTGTCGAGTTGAACAGTGACTTCAGTTTGACCTTGAAATGAACCCTCTAACAGGACTGTGTCTTTTTCCCTCTTCAGGGACGCCAGCAAGACCGCCAGCAGCCCCCCCACGTCCCCGAGACCGGGGTCTGCGTCTGGCTCGTCCTCGGCCCCCGCCAGCGGCGTCGTCCCCCCGCGACAGCAGAAACCCGCCGCCTCCGGGGCGACCCGCAAGAAAGCACCACAGAAGAAGAAGAAAGGAGGCAAAGGAGGCTGGTAGTCGGAGGTGGGTGGGGAGGTGGAGCGGGTGGAGTTGGGGGGAGGGGGGGTAACAAAGAGTGCCGTCGGTCACTCGACATCCGGGTGGCTGAAAAATCAGAAGCTTTCTGTTTCATGTTCGGTTTTGTTTCGGTTTTTCTTTTTCTGTATCAGGTCATTTATTCAAACCAAAATCTCCCCTTCGCTCCTCTTCCTCATTCATTTGTGATGTTTTACCAGGTGCAGGAGAGGAAATATTTCAAGGACGGTTCTGCTAAAATCTACTTTTCGTTACTCTAAAAAAAAAAAAAAAAAAAAGTTTTTGTTTTTGTTGACCTTTTGAAGTCGGAGTAAAATACTGCAGATTATCACTAAGTAACATCTTATTCAATTAATTAAATCCTGCAAATCATGTCGCTCCAGACGTTTAGATCATTTGTGAGACTGACTCTTTCCCTCGTGCGTTAAGAAACTGAGTCAACTGTCGTATCGCTATTTCATTTTTTTTTTTTAAATGTTGTTATTGTTAATTACTCTTAATGACTGCAGTTTTCTCTCTACTCAGTTACAGAAGTCAGAAAATTACTTCAGCAGAGTAACTCAGTTCTGATTTGAAGGGAAATGTCCTCAATATTTCGTGAGTAATATTCGGATGTCCAACTCCAGCTGTCTGAGTAACGTTTCTTTCATACTATCTGTCCCTTTTATTTTCAGTCAGCTGCAGTGAAGTAAAACATATTTATATTTGAATCCCTGTTGGTCTGAATTCAAGTGGAATCATTTTAATTCTGTCACATGCATGTTTTGAAAAGACACTATTTTGGCCGAATAGGAGTCCCGTTTTCTTAAAGTCTCAATAAAACTCTGAACCGTGACGTGACTCCTGTGTTTCCTGTATGTTAGTGTATACTATAGAAAGTCATACTATAAAAAGTCATACTATAAAAAGTCATACTATAGAAAGTCATACTATAGAAAGTCATACTATAAAAAGTCATACTATAAAAAGTCATACTATAAAAAGTCATACTATAGAAAGTCATACTATAGAAAGTCATACTATAAAAAGTCATACTATAAAAAGTCATACTATAGAAAGTCATACTATAGAAAGTCATACTATAGAAAGTCATACTATAGTCATACTATAAAAAGTCATACTATAAAAAGTCATACTATAGAAAGTCATACTATAAAAAGTCATACTATACTATAAAAAGTCACACTATAAAAAGTCATAATATAGAAAGTCATACTGTAGAAAGTCATACTATAAAAAGTCATACTATAGAGTCATACTATAGAAAGTCATACTATAAAGTCATACTATAAAAAGTCATACTATAGAAAGTCATACTATAGAAAGTCATACTATAAAAAGTCATACTATAGAAAGTCATACTATAAAAAGTCACAATAGAAAGTCATACTATAGAAAGTCATAATATAGAAAGTCATACTATAGAAAGTCATACTATAGAAAGTCATACTATAGTCATACTATAGAAAGTCATACTATAAAAAGTCATACTATAGAAAGTCATACTATAAAAAGTCATACTATAAAAAGTCATAATATAGAAAGTCATACTGTAGAAAGTCATACTATAAAAAGTCATACTATAGAGTCATACGATAGAAAGTCATACTATAAAAAGTCATACTATAAAGAGTCATACTATAAAGTCATACTATAAAAAGTCATATACGATAGAAAGTCATATATAAAAAGTCATACATATAGAAAGTCATACTATAGAAAGTCATACTATAGTCATACTATAGAAGTCATACTATAGAAAGTCATACTATAGAAAGTCATACTATAAAAAGTCATACTATAGAAAGTCATACTATAGAAAGTCATACTATAAAAAGTCATACTATAAAAAGTCATACTATAGAAAGTCATACTATAAAAAGTCATACTATAGAAAGTCATACTATAGAAAGTCATACTATAAAAAGTCATACTATAGAAAGTCATA